>NC_045429.1:457446918-457799418 GCF_902635505.1 Sarcophilus harrisii
GAGTATGGCAGGGAAAATTGCGGGAGCTCAGAGATTGAGGGTCTTGTTTGTGGGTCGGCCAGGAGGCCGGAGACACTGGACCAGAGAGTGAGTGTCAGGGACTGAGGTGTGGTATCTCCCTCAGAATAACCCTGGGAAAGAGATAATAAAAGTCTCGTTAGCCCCAGAGACAAGGAAGAGGAGACCAGAAGGGATGTGCAGTCGATAACGTATTAAGTTTGGAGGAAGGAGATTTGGATTTAAGTCCCAACTCTCCTTCTGTCTCCATGATCTTGAGTAAATTACTTAAACTCCCATGGGACTCAGTTGCTTCATATGTAAGATGGAGTGAATTGGACTACAGGGGCCTCTCAAATCCCTTCCAGTTCCTGATCGATGATCCAAATTAACCACCGTGAGCCTCAGTTTCCTAATCTATAAAATGGCCTCTGAGGTCCCCCCAAACTTTGATCTTATTTAAGTTGTTTGGCTATTAATGAACAAAATAAAAATTCAGGCCCAAGCCTTTTGTCTCGCCCTCCCTCCCTCCCTCCTCTCTGCCCCCCTGCCCCCCACCTCCATCCCCCAACACCAAGAATTTCTCTCTCCGGTCTTATGCAATGGTTGTTCTGGGAGCGATGCAGATACAGCAACAGATACGTGCTTTTTCTTGGAAAAAAAATCAATGCAACCCTTGACTTAGATGGAAGAGAACACGGAATTCTTCAGGAGGAAGCCTCGTAGTCTCGGGAGCTCTCCGGCCGCCAAGTCTCCAGAATCCTCGAAGAGGATGTGGGCTGTCCTTGACACTGGTGAATCCCAGTACCTCATGTCCTCCCAGACCACGGGCCGGGCTGAACTTTCCATGTGCTATTCTGGGCCCCACACGGTGAGATCTGTTCTGCGGGCTCTCAGGGTCGCCCGTGCCCCAAAATAACCTTCCGCTGGGAGGCTGGCCGCTCCCTTCGTTCCATTTATTTATACCACGGTGACAGCTGGAAATGGCAATAAATCTGGGGACCTTGATAGGTGAAGACTCTCTCCCTGTAGCAAAGACCTGAATTTTGGGAACTGCTCCCTTCCGGGAGTCCCCCTTGGTTCCTTGGAGAGAGACCTAGACACGTGGGTCACCTCCTGGGCCCTGCACAAGCATGCTTCGCTGGAGTACGGGGACTAATTAGGAGGAGGAATCTTTCTTGCTTTAATCCGGTTGTTTTGGTTGCTCCTCAGTCTATGAAAATTGCCCTTTTTTGGCTGAAACTTTCCACCCTTGGCCCCAGAGCAAAATTGTTCGGAATGTCCCCAAAGAGTATGGCTGAGAGAACTTCCTCTGGGTCTCAGGAAAGGAAAAGGCCCGAAAGACAAAGGCCTTGGTCATTGTGTCCCCAGGCCTCGGCTGTTGCCGTGAGTGAGACAAGTCTAATCGGTGGTTAATTAATTACACGTGGATCCGGGAAGTATGGCACACAGTGCTGGGCTGGAGGCCGAGAAATCTGAGTTCAAATCCCATCACAGACACTGATTAGCTGTGAGGTTCTGAAGAAGTCCCTTCCCCTCTCTCACTTTTCCATCTGTAAAATGGGGCTAAGTATCCTTTTGCAAACTCCCTTGCAGGATTGTGGGAGAAGGAAAGGGTTTTGTAACTCTAAGTATTAGAGAAATCGGAGTCATTTCTATCTACTTCCCCCACTTTCTGAAACTCCTATCTGAGAAGTGTTCCCCCTTTCAGAAAATTCAAATATCTGAGCTCATTTGAACACCAAGAGGGCAAGGACTACAATTCATTTGCCTTTGTGGGAGTCCAGATGAGCAGACTGCAGCATATTACAGCCTGAGAACTTCAAGAAGTTCAGCAAAAAGTTGGCCAAATCAGAAACGTCTGAGGAACAACAGTCAGTGCCTAATAAATGCTTGCTGCTTGGGTGATTAATTGTGACCAAGGAGATGGCCGATCACATAGAGGGAGTGAAGGATAGCCGATGGACAACCAGTGGCTTCTCTGGTGTTCTCTGGATGCCAGGAGAATGCCGTCACTCAATCACCCAACATTTTAAGGTACCTATAAGAGAAGCTGTATGGTGTGACTGGATTTTGGGTCAGGAAGTCCTGGATTCTAATTCTGCCCTGGGTACTTATTTATGTGACCCTGAGCACATCATTTAATCACTCTCAGACTCAGTTTCCTCATTTGTAAATGACAGAGTTGGATCCAACTGAAATCTCTTTCTGCTTTAAATCTAGCATGATAGGACAACTCACTTAGAAACTCAGTAGCTCAGTTTCCTGAAATTGTAAAAAAAAAAAAAAAAAAAGGGGGTGGGGTGGGGGAGGTGAGAGGTGGGAAGAAATGATTTTATGGCCCAGGAAACATCCAGAGAAGGAAATCTCTCTCCTGAAGTGCAGGTAGCTCTTCCCTGCACCTGATTGACTCAGAGGTGCTCAGAGAGGGCCTTGAAGTCTGCCCAGAGTCAGAATGGGCCAGAGGCAAACTGGGTTTGGCTTTCCTGGATTCAGGGATGGCTCTCCAGCCACTACTCTACCCCTTCCTTTCAAATGCTTGAGAAATACAACTGAATGTCAATCAGTGCTTGCACATAGTAGGTGCTTCATAAAGCCTTTCAAATGCTTGAGAAATATGACCATGTCAATCAGTGCTTGCACATAGTAGGTGCTTCACAAGGCCTTTCATATGTTTGAGAAAGATGACTATGTCAATCAGTGCTTGCACATAGTAGGTGCTGCATAAGACTTTTTAAATGTTTGAGAAATGTGACTGAATGTCAATTGGTGCTTGCATGTAATAGGTACTAATAAGACTTCAAATGCTTGAGAAATGTGACAATGTCAATGGGTGCTTGCACATAGTAGGCACTTCATAAGGACATTGCCATCAGGTAAATACAAAGTATTTTGAGACAACCAGAATGCCGGAGGGGGGGATTTGTCCTTGGGAATCCTGTTTTGTCCAGTCCTGTTTTGAACTGAAACGGTTAATCAAGCATCTTCATCTCTTTGTGTGGTGGCGATCTGACCCAATATGTTTTTAATTTGTCAGAGGTCAGATCTTTACCTCATCTGACCAAGACTTGTTCTGGACACTAAGAGGGCAGGACGAGGGAAGACTGGGTTACTTGGGGACAATGACCGATTGTGACAGGCAGCCTTGGTTCTCGGACCTCAGGCCTCCGAGAGGGGCTGGGGAGGTTTGAGGGGCCGGCTGATGTCCTGAGAAACTCAAGCGGGCAATATGGACTCCCAGGGACCAACTTTTCCAAAATGTCGACCAAGACTCTGCAGAATTGACCGCTCGGACCCAAAGCCAACCAACGGGCACGTCCTGCTGGTTCTCCCTTCTCAACTGTTCTCTCTTCTGTTTCCTTCTCCCAACATGCAATGACATCTCCCCTGGACCATCTCAGGAGCCTCCTCCTGGGCCTCCCTGCCTCCAGTCCCCACTCTCTCCAATTCCTCTTCACACAGCTGCCCACAGCACCTTCCTAAATCCCAGCTCGGACCACGTTTTCTCCAGGAAAAAATGAATTCCTTGGCTTGGCTTTTCGAACCTTCCACAATCCGGGTCCGGCCTCCCTTTGCAGACCCTTAAGAAGGGCTCGTTCTCCCTCACCTCTGGGCACCAGCTCCATGTTTCCAGCCAAACTGGCTGACTCTGAGCTCTCTGTGTATGGCCCTTGGCTTCCTGTCCTCATGCCTTCTCAAAGGCCCCGATCTGGCTGTTCCTGGAGCTCTCTCCTATTTCCACTTGTGGATCTGTCCCCAGGGCTCGGCTCGGGGGTTACCCAGCCCGTGCCCTCCTCCAGTGGGCACTTCCATGTTGCATCCCCCAGAAGAAGGGAAGCTCCCGGAGGCCAGGGGCTCCTTTCTGCCTCGTGGCCTCCCCAAGAAAGGTACACGGGGCTTATTAGACAAGATTGCTGTTCTCCTTCTCCAGAAGCATTCTGGGGGATAATGAGTTGGTCCAGTCTCCCAGCCCTTCACTTTGACATGAACCAAATTCGAGCAAAGGAGAAGGTCCGTGGGCTTGGCTCTCTGTGAGGGAGCAGCCCAGCCAATTTCTCCCTGAGCTGAAGGAACATTCTTAGGATTCTGGGCCTGGAGTCCAGTCTGACAGGAGGGGGCCAGGAAGGGTGAGGTAAGACCGGAGGAAGGGGGGCAGCTGGGCAGGGAGAAGCCTTCCCACCGGAGCATCTGCTGAGCCCTGGGAATGCTCCAGTCACAAACACAGGGCTTTTGTTGAGTTTGGGGGGGACTTAAAGAACAGCTGCTGCTGCACTGAGATATACAGCCCCACCAGGGGCTGGGGCGGATTCTGAGAACCTGAGTTCGAGTCCCAGCTTCACTGGGACAAGTTGACTGACCTCGCTGGGTCTCAGGCCCCTCATCTGTAAAATGAGGGTCCAGATTAAGGACCTCGAAGGTCCTTCCCACTCTACAGCCATAGTCCTGTGAGGGTAGGTCAGCTTAGGCCGAGCTCTGGAATCCTTTCGGATGGTGAGAATTGCCAGGGCTGTGAGGAGGAAGGCTTACAGCCCAGGAGCCTGGCCTGGGGCAGGGAACAGTAGCCCCGGGGGTGCTGCTGTGCCAGAAGGGGGGCTGCCCGTCTCCCCGAGAGGAGAGACCCCGTTATCAGGGCTTCCTGACCTGCCTGTGAAATGGCTTAGAAATATTCTGATACTCGTATTTCAGTAGAATTGATTCCCTTTGCAATAGTCTGTAATATTCTGTATTGTATTATCAGAAGAAGGGGGCCAAACACTCACTAGACTGCCAAAGAGGTCTATGTCACCAAGAAGGGGAGAATCCCAGCTCTAGGAGATTGGAAGAACGGCCCAAGAAAGAAGGCTGGGCCAAGCTGCTGGGCTGGGCCCAGGTGTGTTGATGAGAAAGGCCAGCCCCAATAACTCTGCCCCACTCTCCCTTCCCAGCCTCATCTTCCTCATGGCAGGGCCCTGGGCTGTCTGTTTGCCCTACCCTGGGACCAGATCTCACTCAAGAGGGCTGAACTTGGGGAGAAAGAGGAGGAAGAAATCTGGGAGCTCCTTCCCTTAGGGGCTTTTCCTCCTCTTGGATGGCCAGGGAAGGCACCGAGTGGGAGCACGTGAGCCTGAGATGTCGGTTCTTCCTTCGCCCAATTCCTGCTGCTCTTGGCCATCGCCCATGGTTTGCTTTAAACCCTCTGTGGGGGAGCCTGGTCTGCATTAAATGGACCCGGAGCCAGCACAGGAGTCGGTCAGCTCATTTATTAGCGCCACCTCCTCCGAGGGTGGACATGGCAGCCCAGGATGTTTACCCTGTCCATAAACAGCCTCTTCTGGCTCTTTTCAGGGCCTTCGGGAATGGAGGGTCCCGAGTGAGAATCTCTGTTTTGTCTAACGAGTGGCCTTGTGAGCCATCCTGCCATGTCTATCTCCACAATATCTCATGGTCTCCAGTCTCATTTCTCTCCCCTCCACGATCTGTCCTTCACTCATGTGCCAAAATATTATTCCTAAAGCACAAGCCTGACTGTCATTCTTCAGCTCAAGAAACTTCAACGGCTCCCTAGTACTGCCAGGAGAAATTTCAAAGTCCCGAATTTAGCATTTAAAACTTCTTGCCTTTTGGCTGCAGCCTGATTTCTCACTACTCCCTGTCATGTTCCCTGTTACAGGCAGAGCAGTTGATCGATGTTCTCTGCAGAAGCCATCCCATCTCCTGCCTTTGCACAGAGTAGACCCTGTGTCCTGAATTTTCTCTCTCTTCCCTCACACCACATAGAATCCTTAGCTTGATTCAGAGTTCAGTTTCTACACAAGGCTTTCCTTGACCTCAACTTATTGGTGTTCACTCCTCAGAAAGTCCTTTGTATCAATTTCACTGTTTGCTCCCCAGAAAGTCCTTTAAATCCTTTGTATCAATTTCACTGTTTGCTCCCCAGAAAGTCCTTTAAATCCTTTGTATCCATTTCACTATTTGTTCCCCAGAAAATACTTTATATCTATTTCACTATTTGCTGCCCAGAAAGTCCTTTGTATCTATTGCACAATTTGCTCCCCAGAAAATACTTTATATCTATTCCACTATTTGCTCCCTAGAAAGTCCTTTGTATCTATTTCACTATTTGCTCCCCAGAAAGCCCTTTGCATCTATTTCAGTGTGGTTCCCCCTCAGTAGAATGGAACCTCATTGAGGGCAGGGCTCTTTTCCTTTTTGTCTTTGTAACTCAGGACCCAGCACAGCGTCCAAGACAAAATATTTACTTCATAAACACTTGTTGAAAGCTCATAAAAAGCTTCAACAAGAGACACAGAAGGAAGCCCAGAAAACTTTAAAAATATTTACAGCTTCTTTCAAATCCTCACCAGTGTGGGAAACCAGACCAGTTTATCCCTCAGATTGATACCAGGAAAGTTTAACTGGCAGCTCGCTGTCACAACAGTTACATTTGTCCAGGGTCTTGAATTTTTTAAGCACTTTGCACATATCATCTCATTTGATCCAGACAATCCAGTGAGGTTGAGAGTGTTAACCCCATGTTACAGAGAGGGATTCCTGATCCTGGGTCTGAATCTGGATGCGAGTCCAGTGGGGGATCTGAAACCTCACTGCAGATCCCAAATCTCCAGCTGACTTGCCGTGTGACTTTGTACAATAAGTCAGTGTGAAAAGATAAAAACAGGCACCAGGTGCGATAAATAGAAATAGATTTGGGAGAGCAATAGATTTTGTGAGAATATTATATAAAAGTTAGCAACATGGAGCAATCATGACAAACCATCCACCCTAGATTATGAAGTTTTGCTATTTATGATGTGAATAACACACAGGAGTTAGCAAGGAAAGGGTTTTTTTTTTAACAATTAACAAGGGGAAAGTTCTCTCATGGAACTCACAGTTAACTAGGAGTTAGAAGTCATTAAAGGGAAGATGTCATGAGGAGGGAGAGAGTACCTCACAGTGAGCTTAATCCTGAGAAGGAGTTAACAAAGACCTACATCACGAATTAATCTTTTATAGGGGAAATACAAGAAGTTTCCTACCCTAACTGGGAAAGTCTCAGGGGAAGAGGGAAAAACAAAGGCGGAGACAAGGATGTATGTTGAGACTGACTTTAAAAGATAGTCTAGTTCCCATCAAATTATCTAAAGGATGATAACAAGGCAGTCTGGATGCATTATGGCTGCCTTAACTATGGCAGAAAGACAGTATGGGAAGTTAAATTCCCATTAAGGTTATGCTAACTAACCATTCTTGGGAAACTGAGGGAATCAGAGCTGACAAAGGAGCTGGATGGGATTCACAGCAAGCGGGAGGGTATAGATTGGTACCTGGGTCCTTTGGATCCAAAGCCAGGGTTGTATGGTACCAACCACTCTGAGTCATCCATTCCAGTGAGGGGGATGGGAACCACTTATTTGGATTTCTTGGCAATGAAGACCAATCAGGATGATTAGTAAATAAAAATAAATTTTAAAAAATAAGGAGAGGCAGTGTGGTATAACCTATGGCCAGAATCAGTCTCAGAGACTAGATCTATGTGATTTTGGGTGTGGGCCTTAGGAAACTGCCTTTCAGGAATTTTTGCTAAAAATATTTTGATAACTATATTTCAATAAATTGTCCTTTGTGAGGATCTGTATTTTACTTTATAAATTTAAAAATTCTTTTAAAAAGGGGTCCTCAAAGAAATTAAAACCATTTCTAGTCACACACACAAAATGCTCTAAATTACTACAGATTAGAGAAATACAAATTAAGACAACTCTGAGGCACTCTCCTAGATTGGATAAGATTTGGAACTTAACATAAAGAAAAAAAGTCTAATTCTCTAGTCTGACCCCAAGAAAGTCTTCCAGAAGTGGGTCTCCTTCAATGAAGGTCTTTACGCAAAAGCTTGGGGCAGCTAAGGGGGCACCATAGTGAACACTATGAGTCAGGAAGATCTTGGGCAAGTAACTTCACCCTATTTTTCTGTTTTCTCATCGGTAAAATGAACTGGACAAGGAAATGGCAAACAAGGCCAGTATCCCTGGCAAGAAAACCCCAAATAGGTTTAAAAAAAGTTGGACATGAGTAAAACAACTGAACAACAATTACCAAGAGCTTATATATATGAGAGAGAAAAAAAAGACAGAAAGAGACAGAGAGAGACAGAGAGAGACAGAGAGAGAGAGAGAGAGAGAGAGAGAGAGAGAGAGAGAGAGAGAGAGAATATGAGAATGTTTTTCCAGTCAGGTTAGGGTTAAAGTGGACTCAGAATGAGGTTCCATTAATTTATATCTGAGAGTCTCTGATTAATGCTATTTTGTTGCTCAGCACCAGAAGAGTAGCTGGTATGAATCATGAAGAACAGGGAGGGAGAAAGGGATTTAGCACATCATTGCCTCCATTTAAACTTGCCATTTCTGCTTAAATGAGTCATTTGAAAATCCTTTTATTGATTTTTTGGGTTTGTTTTTACATCACTTACATTTCCAAATATATTCCTTCCCCAAGGCTCCCCAGTGGCTGCTCCTTGTAAGTGAGAATAAAAACAAAAGGAAGAACTATAAAACCAAACCCATATGTGGCCCCTGCATGAAAATATATGCAGTATTCCATATCCCTAGTCCCCCACCTCTCCTAAATGAAGATGCTAAATCATTTTGTGAAAACATATGATCCCTGGAAACTGAGTACATGCCCATCAATTGGAGAATGGCTGAATAAATTTTAGTATATGAATATTATGGAATATTGTTGTTATATAAAAAACGACCAGGAGATGATTTCAGAGAGGATTGGAGAGACTTATAGGAACTGATGCTGAGGGAAGTGAGCAGAACCAGGGGATCAATATATACCATATGATGATCAATTCTGATGGTCATGGCCCTTTTCAACGATGAGATGAACCAAATCAGTTCCAATAGAGCAGTAATAAACTGAACCAGCTACACTCAGTGAAAGAGCTCTGGGAATGACTATGAAGCACTACAAAGAATTCCTAATCCCTCTGTTTTTGTCCGCCTGCATTTTGGATTTCCTTCACGGGCTAATTGTACACTATTTTAAAGTCCAATTCTTTTTGTGCAGCAAAATAACTGTATGGATATGTATACTTATATTGTATTTAACTTATACTCTAACATATTTAACATGTATTGGTCATCCTGCCATCGGGGGAGGGGGTGAAGGGAAGGAGGGGAAAAGTTGGAACAGAAGGTTTGGCAATTGTCAATACTGTAAAATTACCCATGCACAGAACCTGTCAATAAAAAGCTATAATAAAAAAAAAGAAAACATATGATCCCTATTGTCTCTGGTTAAAAAATCAGATTAACCAGTACTTTGTGTCTCTAATTTTAAAACAAATCACTTTAGGTAAATGAATACTCCCAGCCACGATATGAGAAATGAAGGGTTCCAGAATATGCCTTATTTGTTTGGTTGTTTGCATGCTAATGTGAACACATTTATTTTATTTTATTTTATTTTTTGTATCCCCAGTGCTTAGCCCAGTGCCTGGCACATAGTAGGTGCTTAATAAATGCTTTTTTCTGAAGTGTCCATCAAGGAAGCATCTCCTGCCTCCAGAGGTGCCCTCTCCACTTTGGCCCATCTGCTGTTGGGAAGTTTTTCTTTATTTTAAGGTTAAACCTCCCTCTCTGAAACTTCTCCCCCTGGCTCTGGGGGCCAGGTGGAGCTGGCCTAATCCGGCCTCCATGGGAGAGAGACTTCTCCAACACTGTCCTGGAGACCCTCTGAGCGCTTCCTTCTCTAGCCTAAATCCCCTCAGATCCTTCAACCACCAAGTTTCCTCTTCCTTTACTACATCCCAGGCTCTCTGCAGACAGGGCAAGTCTTCCTGTTCTAGGCATCTCCAGCATTACCGAGCACAACGCCCCGTGCAGAGCGGAGCCCAAAGAGTGTGTGTCTGAGTAAATGTTTGATGAATTGGGGGGGGGGGGCGGAACCAGCATTCCCAGGCTATCAAAATGGACCCTGATCGGTCTCTCTTGGCTTCAAGTCTCTCCCTCCCCCAATCCATCTCCACACTCCAATCTAAACGCTGCTCTGCTTTAGTCACATTTTATTCTTCATGACCTCATTTGGAATTTTCTTGACAGACAGTGGAGAGGTTCGCCATTTCCTTCTCCAGCTCATTTTACAGATGAGGAAACTGAGGTAAACAGAGTGAAGTGACTTGCCCACAATCATACAGCAAGGATGTATCTGAGACTGAATTTGAACTCAGTTCTTCTCCAGGCTGTATCTTGATCCACTGTGCCACTTTAGCCATTCCATTCATCCCCCATATTTCTCTCCGTCATATATTCCAACAACCTGACCTCTTCCCCATATCCGACTCCCCTTTGCACACATGGCCCTATACCCAGAATTCTTCTGACACTTATTTGGAACCCTATCTTCCTTCACGACTCAGTTGAGATGCCATGTTCTGGAAGAAACTTTCCTGATCTCTCTTTTCTTCTCCTCTCTTCCTTTTCCCCAGCTGATATTACTTCATAATTGTATATTTTGTGTTTATAGTGATTTATATTTTTGTCTTTGTATATTTTGTATTTCTTTATTTGATTACATGTTGTATTTTCCCAGAAGCTTCTTGAAGATAGGGAATAATTCTTTTTTTTAAAAAAAATTCTTTGTACTCTTACCACTTAGGACTACACCTAGCATAGAGTAGGTACTTAATAAATGCTTGTCCAGTCCTTCATTCCCTCTCCCCACTCTCCTTTTGGCTCTCACACACACAGCTTGGCCTCTTAGCAGAGATTTTCCGTGATCCCCTGCCCCCACTAAAATATAAACTCCATGAGCCAAAAACTAAAATTTTTTTTAGCAGAGTGCATGGCATAGAGTAGGCGCTTAATAAGTGCTCATTGGCTTGTTAGATTGAACTGAATGCTACTGAAAATCTGGTGTGCAAACTCTTTAGTTTATGACGGCATGGAGAGATCCAAGAACTTCTGCAGGGTTGCAAGATGGACTCGGTTTTGGCCTCGAGCTTCACAGGAGAGAAAACCATCTTTGTTGCCAGATTTGATTGAGGATATGTCAGCGGCTGGAATCACGAGCTCCGCGCTTCTATCTGATTCCAGACACCTGTCCTTGTAAAACTTTCCTTTAAACAAACACTCAGACTTCCTGTTCTCCCTCAAAAGGCTCCTACGGCCAGTCTCTTTCTAACCTCAACACGGGCAACGGCAGTGATGAAGTCTAAGTGTTCGGGGATACTGAGGAGAAACAGGAGGCTGCTGGGAGTTCTGCACATAGTATGGGATGACAGGCCTCTAGTCTGCCGGTTCTGCTTAAAATACACATAATATATCATATAGGTAAGTAGGCAAACATACACATATGTTCACATAAAGAACGTGGGTCCTGGGAGGGCTGACCTTCCTATTGTTATAATATATTGTTCCCCTGGATCTTCTTAGCTCATCGTATTCGTATGCGGAATAATTCATCTGCCGTGTACAATGATCTGGTTCTGCTTACTTCACTCAGCATATTTATCATTTCTTACAGTGAAATAATTTCCTGTTACTTTTCTGTCCCATAATTTATTTAGCCATCCCTCAATTTTTGGACATCTACTCTGTTTCCAGTTGCTATTTCCCCCCAAAAGTCAATTTTGTTTTGTTTTGTTTTTAAAACAAACTAAAAAAACCCCAAACTTCCCAACTCCCCAAATATTCTGGAGTTAAATGACAAAAACAGCAGTCCCTGCTCTTAGGAAGTTTACACTTGAATCTGTCCGTGGGACCTTGGTGTTCATCCCACAGTGGGTGCTAACATATGGAAGGTGGGTGTGACCGCTCGTTCCTATGTACTCAACAACTGGTTTGGTCGGCTATGGGAATGCGAAGTTGGCAAACTTCATCTAATCCAGGGGAGTAATTGTATTTTTTCCCTATTTTTAAAAATTAAAGCTTTTTTATTTTCAAAATATATACATGGATAGTTTTCAACGTTCATCCTTGTAAAAGCTTGTATTTCACATTTTTTCTTCCTCCTTTCCCCCATCCCTCCCTAGATGGCAAGTGATCTAATATATGTTAAATATGGGCAGTTTTTCATACGTATTTCAACAATTCTCTTGCTGCACAAGAAAAATCAGATGAAAAAGGGAAAAAATGAGAAAGAAAACAAAATGTGCGCGAACAACAACAAAGAGAGTGGAAATACTATGTTGTGATCCCCATTCAGTCCCATAATCAATATTATGTTATGATCCATTACAAGCCCATTGGAACTGGTCTGAATCATCTCATTGTTGGAGAGCCACGTCCATCAGAGTTGATCACTGGATAATCTTCTTGTTGTTCAATGATATGGTTCTGCTCACTTCCCTCAGCATCAGTTCCTGTAAGTCCCTCCAGGCCTCTCTAAAATCTTGCTCATCATTTCTTACAGAACAATAATATTCCATCACTTTCATGTACCATAATTTATTCAGCCATTCTCCAACTGATGGGCAGCCACTCAGGTTCCAGTTTCTTACCTCTACAAAAAGGGCTGCCACAAACATTTTTGCACATGTGGGTCCCTTTCAGGGGAATAACTTTAGCCAACATTACTGCTGATGGTATCTTTGTAGTGGACTGGGGAAAGGCAGGGATTGTAATCCAGACCATTGGCATCGGTCCTTACAAACCAAGAGCATCAGATCCAAGGGCAGAGACACAGAAATGGGCTCTCAGGGAGGAGCCATCATTGATGTACTTGCTCCCCAGACTGAAGGCAAAAAAACCTCAAATAACCTGTCAGATCATTTAGCACTTCCCGGGCTGGTACTGGGCCCTCACAGGGAGGTTACTCTTATTTCTTGGAGGACAAGATGTGCCATTGCCAGAGAAAACTGCCAGGAGATCCAGCCCAGGATGCACCTTGTGAGCAGCTCAGCCAGCCAGGTCTGAGGTGTTAAGTATTATAAATACTCTCTCTCTCTCTAATATATTATAAATACTATATATATATATATATATATATATTATATATAATAAATACTTTAACATATGTAATACATTTAATAAATTTAATAATTTTAGATTATAAAATGTATTTAAATTAATTATCTAATTATCTAATATACTAGATTAATTTAAATAAATAAATATAAAGTCACCTGACTTTTAAACATTGTTTTGTGATAGAAGAAATAAAAAACTGTCCTCTATCTGACATCGCTTGTGTCCATTGATCACCTTTTCTAGAGGGAATCCCTTTGAGGAAATCCTAAGCATGAACCACATCTCGCTTTTGCTTTGGAGAGTTTCTCCAGAGTGTGAAGACCGTGTATTTTTAAATCAGCTGGAGTCAGGAATTCAGGTTAGGGGAAAATCGTCAGTCTTTATTCTCAGCGAAGATCAGAGGTGGAAGAGAATCGGCGATAGCAATGTGTGCAGCTGAGTCAAGAAGCTAGCTCGACCAGCAGCCACATGACCAGCAGCTAGGAGTATAGAACCCAGGCCCAATCTCTCCCAGCTTCTCTTTCTGTCTCTCTCTGCCTCCACCCACCAAAATCGTCATTTCCTATACAACACATCAGGACTTGCACGAAGAGTGGGCAGGGACCATTCTTTATCCAATCATGTATATTAATAGAGTATAGCCCAATTACTATTTAGCCTCACGTACTTGGGACCTCAGTGCATCAACTCAAACCTCAGCCCACTACACCAGAGGTCTCCTCTGGGATAGTAACATGATGAGTAAGAGAGTGAGAGAAAAGCTTGGAAAAAATCTCTCTTTGAGGTTATTAAACTAGTTCGTGTGAGTCTCAAAGGGGGTTTTCTTTGGGGTTATCACGTGATATCTCTCTGTCTCTATCTCTCTGTCTCTCTCTCCATCTTTCTTAAACTCTAAATCAGGGCATTTCTTGGAGTCCCCAAAGGCAGAATTAAAAAGATCCAGAGGTAATGTCTGGACTGCTCAGTTACTGGCTGGGAAAGGCTCAAATCTCTCTTATAAATTGTCCCTTTATCAAGAGCCCTGGAGACTAAAAATTAGATTTGAGCCAGAGGACTCCGGTGAGTCCCAGAGTCATCATGTACTGGCTGTGCTACCTCCCAATAGAATCAAGTGTAAACTTTGTAAGAGCAGGGACTGCTGGTTTTGTCATTTAATTCCCAGATTATGCAGAGAGTTGGGAATTTTTTTTAAAGTTTGTTTTTGAAAAAAACAAAACAAGGTTGACTTTTTGGGAGATAAAGAACTGGGAATAGAGTAGATGTCCATAAATTGGGGATGACTAAGCAAATTATGGGACAGGAAAGTAAAGGAAAATTATTTCATCATAAGAAATGATAAATACAGAAAGTATTAGAAGATTTATTCTGCAGACGAAACAGTGGGCTAAGCAGAACCAGGGGAACTTTATATTTAACAATAGGAAGGTAAATAGGAAGGTCAGCAACAAAAATCGAAAGTGGGTGTTGTATAATTATAGATCCAAGCTTGGTCTCGGAGAAGAACCTTCAGGGCTCCTTCCCTTCCAGACGTGAGGGGCCTTGGAGATGGAGTTCAGATGGGAGGCTGGATAGATGCCATGTTGGTTGAGTTTGTTGAGCTGTCCAGTTGTCTATTTTTTATTCTCGGAAGGTATGGCTTTCTGAGAGGCAAAGGGGGAGGGATATATCGAGAAATGAGTACGTAGGAACAATGGAAAACTTTAAAAACCAAACAAAAGATTAATAACAAAAAACAAAAGGAGAGTAAATAGGGAAATGACTTCAAAGTTGAGAATGTCTGTCTCTGATCCATCCTGGTGTGTGATCCTGGACAAGCCATTTAACAACTCCTCAGAGGCAACACTTTAAGACTCCAAGTTAGGGAAGAGTAGCTGCCCTTCTTTGGAATCAGGTTTCCTCATCAGGAGGCTCCTTTGGGAAATGAAATCATAAGTGGGGCACAAAATGAACAGGTTTTTTCAAATCTTTTTTCTCTTTCTTTTAGAATTATTTGTTCAAAATTCTTGGCTGGGTAGAGTTGAAGAAGGGTGATGATACTTTCAGAAATCAAAGTTATAGAGAAGAAAAATATCAGTAAAAATGAAATATAAGATAATGTGCTTATATTTTTTGGTATAAAAAACCTAAGTAGCACTAACTAGTTGAGAATGTTACAAAAGAAATGATAAATATATAAACGAAATGATACATAAAATAAAATTATAAAAGAAGTATCATTTTTGTTGCTTTCCAGTACAGAGAGCAGTTGCTATTAGTCCAACCAGGCGCTGTTAAATTGGTCCTTTCAGTGAATAGATGAGAATGATTGTTGCTGATGTATGATTTGCAGGCAATGGTTAGAATTAATGGAACCCTCTTGAAACATGATGGGAAAAGCTGCTTTAGCTTGTGCTCCGAGTGATCACTATTCTGGTTTAATAAATTCTGACTTAATGAAGTTTTAGTAGGGCCCCTGGACATCCAGGGGTGGACGTGACAGATGCAATAAAGAAGCATTGCTCTTAAAGCAATGGTTGCCTTCTTCACCCAGCTGCCAACCAGGCCCCAATCTCCAGATGTGCTGATGTTTGCCTTATGATATAAAAACGTCAAGGGAAGTACATTTGTCGGGAGAGCCCCGGGAATTCAGATGTAGCGTCGCTACAAACCCCTGAGTGTGAGAGCCTTAGCCCAGGCAGCCTTATTCATCTTTTATTTTGGGTTAACCCCCAAAGTGACTTGCCCAGGGTCACACAACTACTAAGTGTTAAGTGTCTGATTTGAATTCAGGGCCTCCTGCTCCAGAGCCAGTGCTCTATCCACTGCAGTGGCCCCTGGCTGCCCCTCCCATTCAGTCTTGCCAAGTAGCCTCTCCTGTTGGGGGTGTCCCGCATCGAGTGTTTCCTTTTTATAAAAGTGTTGTTTTATGACCAGCAGGAGGATTTCAGAGAGACCTGGATGCTGAGGGAAGTGAACAGAACTGGGAGATCCTTGTACATGGCAACAGCAAGATTATACGATGATCAGTTCTGAGGGACGTGACTCTTTCCAACAATGAAATGATTCAGGCCAGTTCCAATGATCTTGTGGAGAGTTCCCATCTGCACTATGGGAACCGAGGGTGGACCACAACACAGCATTCTCACTCTTTTTGTTGTTGTTCGCTTGCTTTTTTTTTTTCTCATTTTTTCCCCTTTTTGATCTGATTTTTCTTGTGCAGCAAAATAACTGTATAAGTACATATGCCTGTATTGGATTTATACATATATTTACCATGTTTAACATATATTGGATTACTTGCCATATAGGGGAGAGGGGGAAGGGGGAGAAATCGGAACAGAAGATTTTGCAAGCGTCAATGGTGAAAAATTATCCTTACATATGTTTTGAAAATAAAAAGCTTTAATAAAAATAAAAAAATATATAAAAAGTGTTGTTTTAATGAAGCCTTTATCTGTCCATCACATCCCTCCATTTCTCTCTCCCTCTCTAGCTTGACCCCTAACTTGGGACAAAGAAAAATAATTAAACACCCGTCATGAGACACAGAAACCAGCAGTAAAGACATACGTGTCTATACAATCATGTCCACACAAGGCTGCTCGGCCTCGTCCCCAGCACGTGAAAGGACCCCCCAGCTCGTGGGAGGAGGCATCTTTCGTCAGCTCTCAGCCGTGACTGCGGCTGGTTTCCATGCCTCAGACTCCAGCTTCCTTTTCAATCGTTTCACGTGCGTTGTTGGAGTCATTCACACCCGGTGCCAGGGCGGAAGGGGGATTTTCCACATTATTCTCCTTGGCCCGACACGGCAGCAAGGCCTGGATGGGAAAGCTGAGAGTTCACTCAGAACCTCCCAGGCCTTTTTGGGTCTTGCTTCTCAGAGAACCCTCGAGGCTGAGCCCCGACACGGAAGCGAGGCCTGGGGCCCGACCCAAACTGAGGAGAATGAGTCATTGGCTCCTAGATCCGAAGGGGCCAGGGAGGTCTCCCGGGCCGAGCCCTCTCATTTTACTGGAAACTCAGGCCCAGAGGGACTCACCTGGGGACACACAGGGAGTAAGGGGCAAGAACCAGGTCACGAGGCACGGGACGAGTAAGCTTGGAAGGGGGTGAGGGCAAAAGACAGAAAGAAAAAAAATTTTACTTAAAAGAAAAGCTGCAAAAAGATCCCAGGATTGTCAGATTATATGAATTAAGTTGAATAAATATTAAATGTTTACTTAATGGCACGACATAGTGGATAGAAAGAACCAGAGAGTCTTGGGTTCAAGTCCTGCCTCTGTTGCAGGCTGGCTGTTTGACCCTGGACAACTCTTGGTGTTCTAACCAACTTTGTTTTTTAAGACTAGATATTGCAGAGACCCCAGAGCATTTTGGGTGTTTTCTTGGCAAAGATACTGGAACAACTTGCCGTTTCCTTCTCCAGGCCCCCCATTCTACAGATGAGAAAAAGTGAGGAAAAAGGTTTCCCAGAGTCCCACAGCGGAGGGTTGAGGCAAATCTGGTTTGGGAAGAGGAGGCTTCCTGGTCAAACCCAGGGTTCTATCCACTGTAGCATCACCCAGCTGTCCCCGGGATCCTGGCTAGCTCTTGACAAGTATTCCATCTGTTTATTCTCACAATTTGGGGAAGTGGGGGATATTATCTCTGTCTGTAAATTAGGAAATTGAGGCTGAGTGAGGTCAAGTGACCTGCTGGGGGTCACTCACTGAAGATGTGTGAGACTGATTTTGAAGGTCCCTCCGAGGGCACCTTGGAACACGAGTGCCTAGCCCATGTCTGAGATTAGAGACCCTTTGTAGGGATTCCGTCCGGGTCGACTGGAAACAAACCAACCCTAACACTCTACGGCTGCGTTTCGATATAGCTGGTTTCCTCCTTAACCTATGAACTTTACGCACGTGACAATCTGATTGGGAGAAGGGGCGCAGACCTCCCCCAGCCATCGCCCAAGGGGGCCCGGACCTAGAGAAGGGGAGGAGCCCCCGCTTTGGGGAGAGTGTCTGTGGGTTACTCTAATTAAAGAGATCTGTATCTCTGCAATGATGTACATGAATTCACTCTGGAAAGTCCCGCGGCGAGCGTGTTTCCGCAGGCCGGCGCGGCTGCCGCTCAAAGGGACAACGGCAACGTTCCATGGAGGGGAATGTTTAGGGGAGCCCCCGGGCCTCCTGCTGGGGCTGCTGAGGAGTGGCTGGAGTCACAGAGGGGAGACGGGGCTTCCTCAGAGGAACAGGGATCGGGGCCTTTGCCAGCCATTCTGGGCCCAGCGCGGCCTCCGGGAACCATTGTCTGAAGGGAAACCGAGACTGCTTCTGTTCTACTAACTCCAGGGAACCTTGGCTACCTCTGGGAATGATGGAAAACTCCCTGCTTGGTACATATCCTCCTCCTCCTCCTCCCTCCTCCTCCTCCTCCTCCTCCTCCTCCTCTTCATCACCATCACCATCACCATCACCATCACCATCACCATCACCATCATCATCATCATCATCATCATCACCATCACCATCACCATCTGTCCCAACCTTCCTCGTGGGTTTGCTGATTTTAAGAAAAGGGCTTCCTCCTGTAAAAAGAATTTCAGTGGTCCCCTATGTTTGAAGTTCAAGGTATGTGAGGAAAAGATTTCATCCCTCCCACCTGGAGGCACTTTTGATGTTTGTCAAAATTTTCCTGCCCCCCAGTTCTGTCCTGAGAATGGTCATTGTGAGTCTCAGTTCTTTGCGATCCCCACTGGTCTAAACCCAAGGAAGGAAGGAAGGAGAGGGAGGGAGGAAGAGGAAGGGGGAAAGGAGGGGGAGGGAGGGAAGGAGAAAGGAAAGGGAAGGAGAGAGGGAAGACAAAAGAAGAAAGGAGGAAAGAAGGGAGGGAGGGGGGGAGAGAAAGAGGGAAGAAAGGAGGGAAGGATGGAAAGAGGGAAGGAAGGAGGGAGGGAGAGAAAGAAGGGAGGGAAGGAGGGAGGTAAAGAAGGGGGGGAAGAGGGAAGGAAGGAGGGAGGGAGAGAAAGAAGGAGGGAGGGAGGGAGAGAAAGAAGGGAGGGAGGGAGGGAGGGAAAGAAGGGGGGGAAGAGGGAAGGAAGGAGGGAGGGAGAGAAAGAAGGGGGGAGGGAGGGAGAGAAAGAAGGGAGGGGAGGGAGGGAGGGAGGGAAAGAAGGGGGGGAAGAGGGAAGGAAGGAGGGAAGGAGGAAAAGAGGGAAGGGAGGGAGGTAGGGAAGGAAGGGAGGGGGGGGAAGGGAGGGATGGAGGAAGGGAGGAAAGAGGGAAGGGAGGGAGGGAAGGAGACAAAGAAAGAAGGAGGGAAGAAGAAAAGGAAGGAAAGGAGGGAGGGAGCAAGTTGCCTCGAGCCCTGCTTTCAGATGTGCTCCCCACGCCCATCCCTGTCCACACATCTGGCACACTCTCACACAGGAGGCGCCGTAGCCATGGTGACCGCCGAGTAAAAGCCCAAACACTGGCCTTGGGGACTTGGGCCCAAGCTATCTGAAGAGATGAGGGACCCCCCCCCCTTTGGGGGGGGGGTGGTCCAGGGTCCTGGCCAGCCGTGTTGTCCCCCCAGTTTTTGTTATGAGGAGCCCAGCGGCCACCCCCCCTCCCGCCCCCACCTGGGGATGGAGGGGCTGTGTCAGCAGCGTCGCTAGGAACCTCCATGGCTGGCCCAGGTGAGGGGCACAGTGAGGAAGGCCCTGCTTCTTCTTCATCAATGGGCACTAAAGTGTCCCCACTCCCAGCAGGTACAGGGGCCCGCCTGGAGCCCCGGCGCTCCGGTTCTAGTGGCTCCATCTCCCACTCCCAGGCGCCTCTGAGCCTGGCTCCCTGCCGGTCTCTGCTGCCTGAGCGGGGCCCGGAGGGGTCTGGAGATTCTGAGAGAAGGGGGAAGGGGAGTGTCTCGGGCCGGGACAGACTGGGGGCCCCCGGGCTCACGGGATCGCTGTCGCTTATGAACGTCACCTGAGAGAGAAAGAGGGTCTCAGGGGGTGCCCGCCCAACCCTCACGTACAGATGAGGAAGCTGAGGCTCAGGGAGGCCCAAAGGCGGGTGGAGGGGGATGCTCGACTCAGGGGCTCCCGACTTCAATTCCCCTTGGCGGCTGGACCCAAGACCGGCTGCTTCACCTGAGCCTCAGCTTCCTCACCTGGGAAATGAGGAGGAGGAAATCTGCCTTCAGAGCCTCCAGTGGAGCCTGTGAAAGTCCTGGGAAACCCTGCGGTCCTTGGTCCTCCTCCCCGCCCTCCCCCATTTTGACTTCTCCTGTGTTGAGGAATGGCCGAGCCGCATGAACTGGGGAGGAAAATCAGGATGCCGTGGGAACCGGCCCAGGAGATATGGGAAGACTGACCAGGATGGCCTGAGGCGGCCCTAGAAGGCAGCCCCAAAAGGCCCATGGTAGCCCCAGATGGCCCAAAGCAGTCCCAGATGGCCCGTGGTGGGCCCCAGATGGTCCTAGCTGGCCCCCAATGACCCAAGACAGCCCCAGATGGTCCTAGCTGGCCCCTGATGGCCCGAGGCGGCCCAGCACCACTCCCTCTCCAGGGCTTGCATTGGCTCCCACATCCACTCTCCCCGGGGCATCACCTCAAATCCAGAGCAGGACAAGGAGGCAGGAGGGAGCCCGGACAGGGGGCTCTGGGGGATCCAGACCCTGGTTTTCCTGAGCCGCTGCCTCCACGTGTGGTCTGGGTGAGCCCAGTCCTCAGACCAGGCAGCCCGGTAAATGTTTCTCTGAAATCTGACGGGCGGCTGTCGAGTTACATCTGACCCCATTTGGGGTTTTCTTGGCAGACCCGGGGGTGCTTTGTCATTTCCTTCTTCAGCTCATTTGGCAGAAAAGGAAACTGAGGCAAAGGGGTTTCAGGGGCTCTCCCAGGCTCACACGGCTACCAAATGTCTGAGGCAGGGTCTGAATTCAGGGAGAGGAGCCCAGCGCTCTGGGCAGTATGGCGGCCCTCACTGGATGGTAATGGGCAAATAGGTGGGAAGCAGAAGGGAAAATAAATACAAGAAGAATAAATACGGGAAGACAGGTGCGAGGGAAAGGAAGATGAATTTGCCATCACAAGACTCGGGTTCACAGTTTTGCAGGGAAAAGGAGCTGAATTTAATCACAAGATGCAAATTCAAACCTTGGCTCAATCTCCTGGGCCTCAGTTTCCACATCTGTAGAATGGGAGTGATGGACTAGTGGACCTCGATGGTCCTTTCCAAGTCCCAATCTATGATCTATGAGTTCAAACACCTCTGTTCCTCACTCCCCAGATGACGTCAGACAAGCCACTGCTTCCTTTGTGCCTCAGTTTCTTCATATGCAGAACAAAGATATTGAGCCACAAAGACCTTTTCTTGGTTATTGAAAAAGAGGGAAACTGAAGGAGTGACTGGGCTGTGATCATGCACATAGGAAATGAGATTCGAACCCAGGTTTCCCGTTCCTAAATCCTGCTTTTATCCGGTGGGCTGCATTAAGCCCGTTTCCAGCTCCAGGTGCTTGGGGATCCCTTTGACCTGTGCTGTGTTAGCTGCTCTCAGCCTTAGGAGAAAATCGCCCACCTCTTGCCCAGTCACTTTGCACCCTGCCTCTTCCTGCTCAGCACCAACCTCCAAATGGATTTGCTCCTAAGCGCCTTCCATATTTGGCTGCTCTCCCCTTTCCTCCTCTCTCGCTCTATCTCCCCCACCCTTCTTCCCTTTTCTCCCTCCTTTTTTCTTTCCTCATCCTCTCCTCCCTCTCTCTTTGCCCCATTCCCTCCCTCTCCATTTTGCCTTTCCTTGTCCCCTCCTTCCTTTCTCCATTCTTGCTCCCCTCTCTGGCTCCCAAGATTCTACCCCTCTTCTCCAGTCTCTCTTTTCAGACTGACCTTTCTCCCGCTCTGCAGTTTCTCCCCCTCTGCAGTTTCTCCCCCTTTTCTTCTCTTCCTTCCACCTTCTTCCCTCCTCTTCCTTCCACCTTCTTCCCTCCTCTTCCTGCTCCTGCCTCTCCCTTTCTCCCCCTTTTCTCTCTCCCTGCACTTTCTTTCTCTCCTCCCTCCCTCCTCATCTTTTCCTTCTTCCTCTTCTCCCCTTCTCTCCTTTTCTCTGTATCCCTCCCCCTCTTCCCTCTCTCCCCACCCCGAGAAATCTGCAGCTGCCTGGAAAGCCTCAGAGTGGGAGCAGAAAGGTCGCTCTGGCAACATCATTTTTCATTTTCTCCCAACTTCTGCAGCAATTAGCCGGTATTTAGGGCCTGATGACTCTCTAAAGCTATTACCTCCTGCTGGAAGCCATTAAGCTCCCATCTGCAGCCCGAGGTCCCGATTTAACCAGGCAGGCTCAGTGACAGGCGGCCGCACACAGAGACAAGGCCCACCCGGCCCGGATGTCAGGGGCACTTGGGTCCATCCTCACGGAATGGGAGCCGGTTCTGCGTTTGTTAATGGCGTCTTATGCCAGGAGGAGACTGTGCAGTCTCACAGTCCCATCTGGGACATTACCCAGGGCCCAGACACAAAATTGTGGCTCTATGTAGACTGGCCTCAGCCTCGGGCAGCTTATACACACATTACTCTCCTTGGTTCACGTTTACACCAAGGGTTTTCCTGGGAAACATAAAACTTGACCAGTTCCTAAGACTCCACAAAAAATGCAAAGGGCTCCTAGGCAAGCATTCAGGCTGTAAATTTGGGACAGGATCTGTTTAACCTACAAGAAACGCCCAAACTGCAAAGGACTCACGCCTGAGCCTATAAACAAAGTAACTGTCCTTTCCTCTCTGGACTAGTACTTTCCCAGGGAAGGTATATCAGGAAGTGAGAGTTTCATTAAAAACTAATAAAAACCCCAAAGACATTGGGAATAATGGAGAGGGCACCAGACTGGAAATCAGAAAGCCCTGGGTTCAACTTCTGTCTCAGATACCTCCTGACTGTGTGGCCCTAAGCAAGTCATGTAATTCCCTCAGCCTCAGCTACCATTTCTAAAGTGGGATTATAACAGCCTCCATCTTCCACGGGTGTTGTGAGAATCAAATAAGACAACGTTTATAAAGCATTTTGCAAATCTTGAATCATTCTGTAAAGGCTAGTTACTATTAAAACTAAAAAAAAATCCATTTAAAAAAATAAACAAAGATGGATCCTTGACCTGAGATTGACTCTGTGTCCCCGACTGTCCTGAAAGAGGTGAAAAGAATGTTGTGGGCTCGTCAGATACCTAAGGCTAGACTAGTATGAAGTTGTTTGCATCGCTCCCTCCTCTCCCCTTGCCTCCAAGCTTAAAGTAATGATTTCTTGCCCACATTTCTGCTGGGAGTTTTTAGATATGTAGATATCACACAATCTCCTCGTTTTGTATATGAGGATTTTCAATAAGTAAGTGGCGGAATCAGGATTCAAACCCAGACCCACCAATTCTAAGTCCAGAGTCCCCACCTACAGTTCCACACAGGTCTCCTACTCACTTGGACTCCCCCCCTTTCTTGGTCACCATGCATTTTCTAAAATTAATTTTGGATAGCCAACCACATACAGAAAAGACGTCTCACAAATATTCTTTCACGAAGAACTTACTCGCGTCACCAGACTCAGGGTTCACACATGTCAGGGCTCTTTGCAGGGACCTTTGAGATAGTTCAGTCTGAGTCCCTTGTTTTGGAGAGCAGAAGACTAAGATTCTTTCCCTACCCAGAGTCCAAAGCATCATCTGAAACCCCAGACTCACCATAATGCTGTAAAACGTAAGAGTGGGAAAGGACTTCAGGGACCTTTGGGGCTAACTCCCTCATTTCACAAAGAAGGAAAATGAAAAGTGATTTATCCAAGGTCACTCAGCCATGATATGTCAGAGGCAGGATTTGAACTCAGCTCTTTATTGTTCCATTTACTATAATCTGCATTTCCTTCTCTCTCTCTGGAACATGATTCTAGAACCTGAAAGGGCCTCAGGATAATTTACTCTCACTTGCTCATTTTGGGTAAGAACAAATTGAAGTATAGAAAAATAATCTCTTGCCCAAGGCCACAAGTAGAATAGCAGGGATTTGAACTCAGGTCCGATGACTCAGGTGGTGTGAAAGTGAATAGAGGGCTGGGTCTAGAATCAGGATGTCCTGGATTCAAATCCAGCTTCAGACACTGCCTCACGGTGTGACTCTGGGCAAGTCACTTCATCCTGTCTGTCAAATGAGTGGGAGAAAGAAATGGTGAGCCCCTGTTTTTGCCAAGAAAATCCCAAATGGGGCAGAAAGAGTCAGAATGACTAAAAATGATGAAGCAACAACCAGTGACTCAAGTTCTTTCCAGCATACTCTGGTACCTCTTGAAGGTTAAGTGTGTGACTTAGGGCAAAGCCCCCAAGCACTCTGAAGCCCCCCGACCCTAAGCACAACCCGGACAGGGGGGCAGTACTTCTCCCCAACCTGCTCCGATGGAGACATCTGTGACATCCCCAAAGTGTAACTTTGGTGAGGCAGTCGGGGCTCAGGCAATCACCTTTGCCCATAAAAACCTAGCAACTTTTCACTGAATTTCACTGTATTTGTTCCACTGAAAATTACTACAAAACCCGCCCAAATCCCCTCATTCACTGTGTGCTAGACAGCACTCCACACTTTCACTGAATTTGGGAAGAACATGTAGCCAAGAACCCTGACATCGTCAAGCACACAGACCCGATCGCTTTTGTTCTGTAGCCCTACTGTGCTGCACCTATGAAGCCCCGGGGCCTCTGGCCAAGTGTCCAGTCCACTTCCGGCCCCCAGGAGGCCGCTTTGCTCAGGGTCTGTCCCTCTCTCTCCTTCCTCCCAAACGCTGGTGCTTCCAGGGTCTCGCACCCTCCTCCCCATTGGCTTCCATCCCTCTGCTTTAGATCATCCCCCTTGGCCAGATGGTTTCCCCAACTGCCAGGATCTCACCGGCCGCCTTTGGGTAACTGTCTCCCAAGTCCCCAGACCCCGTGACCCAGGCCTACATTCCCAACTATCGGCTCCAGGTTCCCTCTGGGGAGTCCTGCTCACACTCAGACGCACCACGATGCTGTAAAACGTTAGAATTGGAAGAAAATTAGGAAACCATCCAGTCGGGCCCCTCAGTGGGATGGACAGGAAGCTGGGGCGTCAGGGCCGGGGCCCAGCCAAGATCAGGCAGGGGGGGACCTCCTACTTTCCTCGATGGCATGTGTCAGGCCATATCTACCCACTTTCCCCTCCCTACTTTATTTTCCTGAATGACAGATGCCGCCCTTCTCCGGCCCCTGCACTCCAATCCCGGGGCCATTTTTGGCCCTCTGCCACCTGGTTCCATCATCTCTGCGTTGTAACACACACCGTGGAACAGAAGTGGGTTTAGTTCCTTTTCTAAGGGTCTCACGCAGACTCCTCTTCTCTCAGAGTTAAATGGCGTCACTTGGGCGTGTCCATCTGCATCCTGGTGTCAGCGGGGACCCGCCCAACACTCAGAGAAACGTCTTTACTACTGAAGGGCCTTAAAGCTTTGGCAGTGGGACTTAAGCAAACCTCCCTGTGGATGAGGAGGTCACGGCCCTAAGCAAAGCCCCTTGGGGTTCGGGGGGCACTCGACAGCCACACAAGGGCTTCAGAAGCGTCCCAGGGACCTGACTTTGCTCTAATCCCTCGCAGCTGCCGGCCTCCCCTTTTGGCCACAGACGTGCTTGTAATCCAATCGCTTTGGGACAGCTGGCTTGCCCCAGTATGGAACCATGCTGGCGTGGGAATGGAGGATGGGGGCGGGAGGATGGGGACGGGAGGACGGGGCCGATCCTGTTGCAGATGGCTCTCCGGCAGGTCCTGTGCCCGTCTGCGCAGCTCCCAAGGCAGCTAGCAGGGGCATTAGCTTGTGGGAGACTATAATAATAGTATTAATATTAACCCCCAAGGGATCCGCCTCTTCCTGAAAGAACTAGAGTCACATTGTGCTCACACAAAATCATGGCATCGCTGGCAGCACCTGACGCTCCCCGCCTCTTGGGGTCGGCAGGAAAGATGGGGATCTCTGCCCAGAAGGGCTTTCGTCCTGGCTGGGCTGGGCCTGACCCAGGCATAGAAGCCCGTCTCCCATGGAGGGCCTTGCGGAGGAAGCCGGTAAAGAGCTCTCTGCTGTGTCACATATCATCCTGACAGATGAACCCTAAGGGGCTTGGGCAGGGAGGCCCCTCCTCCCCACTCCTGCCATCGGCTGGGTCTCTACCTTCATCCTGGCATCCTTCCCTTCTTCCTCCAACCCAGCCCCATCTCCATCCATGAAGGATGTTCGGAGGCAGCTCCTCAGCCTGAGGGCCAGGACCCGTCAAAGGCCTCCCAATGTCAAGCCTCCCTTCAGGGCTCCTGGTTAGACTGTGCCACAGAGAAGGGTAGTGTGGCCCAATGGACGGTGGTGGGGGGATTGGATTGAGGATGGCTGGACTCCGGGCAGTCACTTTAAGTTCTATGGACTTAGGGATCCCAGCTCCACAACTAGAAGGGCCATCTAATGAACCCCCTCATTTCACAGAGGAGGGATCTGAGACCCAAGAAGGTTAAGGAGGTAGAATTGGAACCCAGTTCTTCTGCCTCCAACATGGGAGCCCGGCACACAGTAGGCATTTAATAAATGTGTACTGGCTTTTCAGTGGTCTAAGTAGAAAAGCATTGGCTGGGGAGTCAGAAGATCTGGATTCAAATCCCACCCCTGCCTGTGTTACCTTGGGAAGGTCAGAGTCTCAGTTTACTCAATTGCAGAACTGAGTTGGGTCAGATCTCTCGGGTCCCTTCCAGCGCCAATGATCTTGTGATTGCAGGCGGGCTGCAATCTGCGTTAGTGGAGGGGGAGGTCCCACACTGGGACAGTCTGTAAGGACAGACTCCAGTTCTAGAGCTTGGAGCTCAGCAGTCCTAACCTGAGGGGAGGATGGCACATATTCCAACCTTTGTCCGTGGTCTCAGGAAATCTGCTGCTTCTCAGAAACTGGGGAGTTTCTGTTTTCTATTTAGTCCTGGAGGAAAGCGGAAATGACCAGGGACTCATCCTTGTGTTTGTGGCCAGGGGCGACCACAGAGTCAGAGAAAGCTGTGTCCTCATTCCTTAGGGAAGGGGAAGTGAGGCCCCGAGAGAAGGCTCACCCACAGCATGTCTGCCCTGGGCTCGCTCCTGCACGAGTCTGTCAGTCCTGGGCCTTTTGGGGCCCAGAAGGGACCGGGCAGTTATCTGGTCCCTGAGAGGGACACCGAGGCCTTGCGGTGGGAGAGACGCCAAAAATCTCACGGGCGAGAGCTGGACCTGGGGGTTTGACTCCAAATCTTTACCTCCTTCAGAACTGACCAATAAGCTTTTATCAAGTGTCTTCTCTGTGCTTGGGAAGGGAATAGGCATTTATTAATAATATATATGTAAATGATCTATAACTTATTAAGGGTCTACCACGTGTCAGGCACTGTGCTTGGCAGGGAAACAAAACCAAAAATGAAGCGGTCCCTGCCTTCAAGGAGCCTACATCTCATCAGGGAGATGCATTGATCAGTTAATAAGCACTTATTAAATGCCTGCTAGTTGCCTTCATAGAGACTCCCCCCTACAGATGTTCACACGGACGATTTGTGCCGGCCTACGGTAGAGACCTAGGGCGGCCTCTTGGTCTGGTCAGCCAGTCGGACACGCTGTGCCCCGTCCCCAATTTTGGACCTCTCTGAAAACAAGGGACGACAACCAGACAGCCATGGACCAGGTGCTAGAGGCTGAGAGTACAAAGAAAGCCAAAGAGTCCATTCTCAAGGAGCTCACGAGCTGCTGGGATAGGAGAGGAAGGGCCAACATGCAATAAGATGTACAAACAGTTTAAGGTAAAGTAAGAAAAACCCAGTGGAGGGAAGGGAAGGCACTGGGCAGGACGTACTAAACGAGTCCGGTTATAGCGTGAGTTCTTCGGTCAGGGCCTGGATGGACCAAATGCGGCAGAAAGATGCACTGGCTATTATGAGTTTGCCATTAAACATGCTGGAATTTTGAGAAACATGGTAAGATGAGGGGGCAGACAGAGGAGTAAGCAGAAGCAAGAGAAGAACATACGCTACGTGTAACAATGTCAGAAAAAAATCTCTGGAACTTCCAAGCAAACATCAGTGCTCTTTGGAACACTAAACAGTGTGAGGAGAACACCGTGGATGGATACAGCAACTGGGGACAACAGAGAGCACTGGGCCCCAAGGAGAACGGACTGTCCGGGGGACGGGGGCTCCCTTCACTGGAGGTCTTTGGGAAGAGGCTGAACTGCTGTTTGTTACGTGTTACAGTGGGGATTCCCTTGTGTTTGGTTGGATGACCTGACCCTTAATATTCCCGACTCTCAGATTCTGGGATTATCCTTTAATTATCATAACCAATCCTGGTGCTAGGGAACAGAAAATTCAATGGCCTCTGGCCTCTCAGCAGTGACGTGGAGGGGCTTTGAGGACAGAGCAGCACATATGGTGTCCAACCACGATACACCATCAATTGTTTTTGGCTGAGTTTCTTTGTTATAAAGAGTAGATGGGTTCAGGAAGAGGTGTGATATTTGTAACATGATGCATTTAAAAATATAAAAAAAAACAGATTAAAGTTCATTTCTTCCAAGAAAAGTCTTCTCTAACAAACAAGGCCCAATCCCTGCGGTATCCTTTGTACCTTCTATAATGAATGAGCCACTCCCCAAGGCTTCGCTTCCTTAGCTAGAGTTCTGTCTGTCTGTCTCTCTGTCCATCTGTCTCTGTGTATATGCTCTGTCTCAGCTCCATGAGAAGCTCACAGGCTCCCAAGGGCCCACAGAGGCTCTGGCCCATCATTCTGCTGGGGAGAAGGGAAATCAACTGCCCAACTCCCACCTAGCTCAT
Source organism: Sarcophilus harrisii (assembly GCF_902635505.1). Classification (NCBI taxonomy): domain Eukaryota; kingdom Metazoa; phylum Chordata; class Mammalia; order Dasyuromorphia; family Dasyuridae; genus Sarcophilus; species Sarcophilus harrisii. The sequence goes on from NC_045429.1 coordinate 457,475,682, forward strand.
GTAGGTGCATCGAGGAAGGGCTTTGAGGTTGTCTTGTTTAACTGTCTCCTTGGAGTGGGAGATGGAAGACCACTGAATGACTTGCCCTAGGTTCTAGAGGTGGTAAATGGGATTGGAACCCAGGTCCCTGGGGTCCCCTCCAGCACCAAACCGCTCCTTCTGATTATAACCATATCTGGTGCCCCTGAAGGCTCCACCCCCCTGCCCTTCCTTGTTGTACCTGTGGGGGATGAGCTCCGGACATGGCGGCCCACGGTTCTCGGGGCAGTTGGGGACCTAGAGCTTGCCCTTGAATGGGAGACTCTCTGCCAAAAGCCCAGGGGCAGGAAGAAGCCAAATCTTCCCTGGCCGTCCTGCCGCTCCTCGGAGGAAATCCTGGGCGGCTTTCATCCGCTGCTCCAGTTTCTCTGTCCTTTGTTGCCCCGTTAGGTCTCACCTCCACCAAGGATGGGAGGAGAAGCTGTGGTCATTTCTTCCCAGGCAGAATGTCGCTGCCGACCACTGCCCTCTACCACAGAGCCAGCCTTTGCCAGTGGGCCCCCCAGCGAGGAAAGGCCATTGCACTCTGGGATGGCTCATTCCTCCTGCTCCCACCTTTTGGGGTCAAGCAGACAGGGGCCTTTTCCACTGGCAGCCCCCTCAGAGAGGTGAAGGCCCTCTTCTGTACGCTCTTCTCCGGGTCCACCCTTCCTGGGTCCTTCTGGGAACCCGAGGCTCTGAGAGAGGCAGGGGCCACACAGGGAGTTGGCGGCATTCGAGGGCTTTGCCCCAAGCCTCTTCAGTAAACACCAATGACTCCTGATTCCCCTTGTCTAATTTATTTTCCAGGCCCCTAAGCCCCTGCTATTCTCGGCTTTCGGACAAATCCCCGGCTTTCTTTCGGGCCCACGCTTTGAGTCACTAAGCCCAGATTTCTGTGTTCAAAGGCCTGGAACGGAACAGAGCTGGCCAGCTGTCACCCTGGGTGGGCGCTCACCCTTGGAGGCAAAACCGGCCCGCTCCAGGGACAGGAGAGCAGCAGCCGGGCTGGGCACCCTGCGGAGGGCACTGGTTCCCCTGCTGGGAGGCCGCCTGCGGGCGGGCGATGAAATACCCAAGGCAGCCAATGAAAGCAACAACCGGCATTGCTCAGGCCTTTAAGGCTGGCAAAGAACCCAACGTCCATGACCTCATTTAAACCGTAAAGCTCCCCCCTCAGACCCGCTGTGTGACCCTGGGTGGGTCACTTAGCCCTTCCACTTGGCTTGTCTCATCTGCAAGCTGGAGACAAGTAACAGCACCTGCCTCAGAGGAAGGAAAGCGTGGCCAGAGGGGCTGATGGAAGCAACAGTCACAGACCTAACGACAAGGGCAGCCCCGGAGCCCGCTTTAATGGCAAACTCGCCCAGCCCGGCCCGAGACGTAGGAAATGCCCGACAAACACGTGCTGAATCTGTGAAAAGGCAGCGGGAGGCAGGGAAAGGCACTGCCGAGTGCCCCAGGGCCTGAGCTGAGTGGGATTTCTGAACAACCAACTGTAATAACAGGCTAAAATCGCCTGCTTGGAGAAAGCCACTTTCCCATTGCTTCCAAGGATCTTAATTTGCTCTTTTTCTAGCTTTTTCACTTGCAAGCCCAATTCATTGATCTTCTCTTTCTGTATTTTATTCAAGTAGGCCTCTACAGAGATAACATTTCCCCTTATTGCTGTCCCGAGGTTCTTTTAAAACTGTTTCACTGCAGAGATCCTCTTCCTCCTCCCACCTTCTCATGTTCCTAAGTGTTGACCAAGGATCCTATGAAAAAGACGTTAGCTCCCCCCTTTCCAAAAGCCCCCAACTCCAGTCAACAAGATCCTGTCTAGAAAAGCTGCTCCCTGAGGATCACTTGGGATCTGCGTGGATAAATGACAGAGAAATAACTAAATTATAATAAAATAGGCCAGGTGAAGAATGAACGCACTCTCTTTATCTAATGCTGAGGTGCCCAACTTCTCTCCCTCCTCTCCCTCCCCACCCCCAGTCAGAGAAGGCTCCCAGCCGGCCATGTTGAGTTCTTTATCACGCAGATCAGATTAAGAGCAGGGTCTGGGAGCCTGGCTGGTGTCTGGGGTAATTAGCCCCACACAGCTGGACGCTCTTCTCCAGTGGACGTCGCGTCGCCGTGGACCAAGACGGGGAACGCGGGAACGGCTCCCTCTGACATTTCAATTCGGGCTTGATCAGGCCCATCGTTTGCCCAGAAAGTCCCTTCTCCAGCACTTGCGGGTCCCTTCGCAGCACAATTTGCATAGAAATACCAAGTTGATTGCAAATGCTCCTCCTCCCCAGCCCAAACTCCCCCACAACCACAGAGAGTCAGGGTCAAAGAGCAGCCAAGACCCTCAAGGTCGAAGACCTTCCAGCAGGTGGATGACCTTGAAGAATAGAATTCATACAGAACCCAACAGAACCCATGCCCTGGGCCAAGATTCTCTTTGATCCAGCTCTGTCTCAACAAGAGCTTCCCTGGGGAGATTCCGGGGTCCTTTTATTCTGAAAAAGGGAAACATCCTTCATCAGCTACAGCCCTGAGCCAGCGCAGAGGCCGTCGAATCCAGCTCCATCACTATTGAAGAGGAAAATGTGGCTCAATTGCGTAGTCAGTCAGTCAACATTTCCTAGGTACCTACTGTGTGCACCCAGGACACCTTGGGACAGGCTCCCTGCTCTTTTTCCGGCCCAGCTTGCTTACCCCCACCCGCCCTTTCCCAGCAGTTCTGAAATCATAGCAAAGTGACTCCGTCCAGACTCTCTGTTCGGTGCGGGGAGACCCTCCCTCTGCTCCTGCTCTGGAGCCCCCGCTGGTGTGGCTCCTACTTACAAAACCAACCATTCACAATGATGACCCCGTTAGCTACAATTATTTACTTTCCAGTAAGGGAAAGGCAATAATGATCCTACCATCCCAAGTACTCACTGTAGAGAAAATGCAGAAATAATAACTTATGGTCCTCCCAGAAATTAGGGGCACAATGTTTTTTTTTGTTTTTTGCTGAGACAATTGGGGTTAAATGACTTGCCAGGGTCACACAGCTAGGAAGTGTTTAGTGTCTGAGGCCGGATTTGAACTCAGGGCCGGCGCTGCACAATGTACTTCTGATGGCACATTCTCCCCTCAGTGTATGCAGGGTGTTTGGGAAAGAGTGGGCGTGCAGTCCCAGAATATTGCAGGGAGGGACATCCGGGAGGAAAACCTGCGTGCTCGGGTTACCCGTAACCGTGACTGCAGACCTCACTGTCATTGATCCACTTAGGAATATCTGCACTGCACAACCTCCCCCCCGCCCCCCTGCTAACTCATGTCTTTCTAGTTCTTACTGTTCTCCTAGCTGCTAAATCCTCTCCTCGAACTGATGAAGCGGTCATAAAGTCTCGGACTCGATGACTCTCCAAAAGGGGAGTTATGCTATTATTACATTAGCCAGAAATGCCCTTTAATGGAGAAATGCAGAGCTTCTCTGGCTGGCTCGCTCTGGAGCGACGCAGACAAACCTAGGAGCTTTTTACTTACCATTGTTGTGTGACCCTGGGCAAGTCACTTAAACCTGTCTGCCTCTGTTTTCTCCTCTGTAAAATGGGCTGGTGAAGGAAATGGGAAAGCGCTCCAATGTCTTTGCCCAAAAAACCCAAACGGGATCACAAAAACGTGAGACAGTTAAAAAATGATTGAACGATAAATGTTGTCCAATCAACTGTTGACTAGCTAATCCAACAGCCAAAAAGCTGTAAAACCCGTCTTTCCGTTTCTGGTTTTCCCTTTCCATTTTTTGTTTATTCTCTTGCACAAAGCTTGGGTGGCCTAAAAGTCGCACAGTCCAGCATCTTGTCAACAAGTTGCTGCCTGTTGCCAAGGACCGTGTAAATGATCCAGACTTGGGCAGCGGGGAGGAGGAAGACCTCTGGGTTATCGGACAAACTGGGACAAACTACTCAACCTGTCCAGATTCCTGCCCCGGCTGCTGATGGCTCAGGTGGGCCCGCACAGGCCCGGGAGCCCTTCCTCCCTGTTTGGCCAGTGGCTGGGTCTGTGCGATAGCTCTGGTTCTGGTTCACACACACTTGGCAGTCTGATAGAGGGTGGGGCTCCTCACAAACACAAAACCTGCGCCCCGACAGATCCAACAGATTTCCTTTCCTCCCCCTCGAAGAAAGCGGGCTGGCCCTTGGTCTCCACGAACAGTGGGAAATCAATACCAGACAGTCCAATGAGAAGCAAAATCCTCAGAGGAGAGACACTCGGGAGGGGTCCCCAGAGAAAAGGAAAAGAAAGGGAATCGTTGCCAGATGGGGACACCAGGAGGAGAAGGCCAGACGGGATGGAGAGCGCTGAGAGGGATCCAGAGCCCGCTCCCATCCCTTCATCGGTACTGAGTCACACGGGCCGTGGAGGTCCCAGGGGAAGGGGGGATCAACCGGGCAGAAGGATGGCTCGATTCCCTCACAACTGGGATTTTGTGGGACCCAGAGAGTAGCCAAGTACTGCTGCTCTCGGGGGAGATCCGGGGCCGGACCAAACAAAAGAGCTAACTACGGATGTTCTAATGGAAAATCCCAACCGAGGGTATGACCCGAAGAAGGCAAGATGGAAACTCATCGATTTGTTCAGAGCCAGGGTTCTCACACACGGGCTAAGGGGAAATGTGGGTGATGGTGTCTCCCGAGGCCTTAGAGCTTCGAGCTCCAGGAACATGGGCTATTCTTTCCGTGAATTTCTTGGGAAAACACTAAAAGTTCTTTGAGAGATCGACTAAATAGCACACACTCTGAGTAAAAAGCAGTCTGAAGGCTTACAGAGGCAGGGGACGGATTAAAAACAACAACAAACACAACAGATTAATTCCAGTTAACAGGATGTTTCAGGAACCAAAACTTAATGATGGGTGTGGATATCCCAGTACAGGAAAGCCCCTGCCCTCCTGACAAGGATGGCATTTTATGCTAGTTACAGTCCAACTCTAAGACTTCGGGCGGCTCCCTAGTGCCAAGAGCAAGGGTCTCCAATTCAGGAGCCACGACCCGTCTTCAAGGGGTACGGGATCAGCCAGAGGAGAGAAGATTGTTGGGCTTAACGTGGTAGCCAACAGCGGGGTTGCCTCTAACACAATTGTACTTTTTATTTATTTTTTATTATTTTATTTTTGTATTTTTATTTCATTTATTCATTCATTTATTTATTTTTAATTAATTAATTTTTTTTTTTTTTTTTTTTTTTTTTTTTTTTTTTTTTTTTTTTTTTTTTTTTTTTTTTTTTTGCTGAAGCAATTGGGGTTAAGTGACTTGCCCTTGTTCATACAGCCAGGAAGTATCTGAGGTCATATCTGAACTCAGATCCTCCTGACTTCAGGGCTGGTGCTCTACCCACTGCACCACCTGGCTGCCCCAACTGTACTTACTCTTAATCTTTAGCGTGCTTCCCACACTCTGAGCCCTCCTCTGCCGGGCTCCCAGGCCCTGTGCTTGGGTTTGCCAGGGTCCACTTGGGGCCATTATTAGGGATTGCTTCAGTCTCTGTACTTGTATCCTTAGTGCTTGGCGCATAGTAGGTGCTTAATGAAAACTACTTTATCAATGGAGTGAACCCCCCTTTTCCACTTAAGATGTCTGATATATTTTTAAAGACAAAAGAGGAAATAGAAAAAAGTCAGCATAAGTAACAACCATATTAAAAGAAGTCTGAAACCATGTGCTTTGCATCATGCTTGTGGATAGAGCACTGGTTCTGGAGTCAGGAGGACCTGAGTTCAAATCCAGCCTCAGACACTTATGAGCTATATGACCCTGGACAAGTCACTTAATCCTGCTTGCCTCAGGTTCCTCATCAGAAATCGGAAGGAAATGGCAAACCAGGCCAGGATCATTACTCAAAAACTCCCCAACTGGGCCACAGACAGAGTAACAAGACACCACTGGTGGATTTTCCACTTAAACAAAGGGAGTATTTTCTCCTGTCTGTTCTCCCAAGATGCGGTTGAACCTCCGACGATAAAGCCGACGGCGAACCCCAATGCCCGCAACTCGCTCTCTCGTCTGGAAAGATGACACCGGGGGCTTTGAGAACGGCTGTGCTGAGATCCGGGCCCACAGAGCGTCCCCCAGGACGCCCAGAACTGAGGCTGGCAGCGCCTTCTGCCCCGGGGCACAGATGCTCAGAGCCCCTCCCCTTGTCCCCCACAGCCAGGACCCCAGGAAGGGAAAGGACTTACTTGTAGGTGTAGTCCCAGTTGCACCAGAACTTCCTTTCGATCCCCGCCATTTCCCCCCTGAACTTGCTGAGGCAGACATCCCGCAGGAGCTTTTCGAAGTCCGCCTCGGGGCAGCTGGTGGCCGGGACCAGGTTCTGAGCTGGAACAGAGAAGGACTTTTAATTACTGGCTGCTGAGGCTCCGAACCCCCCCTTCTGAGACCAGAGAGCAACGGGGGACATTTCTGGGCCCCCCCAGCTTCAGGGGCTCCACCAACTTCATCGCATCTGAGCCCCTGACGCCCCGGGGGGGGGGAACAGGCTCAGAGGTATTTGTAGTCCCACTCTACAGTTAAGGAGCCCCTGACAACCCTGGGGGAGACAGGTGCAGGGGTATTTGTGGTCCCACTTTCCAGTCGAGGAAACTGAGGTTCTGAGAGGGAAGATGGCTGCTCAGTCATCCGGCTTCCCGGCCTCAGAGAAGGGACTTGCACCCAAGCCCAGTGCCTTCTCTCTATGACCCTGTGCCCTGAGTGACAAAATTGACCGCGCCATCTCTAAGGTGCCCGAGTGGCCAAGGGAGCCCAGATGTCCCTGGGGCCCAATGGACGGAAGCTCCTCTCCGGTCTCCCGGAAGCTGCCTGACGCGCCAGGAGGCCCCTCCTTTCTCCTTTTCCTCTGCACAGACGCCGTGTTCAGGTCCCTCTCAGAGTCCGCTCCTCCTGAAAAGCTTAAGAGGGAAAAACTAACCCTAACCCCCAGAGCCTTTCTGTGACGACATCTATGGCTTCCATCATGCCCAGAGCCCCACCGTGGGCTGTCCTGCGCTTGCCTGGGAGCCAAGCAGCAAGCTGGGAATTGCGGGAGAGCGCCGGCATCCGACCCAGAGGGCCGCGGCAGGAGGGCTTCTTGTGCCAAGCACCGGGCTCCCCAGGCCGGCTCCCACGCCCAGACTGCCTCCCTCTCCTGGCCTGGCCTGTCTCTTCCCAAGCTGAGGCTCAAAAATGCACAAAAGCCAAAGAACGATGCTCCACGAACCCCAAGGGGCTGGAGGTCTTCGCCACGGCTGCCGGGGACTGGGAACTGCAGGGGCCACGGGGGCCTTCCAAGGCCCTTGTTTTATGGGAGAGGAAACTGAGGCCCAGAGCAGCCCCCCGCACTTGTCTGAGGTGCAGAACTGGTGCTCAGAGTCAAGGCATCCTTCTCCATTTGGCCCTCCCGCTTCCAAACTTCTCTGGCAGCTGGACTGATGGCGGGTAAAGCTCCTTAAGGATGGGAACTGTCTGCTAAGGCCCTGGGCTCCCCGGCTGGAGAACAAAGGCTGGACGATGGCCTGGGTTTCTGTGGGCGTGATTCTTCCAGGCTGCCCTGGCCACGGGCTTCCCTCCCAGCTCCGGAAGATTCCTTCTCGGGAGCCATCGGGGAGAATATCATTGATGGGGAAGCGGGTGCATTTCTTGGGCATCAGCTCTAGTCGAACGCCATCCTTTTGCAGGGGGAGAAGTGGAGGTCAATGACATAAAGGCGCTGATTTTCCACATCAGGGAATCCTGGGGATGACTGCAGTGGGGAGGGACCTTGGGGCCAGCTAGTCCAACCCAGACCCGGACAGGAATTCCCTGATAAGGAGTATTCCTGATTTTACATGAAGACACTAGTGGGGGCTTGGCAAGGAATTAAAGGGCCCAACTGAACATCCTTAATAAGAAGAGCAGCTACAAATCCTGTACTTGCAGCTCCTGTCATCACAGGCGGGATTTGAACTCGGGTCTTTTGACTGCCACGACCGCCTGCAGTGCCCACAGGGGGAGGGGGCCCAGGCAGCAGAGTCCAAGTGTCCCAAGTCACCCACACGCCGATGTCCACTGGAAACATGAGGCCCCAACAGCCCACAGCCATGGCCCCGAGGGGGCTAAAATCTGCCGCCAAACTTCTGTCACATCCCGCATCTAACCCACATGCGCCTGCCGCTTCCTGCTCTTTGCCGACCGGGCCTGGTCCGTATCCCATCCCCTTGAACCGTGTCTACCATGTAAGAGGCACTTAACAAGTGCTTATGGCCTGACTGGTTATCATTGGCTACATCCCCCCTTTCCCTGGGGTTCCAAGTCATATCCCCAAAGCCTCGTCACAAGACCAGAAAAAAGATCTCCCCTCCTCCCTAAATGGTCTCTATCCAAATGCGCGCCTGGACCCTTCCTGAAGAAAGTTTAGCGGAGATCTTACTACAGTGAGGTTTGAAGGGCGGGGAATGGGAGAAGAAGGGGAGAGCAGGGATGTGGAGGATTACAAGGGTGAACCTTCTCTCAACGAAGACCCAAACTTGGAGAAGCAGCAGCTCCCAGACACTGTCCCTTGGCCTGCCTCTTTCTGAAAGCTCCCCCTCCTGAGTCCGGGCTGAAACTTTGGTGAATCAGGGCCTTGGTCCATCTCTCTCTGTATCTCTCTTTCTCTCCTCTCTCTCTCTGTCTCAATCTGTTTCTCCTCAATCTCTCTGTGTGTGTGTGTCTCTCCCTCCTCTATCTCTGCTTGTCTGTCACTGTCTCTCTCTTTCCCCCTTTTCCCTGAGTTAACTGCTGCCATGAGGCTGGGCCGGCTTGCTTCAGCACCTAAATAGGGACAGCTGGCTCCGGCTGATCGGACCCCTGCAGCTGCCTCTAGAAGTGGGTTTTCCCAGCTGGAGACCCCAGCTTTTTCAGACCAGTAAAAGCGCTCAGGATAACTGAGAGTAGTCTCACCGCACCAGCCACGCAGGGAAACCGAGACCAGGAAGGGCCCCGTTACTGCCCAGGACACAGGCGCGCAAGGGAGTCTGGGAAGAGCCCCTGGTCGCCCTCTCCTTCAAGCCTTTCCTTTCATTAATGGGAACTTTTATCATTAACAAGCATTTATTTTCTCTGCTCTTCGCCTTCCCTTCCCCTCAGAAAAAGAAAACTTTTGCAAGAAATATGTGGGTCACATGATCACATTGTTCGTGCCCCCGACTCATGCCTCATCCTGCACCGGAGTCTGTCCCCTCTCAGCAGATGGGCCGTGCGCTTCATCAATGGCAACCTGAAATCAGGGCTGGTCACTGGTTGACTGATACTTCCATTTTACAAACAAGTAAACTGAGGCATCCCTAAAGCTCAGGTCTGACCGTGTCATAGTCATCTGCTGAAAAAGCTGCTGTGGCCCCCTCCCGGCCCAGCACCCACCAGGCTCCAGAATCTCACCGAACCTTGCCACAAGTGACCCAGATGGCAGATAGTCATACTATAGGATCCAATGCTCCATCTGGCATCCAAAGCCCTTCCTATCCCGCCCCTCCTTCTCTTCAGGTTCTCTTTGGCCCGAGGACATCGGCCATCACCCAGGCCTGGATCTCTCACTGCCTCCTGGCTCCCTTAAGTCTGAGCAAAAACTCCTTCTCTGGGAGCCTTGCCTGGTTCCGGGACTGCGCTCTGTCCAGCATTTCCCACATTAGATCGCGGCTCCTCCAGACCAGGACTGTCTTTTGCCTCTTTTGTATGTTGGGGGCTCAGCACAGCCCCCGGCGCAGAGCAGGCAGTTAATAAATATTTACTGACTCAAGGAACCTAATAAACACTGGATTTAATCACTGTTTAACCACAATTTAAACACTGGATTTCGTTCCACTTTATTGAGGAGGAACTGGAAGTCCAGAAATGAGGAGCGGCTTTTGCCCGGGCCCGCGGTTCCTCGGGGGCCAGGCTGGGTCTGGCTCCGGGGCCATTATTCTTTCATCTGAGTCTGTCTATTCCATTCTGCTCCTCGATGATTCTGGGTCACAAACAACGATGTCACTGACTCTTTCCCTGTCCGGAAGAAGCTACCATTGCTTAATTCTCAGACTGTCTAGAGAGGACTCTTTAGCGGCCCCATTATCCTTCCCCAACTTCCTTGAGATGCTGATCAGCCTCTTTGGGCAGGTCTGGGACCGGGTCTGCCGGGGCCTTGTGGCCTTGCTCCTGACCCTTCCCTCTGACTTCCGACCTTTACCGCCTGAGGAAAAACCCCCGAAGCTTTAATTCCCCTATAAAGATCTGCTTGTGATGAAGACCTTTGTGGCCAGGAGATTTCTCTCCTCTTCCTCACAGTACCGCCCTTGAATGGCGTCTTTCTCCTTATTCTAGCTGTCTCTGGTCAGTCTGCCCATCCCGCCTCACCGCGTGTCTCCTTTCTCCCGGGTCATTGTGAGTCTTTCCCCTTGCTCACTAGACGCTCCCCTACTCCACACTCGCCACTTCTGGTTCCTGTTCCTTCATTTTGTCTTTACAGATGAGACAGGAGAGCAGTTCTTCGAGGCCGGGATGAAAGAGCCCCGTCCAGGGCCCGCCGGCAAAAAGATGGCGGAGAACGCGAGAACGCGGCTCTCAAGTCCAAGCGGCGCCGCTTCGTTCCCTGCTCCTTTTGTGACTTTTCCCCGGTGCCCGTCCATCTGTAGCCCAGAAGACACCAATGGCTAAAACCTTTGGCAGTCACAGTCCCCGGCTTAGGGCAGGGCTCCGCTCCGGCTGCGGCTCGGGGGCAGGGGACGCCGCGGTGGTCCCGGGAAGGACGCCCGCCCGGCGTCCCCCGAGCTCCAGGCTGCTCGCAGAGGGTGAACGTCAGACTTCTGCCCCAACGTCTTCCCTTTCACCCCCCATTGCCAGTTTCTGTGCTTTTCCGGTCAGGGCCAGAGCCGGGCAGATGACCAGCCTTGAATGGGCTGAGAAATTCCTTCTTGCTGCCAGACTTTTCCACAAGTAAATTAAAAAGGGAAACGTCTACAAGGGCCAAGAGGCAGATTCTGACAATTACACCAAGAAATAATATCTTCCCGTAACAGAGAAACGAGAGGGGAGCTATGCGACCCAGAGCCGCTTCCTGGGAACGTACACACCATTCGGACCCAGAGCCCTCCCCCCACCCCTGACTTCTCTCTTTGGGAGAAGGAGAGGGTGTTTCCTTTTCTCCTCTCCAGGAAATAGGAAGATGCTTTGGCCCTGGGTCCCGGCAGCTGCCGGTGAGCGCCTCTGGCCCACGGTTCCCAGCTTGCCTCACCTTAACCTGACGTGGGAGACTCCAGGGAAGTTTCCCTTTACACTCATGGGGAGAAGGAAGACAGTGACTTTTATTAGAGCCCCGGGAAGAACAGCCTCGTCCGTCTGCTTCTGGTCCTGCCAATTTCTCAGGATGTTGCTGGGGCCATCCCGGGGAGAGCCGCCCCACACCGGGACAAGGAAGCTTGTCTGTGAGGTCACAAATCTCGGGAGCTTTTATGCCAGAAGGGAAACCAAGGTTTGATCTCGGGTTTCCACCTTTGGCTGATTCTGGGCCGTAAGTCAATGTCCCCTAGGGATGGATCGGAGGAAATGGGGACAAAGAGAATGATGAGGTGGGAGGGAAGGACGAGGGCAGGCTCAGGGAGCTGGGATGATTGCTTTAGCCCCAGAGGGTGGAACAAGAGGGCAGGGGAGAGGCAAAGGGACCGGACTCAAAGAGTTTCCTCCCAGTGAGGGCTGTCCCAGAGCACTCTGGGCTGCCCCACAGGTAGCAGGTGGGAAAGCTGGGGGGACACGGGCTGGTCCTTCCAGGGGAGACCCTCACTCTGCTGCAGGCCGGAATAAATGGGCTCGAGGGTCCTGACGTGTCCAGGTACCTGCTAGAGAAGACCTTCACCTTCCTCACTGCCAGGGAAGGAAAGTGAAGTCCAGGGAGGTCAGGCGATACCCAAGGTCACGCAGGTAGGAACTGGCAGAGCTGGGGTGGTACCCAAGCTTGTGGGTACAGGAAGAGAAGCTATCATCAGCCCATTTGGAAGAACAGTAAACTGAGGCTCAAAGAGCTCCATGACTTCCCCAGGATTACTTCCTGGTCTGTTGCCTCCCCTGGGACCGTGAGCTCTCTGAGGGCAGAGACTGTTCTTGCCTTCCTTTGTATGCCAAGGGATCAGCACAGTGCTTGGTATACAGTAAGTGCTTAATAAATGCTTCTTCTTTTTCTTGCAAATGATTGCACAGACAGTGAGTGACAGAAGCAAGACAGGGTCCCAGGTGGTCACGAGAGGGTTGTAGTGCTGAAAGAATGCCAACTTAGAGGACCTGGGTTCAAATCTCAGCTCGGCCCCATAGCGCTCCAAACCCAGGATTCTTTTGGGACACCCGGGTCCTGCCGGGCCCATGACCAGGGCGGAGACTCTCCCTGCTGTAACCCCTGAATTCTGGGAATTCACGGCTCTGAGGACGCCTGAGCTAATGCCTGGCTCAAGCTGTTCCTTTGCTCAGGCATTGAACCCCCAACCTCCATGACCGAGACACTCTCTTCCTCCTCAACAGCTCCTGGGGTGACTTGTGAACCTCAAAACCAGTGGCCCTGAAAGGCCAGCCCAAAGACCTGGGGGTGAAACAGCTGCCCGTCCCTCTGTATCGGCTGGCCCGGAAGAGCCGGGCTGGAGGCTGGAAGGGGAAGGAAGCAGTGGGGCGCAGAGGGAAGGCCGCCAGGTTGGAAACTGCTGTACAATCCCAGGCGAGGCATTTAATCCCTCGGGGCCTCAGTTCCCCCATTTGTAAAATGAAAAGTCTAAATGACCTGTAAGAGGAAGTTAAATGGTACCGGGGATAGAGCCTTGAACCCAGAGTCAGGAAGGCCTGAGTTCCAACGGAGACTTAGACACTTATTGTGTGCTCCTGGATAAATCACTTGATCCTGTTTGCCTCAGTTTCCCCATCTGTAAAGTGGGAATGATAAAGGCAGTGCCTACTGGGAGAGTGTGGCCAGGCAGTCTTGATCACTACCGCTCCTTCCCTGCTCCAGTGAAGTGATTATCCCAGAGCGAGGGTCCTAGTGAAGCTTTTGTGGCCTGCTGGGGGAGATGAGGCAAAGGCACCTGGACTGGAATCCTGGCCTGTCTGTTTTCTGGGTCTGATTCCTCATCTAGAAAACAAGCAGATTGGATGAGAGCTGTGAGGCCCTTTGGGTTCTAAACGGATGTTCTTAGGTCCTTGAACATCACTGAACATCTTTGGGACTCAGTTTTCTCAACTGTAATTAAAGGATCTTTCTGGTCCAGGGCTCTTGTTAAAAAAGGAATCGTCACAGGCAGGGAGCCTGGAGTCAGGAGGACCCGAGTTCAAATTTGGCTTCAGAAACCTGCCAGCAGAGTGACCCTGGGCATGTCCCTTTTCCCTGATGGCTCCCCCTTTCCCCCAAAAGACAGGCAGAAGCTGCTTTTTAACGCTGCCACGCTGCCCACCCTCCAAGGCAGGAAACTCTCGGCTCCCTTTGCGGCTGTTGCTTGTCCTTCCTTCTCGGGGAGGACCACGGCATCAGGATTGGAGGGAGGGAGGCTGGGCGAGGTTACCGGCCTCACTTTCCCCTCCAGAGCCCTCCGGGTCCAGCGGCCAGAGAGACATCAAGAGGAGCCGAATTCCTCAGCTCGGTGCGAGTCCCGGGAGAACCAAATACCGTCCCTGTCCAACTTTCCAAAGGACCCCGGGGTGGGAGGGTTTTAATGACACTGAGTCATCAATCTTTCTAGGCTAAGAGGGAGGAAGGTCGCAAGGCGGGATCCCATGCTCTGGAGGCAGGAGGCCAGAGAGAGCTTGCCTTGGCTGGGCCCAGCGGCCCCCGGGCTGAGACTCTGTGAAAAACTGTGGGGGGATATTTGGCTTCCAGTATAGGGGCCCATAGGTGGAGCAGTACTTCCAACAGCTCCCAAGGGACAGGAGCAGGCGGTGGTGGGTGGAAAGCAGCTGTCAGGGCCGCCCCAGAGACAATGTGACTCTTAGAGGGCAAAGGGACGTGCTCTAGGTCAGGCAGGAAGAACCGAACCAAGGATGCCTTTGCCAGGGTCCTTGGGGATCAGAACCAGGCGCATTTGCTCTGGGTAGAGTCGGTCTAAAGTTAAGGTCATCAGCGTGAGATAAAAGGGACTCAAAAAAGAAGCAAGTGGAGGTGGACAAGGGCTTCCTGCGAGCCGGAGCCGCCGCCTCCCTCTGAAGCTTTGGCTAGAGCCCAGCAGCCAGAGGCAGCTCAATAACTTGTGTTCCTGAGTCCCTTTGTGCATGTTATCCCACTTCCTTCTCCCAACCCGTCATTCGTCCTGCTATTTTAATTACTTTGTACCAAAGAGAAAGGCCAAGAGGTCAGGGACCCCAAACACCTTGTTTGAATTTATTTTCTGTTAGTTTATCTGAACCCGAGACTCTTTTGACTTGTTTTCATAACTGATCCTTTTCTTCATTTTCTCCTATTTCTCGTTTTCTGACTCTTTCCCCTTGAGGGCCGTTTCCCAGCCTCCTCCCATACCGGGCAACTCAAGAGGGACCAACTTGGGTTTCTACAAGTGACTTTTAGGGGGACAGATCTGGTCCCCGCTGCTGCAGTGGGAGGCAGTTTTAGCAAGGACGTGAAGGAGCTGGGGACCGTGTAGAGCCTTGAGATCATAGAGCATTTATTAAGTGTTTCCTGTGTGCGGGGGACTGTGTTGAGACGGGGAAGCAAGTGCAAGCGTGATACAGCCGGCCTGCTAAGGGCTTGCCTTCTAATTCAGAAAGACGGCACGTCCAAGGGATCTGAGGATTCGTGGCCCTGCTCCAGATTCAGACCATGTGAAGGTCACTTAAAGGGAGCAGAAATGCTCAGCCTGGAGAACAGAAGGCCCGGGGGACCACGGATTGTGGTTGGGTATGGGAGAGGAGAGATGCTCCCTCCGGCCTCGGAGAGCAGAAGGGGGAACCACGGATTAAAGTGGTCGTGAGACAGCTCAGGATGGACGGCCAGAAAAGACTTCCTTCCATCTTACACTGTTGCTGTTCAGTCGTGTTCAGCCCTTTGTGAACCCATGGACCACAGCAACCTAGCCCTGTCCACTGAGTTTTCTTGGCAAAGATACTAGAGTGGCTTGCGATTTCCGGCTCATTTTACAGACGAGTAAACTGAGGCAAAGGGAATTAAGTGACTTACCCAGGATCACACAGCGAGTAAGTATCTGAGGCTGGAGTGGTGGTCTGTCCACTACCAGCCTTCTTTCTTACGAAAGGTGATCCCAAGGGGACTAAGTTCCCTCTCACTGAGATCTTCAGACAGAGGCAGGGATGAGTGGAGGCTTAATTTAGATCTGGGCCAGTCTCAGCCAGCGGACTTGGGAGGGACCTTGCAGCTACAAGTTTGGAGGCCGTTTCTGATCCGAACAAAGGGAAGTATGTTAGACTGCACAAAACCAACTGTGGGCAAAACAATCCATTACCGGCAATTATTAGGCCTCTGGGAATGCCCCAGAGTCACGAAGTCAGTCTCAGTCCCCACGCTGACTCCCCGTCAGGCACCGGGAACCTGTCCACAGGGGGTCACCTTTCTCCTGGGGATACCCACGGGCCTTCTCTGCATAGATCAGGGGCCCTTAGTCTGCAGTCTGGGGATCTGATTTAAAACATATGTATGTATACACACATACATGTATATATCTATACATGTATGTCTGTGTGCATGTATATGTGTGTTTATATACATGTATACACACACCTGCATATATACACACATGTATATAGACACACAGATACACATGTATATACACACACTATATATATGTTTGGATCATTGTATTTTCATAGACAGGATTTCCTCTGTAATTCTCCGCATCTGATTTCATGTGTCAGAAGGATGATTTGGAGAAGGAGCCCACAGGCTGCACCGGGCAGCCTAAGGGTCCCACGACGCCCACCAGATGGACAACCCTGGAGGAAGTAGCAGGAGGGGACTCCGGTCTCCAGAAATGACTGGTTTTTTGGGGGGCGCGACCCCTTTGTCTCAGGCAGCTCTGGCTGAGTTACAATCAGGGACCAATCAGCCCGAATTTGTGTTGGTTCCACTCTGCACATGGTGTATCCTGCCCAGAGCCCTGCACTTGGCGCTGCCCAATGGGGAGACGCTCGGGCCGGCGGCCTGGTTATTTGGGTCCAATCTCCCCCCGCCCGGAAGCACGTATCACCTGAGCTCATTTCCTGACCCCCTTCTGACGGGCCTTGCGGATTTTACAAAGTCCTTTTCTGACACTGAGCCCGTGAGGGCTGTTTGGCAAACATTTCCCTACGACCCGCAGACGGAGAGGAGAAACGGGATTTATTCAGTATTTAGCCTGTGTCTCGGACCGTGCTAAACTCTCTAATACAAACATAAGCCCCCAAAGTCCCGTGTCCACCTGAGGACGAGCTGGGAAAGTGGGAGCTGGGAGAAGGCTCCTGAAACTCAGCAATCGAGGAGGTGCCACAGGGGGGCAGAGAGGCGAGCGTGGAGGCCCCGGTGCCTCATGGAACGGAGGCCAAAGGGTCATTCCCAAGGGGAGATGGCAAGTCACCTTACCCACGGAATAGCCGTTTGATGCTGCACAAATCACTTAGCTCTGATTGCCTCACAATAAAAAAAAAATAAAGTGGCTTACATAGAGGGAATTCTCAGGACTCTTCCAACTCTTAATTCATCATCAATCAGCTTTTAAAAATTCACCTTTGAATGACAAGTCATGTCGTATCTCCAGCCTCAGTTTGCTCATTTGTAAACTGGGAATATGAACATTTGTGAGAGGCGGCGTTTACGTAGCTAGCTAGCTTTGGAGGCAGGAAGATTTAACTGGATTCAAGCTGTGCCTCAGACACCTGGGAGCTAGGGGACCCTGGGCTCTCCAAAATTATCAATTATTTTATAGCTATGTAGTGGAACTGTATTAGGGAAGAGAATTTCCACAGTGGGAGTCCCATAGAGCAAATGAAATCATAATTCCAGACCAAAATTGAAGGAGAGCAGGATTTGTGTTACTGTTGTTCAGTTGGGTGTGATTATATTCAACTCGTTATGATCTCACTTGGGATTTTCTTGACAGTGATACCAGAACGGTTGGTCACTTCCTTCTCAAGCAGATGAGGAAACTTGAGGCAAACTGGAATAAGTGACTTGCCCAAGGTCACACAGCTTCTAAGTGCTTGAGGCCAGATTTGAACTCAGGAAGTGTTCCTGACTCAGGAGCTGGCCTTCAATCCACTGTAGCCCAGAGCTGTTCTGTAACCCCACAGTTTCCTCGTCTATTAAATGTTCCCAATGATAGCATCTCCTTTCCTAATCCAAGAGGATCATTTCCTGAGAGAGCTTTGCAAACCTTGAGTCCTATTCAAATGTAAACTACTCTGGACAGAAATCAGAGTATCCACAGTAAGGGCTCCTTGGGCCAATCAGAATGTCCTTCATTTCTCAGTTTAGAGTCATGGACATGGAGAGCTGGGAAACAGAGGCCGGGACCGGACCTGTGATTTCATTAGTACACAGAACTTCCAGGTGAGGAAAGTCCCTCCACTAACGCACATAGTGCTCTCTGTACCAATTATAATCTTAGACTTGGGACCCCTTAGTCCCAATCCTGATACAAAGATAAAAGGCACCAAAGGATTGGTTTGGGGTTTGCTTGTTTTAAAAAGGATGCCCTGGTGGACATGGAGACCCGTTGCCCTCTGTGGGGGAGGGGGAAGAGGGGAAGGAGCGAGAAAAATGGGGGAAGGAAGTTTTGCAAAGGCGAATATTGGAAACTCTCTTTGCATGGATTTAGAAAAATAAAATACTAATGGGAGAAAACGAATGCCAGCCTGGAGGAAGGGACTGTTTCATTTTATCTTGGCAGCTACAGAGTCCCACCGGGTGCCAGGCAAATTCTAGATGGTGTTCAAACAATCTACCAGCATTAATTAAGTGCCCACGGGCAGCACACTCTGCTGGGGATGAATTTACAAGACAATGCCACGCAAAACGGAATCAATTTCTGCTCTCCCGGAGCTCTTGTTTAAAATAACGTTGAAATGAATCAAACCCCGGGCAGCCAGGGCAGTGGATGGAGCCCCAGCCCTGAAGTCAGGAGGACCTGAGTTCAAATCTGGCCTCAGACACTTAACAGGTCCTAGTTGTGGGACCGTGGGCAAGTCACTTAACCCCAGATACCTCAACCAAATATAAATATATATAAAAAAAATGAATCAAAACCCCATTTTGCAGACGAGGAAACTGAAGCTCAAAAGAAGGCTCCCGCACGTAGCCTGAAGCAGGATCCGAAGCTAGGCTTGCCCTCCGGCCCCTCTACTTCCCAAGAGGTGTCCACAGTAAGTGTCTCACTGAGGGGGAGGACAGAACAATAAAAATGGGGGGGGGAGGGGAGGAAGGAGTGGGAGGGAGAGAGTCCCCGGCTGTTTAAGCGAAGGACATTTTGCCTTAAAGACATTGGGGGGGGGGGGGATGGGGCAGATGCTTCCCGTTCGGTTTTCCTGGGGCGAGGCTGGGGGCCGCGTTTCCTTTGTGGGATGAGCCCGTCCCCGGGGCCTCCAGCGAGGAGGTTCCGCGGCCGTTTCCACAGCCGGAGGCCGGCCAGGCCCGCCCCATTCTCTGGGCTTGAGGCAGGACCCGCGGGGCCCTTCTTGTTCAAACGCAGATGCAAGGGCGGCCAGCGAGCGGCCACAGCGGAGGAGGAGAGAGCCCGGAACGTCAGGCCAAGGGGAGCTGCCACGTGGAGGCTGAACAAAGCTTAACCCCTTTGCGGGAGGACGCCCGGGAGCACCTTCGGGGCAGGTGGCTCTGCCGCTCTCGGACGGATGGGGAAACCGAGGCTGGGACAAGGGCCCCGGGGCCCGCGGCCGGCCCTCCCCGCGGTCCCGCCCGGCGACCCTCCGGCCTTGCCGGGGAGGGCTCCGCCCTAGCAAAGGTGGCTCCCGCGGCGACTGCGGCGGCTACTGCGGCGGCGGCTACCGCGGCGCCAGCCGTGCCGCATCCCGCATCCCCAGCCGCCAATCAGAGGGCAGCGCGGCCCAGGCCCCGCCCCGCTGCTCCAGGGGGCCCTCTACAGACAGCTCGGCCGGCCAATAGCAACCCCGCCCACCGCTCCCCCACCTCACGGCGCCCGCTGGATCCGGGAGCCTCGAAATCCCGAGAGCGGCGTGGACCCCGCCCTGCTCGGCCGCTCCCGGGGGTCTCCCCGCCAGAAGCCTGTGGGGCTGAAGGTCCCCACGCCGATGGATGTGCCCCCCGCCCCAGCCCGGGCTCACCGTGGGAGCGCCCCCGCCCAACCTGCTCCCCCTGTAGCCCACCTGCCGCATCTCCCTCCCCATCAGGTCTTGGGAGGGAACCTCGGCGGGCCCGTTCCCCCTCCCCCACGCCGTCCCCTCGGTCCTGCCCCACGGGGGCCCGCCTGGCACCGCCAATGCGGCCTCGAAAGGAACCCCTCCTGCCCGCCTAGGGTCCGTGGGAGTGGGGGTGGGGTGGGGGAGCACACACTGCAGGGGGAGGGGAGGTGCCATATAAACACGCGAGCCCATCCGTGCTGCTTTGCCGATGAGAGCTCAGCTGGGGGGAGGGCGACGTCCCTGGAGGTTTGGGGGGGTTGTTTTTCATCAGAGATCTGGTTTCTTCCCCTCACCTTCTCTCCCTCCCCAGAAAACAAGCGGGACGGGCCCGTTCCAGCGAGCCCGAGCACGTCTGGCCCCGGCCCGGGGGGGGCTCTTTGGCAAGGGGCGGGGGCGGGGGGCGGAGGGGGCACGACTCCCTTTCCGAATCCCTTTGGGAGGGAACGACCGATTTCAGTCAGAGCGGATGAACACGGATGTCCCCCTCCCTCCGTCCCCCCATGCAGGTTCTCGGCCCTCCTGCCCTCGTGCGGGCTGTGGAGCCTGCGGACCTTAGGGGGCGGAGGCCGCTTCCCTAAATAGGTCACTGGGCCCGACGTAGCGAGGGCGTGAAGGAGGAAAGCGCCAGCAAAGGTAGACGGGAGCCGCCCTCGCCATGGCACATCTGGCTGCAGCTGTTTCGCTGGATTAAGCCCCCAATAAAATGAGGTGGCCGAGTCTCTCCCCCCCCCCATAGGCGGCCCTCTGGGGCTCAATCTGGGGGACCTTTGGGTCCGACATCCACCCGAGCCCGGGAGCTGGCAATCTCGGCGCCCGAATTCTCAGGGAGGGGGAAGCCCTGGGGGAGGGAGCCCGGGAACAGTCTTCCCCACCCCCACCCCTACCCCCACCCCCACCCCCAGGCAGGAGAATGAGACTCAGGTGGCATCGACAGAGGGAGAGGAGAGAAAGAGAAGAGGGAGGGAGGTAGAAAGGAATGGAGGGAGGGGATCGAGGCACAGAAGAATGGAGGATGGGAATCGAGGCAGGGAGGAATGGAGGATGGGGGTCCAAGATCTGGCGGCTCCTCGGCTCAATTTAGGGCTACCCAGACTGTGGAGGAGGGAGAGAGGACAAAACCCTCCTGGTTTCCAAGGCGTCTTCCTCGCTTTCCCCACCATCTCCTAAGGGCGAACCCCAGCATTCTCAACCACTCCTCCTCGCACATAGACACACGGAGCAGATTAGAAAACCGCAACTACGATGGGGCAGTGACTTGACTAAGGTCACACAGCTGGGCAATAGAAACAACTCAAACAGGGGGTTCCAGACTCGGTGCCCAGAACTACTCCCTGCCTCACCCCCAGCAGCCAGCCCTTCCCGAGCCCCAGGATCCCTGCGGCACCGGGTGGCTGTGGCTCCCACTTACCCAGGACCAAGCAGAGGAAGCCGACCAGAGGCCGACTCAGGGTCCCCCGCGGCAGAGCCATGACTGGGGCGAGACCCTCAGGCCAAAGCGACAGAGCTCGACTCCCGCAACCTCCGGCAGCCTCCGCAGCAGCAGCAACAGCAACCGCAGCAGCCGCCCGCCTGTCGGTCCGCAGGAGGGAGGAGGGAAAAAGAAGGAGGGAAAAGTGGGGGGGGGGGAGGAGAGGCGGGGCAGGGGGAGGGGGAAGCAATCGAAAGCAGCCCGAGAAGGGGCCGGAGGGGAGCCTGACAGCCCCGCGAGCCAACCACCGGCACCCGGCTGGAGCAGCCCCGGGCGCGCCTGGCGGGGAGGAGTGAGGTGGGGGGGAGGAGGGGCCGGAGGGCGGAGGAGGGGACCGCAATGGACGTGCGAGCCACCTGGGCCCGCGACGGGGCTGGCCTCGGCTCCGGCCGCCGCACGACCCTCGCCCCCTAGGTTTCCCGGGGCTGAGCTGGGGGAGGGGACACCCGCACTTACTTTCCAGGGGTGTGTCTTAAGTCTAAAGAGGAACCTGAGTTTCCCAAAATAGCCCGGGAGAGGAATGGGGGGCGGGAAGAAGGGCGGGACCGGACGGCTTAGGCAGCGCGGGACACGCCTCGGCCAAATGGGCATCCCCTGGAGGGGCAAGCGTGGGGCTGCGGCACTGGGGGCGGGGGAGGCCGGGGACCGCCCGTACCCCGCACCGACCCTACAGACTGGTTGGGACTTGCCCGGGTCGGGCCGCCGCCGCTTCCCCCCCACGGCCGACGATGTAAGCTTCTCGAGGCACGGAGGGAGATGGACGACGGCTGGATCGTTGATTGAACGTTTATTGGTCTGAATGAGGCTCCAGGTTCCTTGGGGTATCCGGGCTGAGCTTCCTTCCTCACCTAAGACACCAGCCCTGGGCTCTCCTGTTCTCCTCTCTGGCTTGCAAAGCCCTTCCACAACCTGTGCCTCCCGGGCTAAGTTCTGGGGGGACAAAACCAAACCAAAACCACCCCCCCACAAAAGTCAGCCCTGCCCTCCAAGAGTGTACAATTTAATGGAAACAAGCAAACGTTATGTACAGGAAAAACTGGAAATAGAGGGAAGGCTTCTCCAGGAGTTGGGATTTTAGTTTAAACTCGGAAGCCAGCTAGGTGGCTAATCAGAGCAGGGAGGGGAGTCTCCTGGAACGGGGGATGGCCGGAGAGAAGGCCAAGAGGCCTGGGTCACCAGCTCAGAGCGGCAGGAAATAAAGTATGGCAGATGGGGAGCAGGAGGGGGCTAGGGGATGAAGAGCTTCCTGAATGGAGTAATGAGGGGCTGAATGGAGGATGGCCTGGGCGACGAGTCTGGAGGCCTGAAAACCTTCCAGCAGCTGTGGCAATAGTCGGTGAGGAAGGCTGTGCACTAGGGTGAGGGCAGGGTCAGAGGAGAAAAGGCAGGAGAGATGTTGCAGAGAAGAAATCAACAAGAGATGTTGCAGAAGTGAAATCAACAAGAGATGCTACAGAGGTGAAATCAACAAGAGATGTAGCAGAGGTGAAATTAACAAGAGATGTTGCAGAAGTGAAAAAGATTGCAGGGGTGAAGAGATGCTGCAGAAGTGAAATCAAAAGATTGCAGATGTGAAATCAAGAAATGTTGCAGAAGTGAAATCAAGAGACGTTGCAGAAGTGAAAACAAGATTGCAGAGGTGAAATCAAGAGATGTTGCAGAGATGAAAAGAGATGCTGCAGAAGTGAAATCAACCGATTGTAGATGTGAAATCAAGAGATGTTGCAGAGGTGAAATTTATGAGATGTCACAGAAGTGAAATCAACAAAAGATTGCAGAGATAAAATCAACAGGCCTTGGCATACTAAAGTAATTCATGGGATGAGAAAGAATGGCGAGTCCAGGATGAATCACTGCTTGGGAGCCTGAGGGACTGGAGGAGGGGAGATCCTTTAGGGAAGGTAGGAAGAAGGGAGTGTTTTTTGGGGGGGTTGAGTGTGTTTTAGACTTGCCTCCGAGTTTAAGGGACATATCCGAGTTGTCTGAAAGGTGGCTACAAAAGGTGAGATCAAATATCAGCAGAGACTGGGACCACCTTTTTTACCCTTCTCAAACCACCGCTACCTCTCATGAAAGCCATCTCCCACCTCTGCATTTTCACTGGCTTCTCCCATACCTAGAATGCTCTTCCTCCTCTGCTTCCTGGCTTCCTTCTAAACATGAAGCTACAAGCACCCTTTCTGGGTGCTTCACTTTCCTCCGAGGTGACCTCCCATTCCTTCTGTAAAGATCTTGCTGCTCGGTGGTGAGCCCATGGACCATGCTGTCCATGGGATTTTCTTGGCAGAGATACAGGAATGATTTCCCATTTCCTTCTCTAGTTCTTTTTTTACAGATGGAGGCAAATAGGGTAAATGACTTACCAAGGGATAACAAGCTAATAAATGAGTCTGGATTTGAACTCGGGCCTGATTCTGGGTCTGCCTGCATACATATCTAGATTTTTATTTCCTCCTCCTGAATGTGCTTGGGTGCAGAGGCCGCGTTTTGCCTTGGCTCTGGACTCCCAGTGCTACAATGCCCGGCACATAGTAGGCACATAAAAGATGCTTGTTGACTGACCGCCGATCTAGTCAGGAACAGCTCGCCTTCAGCCGGCCCTTTATTTGGAGGCACAGACAGGGCAGCCTGGAGAGACTTCTTCAGACCCAGTGCTAGGGACCAGCATCCGGGTATAAATGGACACCCGTGGAGTGTCAGCGGGCAAGGTGGCGGCACTGCCTGGAAAGGCCCCTGATTCCAGCTCCAAGTTGATGCTGGGGCCCTTGCTGAGGGGGTCTCTGTCAGTTGTCTGCTCCTTCTCCCCTCTGCCCACTTGTCCACTTGATCCGAGCTCCCCAAGGGGAAAGGGACCATTCCTCCGCGTCTCCCGTGCTTGTGGCTGGCACATGCTTAACTGGATGCTTGCTGCATTTATCGGGTGATTCTTCTGCCCTCGTAGACACAGAGCAGGGGGACTGGGACCCCACACTTCCCCTGACTGGGTGCAGCTGTGCCCTTGGCCCCTCACATGCAAACTGCCTCGGCTAGGCTGGAGATAATCTCCAGCAGACGCGGGAGGTGAGGGGCAGCCCAAGTCCTGGTTTTTCAGCTCCCTACCTTGCCATCCTTCCTGGTCCCACTTCCACCCTCACCCCTCAACCTTCTAGGTAAAGAGCTGCAGAAATCTGTGAGCTGGGGCGGACTCATCGCCCAGCAGGCACGTGTCATGTGACCATCCCTCCCCCCTCCCCCGAGCTTTGGATTCCTCCTGGGTTCCCCCTTCCCTCGACCCTCCTCCTCCTCGGCGTCAGAGATGCTGCTCTGGGGTTCCAAAGGTTCCAAGCGCCCTTCAGCCCCACAAGGCTGGAGCTGCTCCGAATGGGGCTTGGCTGACCTGCCCAAAGGCTTGCTGCCATCTGTCGTCGGCTTAAGGGAACTTCCAAGATGAGGCGCCTACTTGGAGCGCCCACCCTCCCCTTCTTCCTTGGCCTCAAAGGATGTTGCTAGGAGGCGAGTAAAAGCTGACAAGAGAGAACATCCGTGAGTCACAGTGACCAATCCAAGTCCCTGCACAGGGGAGCCTCCCAGGATGGCTCTAACTGGGAAGAGCTCCTCAAATGCCCATGACTTTCACACACTGACTCCCCCCCCCCCCCAATTGTTGCTGAAATTTTAGGAGAGAACTCGGATCGCTCTTTAAATAATGGGAAATCCTTTCATTTCACCAATGACAAGACAGTCTAGTGAGCAGCAGTGCCTGACCCAGGGATACTCAAGTCAGTAGAAGCAGTGAGTTTCAGGTGTACATGAACACTGGACATTAACCCCAAGGGCCTTTTCGTTTGTGGTGGTTGTGTCCCTCCCCTGGATGCATCGTTCCCAGCCCCTTTTCTGTGTTCAAGGCAACAGGGCCTAAAAAGTAAAGATTGCCCGCATTAACAGAAGAGGAGATAATAGAATGCTCAAAATAACCCCATTTTAGACAAATAAATTGAACAAGACATCAATGAACTCCATAAGGAAAAAAACTTCCAAGTGATGGACTTACAAGTGAATTCTACTAAACATTTAAACAACAATCCCAACACTTATAAAAAGTATTTGGAAAAGTAGAAAGATTCCAGCCAAATTCCTTCTCTAACAGATATGGTGCTGATACCTAAACCAGGAAGAGCCAAAACAGAGAAAGAAAACTGCAGACCAATTTCCTTAATGAATACTGATGCAAACGTTTTAAATAAAATAACAGCAGAGATTACTCTCTCTCCCTGGGGTAACACATGATGACCAAATGGGATTTTTAGGAGTGCAGGGCTGGTTCAACATCAGGAAAACTACTGGCAGAGTGGACCATCTCAATAACCCAACTAATAGAAATCAGATGATGATCTCAGTGGATGAAGAAAAAGGTTTTGACAAAATATAGCATCCATTCCTAGAAACACCAGGGAGCAAAGGATTAAATGGAGTTTTCCTTAAACTGACAAGCAGCATCTACCTAAAAGCAACCATTATATGTAATGGAGAAAAGCTAGAAGTGTTCCCAATTAGACCAGGTGTGAAACAAAGGATGCCCATTATTCAATAATAATTATTTAGTAATTAAACTAGAAATGCTAACCTTAGCAATAAACAAAAGAAGTTGAGGCAGCAGCACCTGCTATTAGCCTTTAGCCGCCCCCAAATGATCAAGCATTCTGGGGAGCTCCAAGAGAACCATCTGGGGAGAAATGCAGCAGGGATGGCTTCTGGAGGGCTGTGTAAGAGTCCCACCTTATCCCTTGCATTACCTGGGTATCCATGAACAAGGTTCAGCCTTCTGGGGCTTCTTCCCCCAGGGATCTGGGAAAAACAGACCTGAGCTTCTGCATGGAAGATCAGGCAAGTGAAGCACCATTCTCAAGAGCTCGGCCATCTCTCCAACTGGACTGGGATTTTCCTCAAGTATTTATAACTGGATTTCTTTAAAATTATTGAGTCATCTACTGTTCATTGGTTATTGTGGGAAGAACCAACTTTTATTATCTACAAATTATTGCTTGAATCCCACAAGCTCAATTTGTCTCAGGGACAAACTGTGATGACCAAGAGAAGAAAGGCCGTGTGGCCCAGTGGTGAAGGCCTGGCTGACTGACCTCTGGGGGCCTCAGGCCGTGCTCCCAGGCTTGTTTCAGAACTCGGTAGGTTGGTCCTCAATGATGAGGATCCAGGACTAGACTGGCTCTTCCTATTCTCACCCAACCTCCCCAAGGAACAAGTAGGTAGAAATTTGCTCTGCAACCTCCAGAACCTTTTGTGCTCTCCTGGTCCCAGGAGGCCGGCCTTTCTCCCACTGCTGAGCTCTCGCCATCCCCATCTCCATCGGGCACAGCATTCGGCTTTGTTGGGCCCGAATGAGAAACCCCAACAGTAACAAACCCCCAGGAGGAAGTGCATCAGTGCGCCCTTCCTGCCGCTGCCAGTGAGGCTGAAGATTCCTTCTCATCAGTCACACCAAGATCAAACCGGCTGCTCTGGGTCCGAGAGAAAATGGCGCGTGTGAACAGCGGGAGAAGGCTCACAGGGAGAAGGCTCCAGGTCTGCCTGGGCAAGAGCAGCCATTCTCACAGTCACAGCCCCGACCTCCTCCTCACCGTTGCTCATGGGGCCACGACCGTGGTGGAGAGGTCAGACTGGCCTGCCTGGAAATTCCCAGGGGGTGGCCAGGGTCATTGGCCTGCCTCGAGCAGCCCATCTCTACTCCAGCAGGCAGGAGGAGGTTCAGACGTTTCCTCAAAGGCTGGCAGGTTAATTTACATTTTAAGAAACAACAGAGTCCTCAGAAGTGACCCACAACACGCCAAACATGGATGACCAAGGTCTACTTTTAATGCAGCAAATGACACCTGAAAACTAAATGCAACACTCTTCGGTGACCTTCCAACAGTGCCCCAGAGCCCCAGCAGTGTGCCTGAAAACCCAAAGCAACCAAACCAACCCCAAACACACCTCGAGCCCTCGGGACTGCAAACATGCCGGGACAACCTGTGTCTACACTGGCCGCCCTATAGCTGGAACTGGCCTCCTGGAGCCCTGGCAGCCCCGGAGGGCTCGGGGCTTTAAAGAAGGCGTTCTGTGGCTGGGATCGCACCAGGCGCAAAGTGAGCATCCGCTCTGAGTCCAGCTGGACAGGAAGGCAGCGGAGCACTCGCTGGCAACTCTGGGCCAGCCTCCGGCAGCCCCATCACTCGCATGGGCTTTCTTAATTATCTTCAAACTTTCTTATGAGAATTGTCCTGGGAGAGAAGGCTGTGATAAAGGGCTGGGGGAGTCTGAGGAACAAGAAGGGAGAGAACAAGTCAGAAGTAACGATTCCCGTGCCTGGGTCTAGCCCAGGAGCCAGCTGATCTGGAGGAGGGGAAAGGGCCCTCAGGGGAAACGTCTGGGATGGGGGTCCTACCCAACAGCTGGGATGGGACAGGGGGTCCCACCCAACATCTGGGATGGGGGCCACGCCCAACATCTGGGATGGGGTGGGGGTCCACATTTAACAACTGGGATGTCACTCTTGGCAGCCCTCAAGACTGGCTGATTCCCTGGGCTATGAATCTGGTCACTGGGCTAGCCTGGCTGCCAACTGAAAGGCCCCGTGTAACGCAGCTACTTCTGCCTGAGCCAGGGGCCCTTAGCCAATGAACCTGAGCGAAGGCCAGTCACCCCGCACCACAAGCACTCCCCCAGGCTTGAGACACCGGCTTCAACCCTGTGACCACCTAAGAACCAAGCTCCTGGCTCCCCTTCCTCCACTGAGCTTATGGGTCACTCAGACCCCCAGACCACAAACCACCACACTTGCCCATTTGACTGTCAAATCCATTTTCTTTAATCCAAATATTTCAGATACTGACTGGCTATGGTATGGACCTGGCCTGCCTCAGTTTCCTCACCTGTAAAATGGGGATCAACAAAGCACCTTCCTCATAGAGTTGTGAGGATGCCATGAGGTATTATTTGTATAGTGATGAATAGAGCACAGTAGGTGCTCTATAAAGGCTTGATCCCTTCACAGTCAAATCCTGACTGTGTGACGCAGGATTCCCCGGCTTTGTGTCACCTCCAAATGACTTGAGTTCCTAAGGCTGGATCTGTACTCCCTGAGGGGAACACGCCCAGAGAAAAGGGTCCGGGGACTTCACTTCCCTAGCTGAACAACCGGCAGTGGTCCGGGTGCCCGTGAGCCTCAGGCTGCTTCTAACAAGGGGGCCTTGACAAAGGCCAAGAAGGGAACAACCGACTCGGGCCTTCCTGGATACCACCAGAGGGCACGGCGTCTGCCACACTTCCGCGTGGGCAGAGCAGGTCCTCCCCGTCTGGGCGCCTCCACCAGCCAAGGGGCCCTTCGGGCACTGGCCGCTCTCATCTCGTTCTCTCTGTCTGCTTCCCTCTGTCCCTTTGTCTCAAGCTGAGAGGGGGAAGGGGCTAGGCTAGCTTGTGGTTTCTCTGCCATTTTCCCAGAAGTCTCCAAAACTTACTTTGCAAAGGTATCAGACATCCCGCTGAGACAGCTCACCTCATGTGCAGAAACAGAGAAGTCTAATGAATTCCAACTTTGAATATTTCCTTGGAACAGAAAAAAGCATTTTGTCAACTTGTTCTATTTTATTAAAGAAAATTTTTCTTATTTTTCAAAGAGTACGCCTGGATAATTTTTCAACATTGACCCTTGCAAAAAACCTTGTTATCAACTAATTTTAAAAAGTAAGAATCTCACACAAGACACACATATGAAAGACTTGACTTCAGGGCAATCAGTGCCATGAGACTGAACAAATCCCTTTCCTTTTCAGGCCCTCAGTTTTCTCATCTCTAAAACAAGGCAGTGGGGCCAGTTCTCTTAAAAAAAAAAAAAAAAAAGGCCTTTAATGATTAAAAACAACAAAAACTTAACCCTCATTTCTTTATTCTGAGTTGCAATTTCTCCCTCCTCTCCCCTGTCCCTCGGCCACTGAGAAGGAAACATTTCTGTTATTGGCCATGTTAAAAAAAAAAAAAAAAAGCGGGGTGGGGGTGGGAAATCTGTTTCCATCTGCATTTGCCCTCCCTCTATCGGATTCTCTCCAGGGGCGGACAGGGTCTTCCCTCTGCCGTGGCTGCACAGCTGAGAGGGGCTAAGGCTTTCTCACTCCCCAGCCAACAGTACCTTCCTGGACCAACTCACTCCGCTTTGCATCTGTTTGTGTGATTCTCATCATTTCTCAGAGCATGACGCCGTTCTATCCCAATCGGGCACCGCAGCTTGTTCAGCCATCCCCCAACTAATGGGGCAGCCTGGCTTTCCATTCCTCTGCCACACAAGGGGCGGCTCTAAACCTTTTTCCCTTTTTTCTTTTTGGGATCCAGACCCAGTGGGGACACTGCCCCGTTTGGCAGCCCATCGGGCATGGCTCCATCGCTCTCCAGAATGGCCAAATCATCACTTCACAACTCCACCAATAAGGTGTTTCTGGCCCAGTTTCCCCACACCCTCCGTACAATGAGCATTTTCCGTTTTTGTCAGACTGGCCATTCGGAGAGGGGGGAGGTGGAACCCTGGCACTGCTTCCATTTGCATTTCTCTGATTAATACGGACTCAGAGCATGTTTCACAGACCTGTTGGACCAGCTTCTAAGTGCCAGGTCCCCGCTTTCACCACAAGGCTCCCCCGGCCCCCTGCCATTGTGGCCATCACCTCCCCAGCCACTGCTCCTTCAGGGCTGAGGCACTGAGCCACTCACCTCTCGATACTTCTTCTCCTCCTTCTTGAAGGCCGAGTTTCTCAAGACAGAGGTCGTCATCTCGACGATGGTGGTCAGGGAGAGGCCGCTCAGAAAACCCTTGTTATTGGTCCTCACCTCTTGGAGGGCATCGATGATGGTGTCTCTGGGCAGGGACAAAGGGAGAAACAAAATGGAGACGGACCCAACAGGCTGGTCCTTCGACTTCCCCGCCTTCCGAACCCCGACCTAGGGAAGAGAGCTCGGGTTACCTGCTGATGTCGGGGTGCAGAGCTTCAAGCTTCCTCAGAAGTTTGGTGAAGCTCCCCAGATTCAAGATATTTGGAGGGATGTAGGGAAGAGGCGTTTCAGGTAACAACTTCACGGGTTTATTCTGTTTTAAACCTTTTTTGCCACTCTAGAGGGAATGTTTGGAGAGAAAGATGGACATTTTTATAAAGAAAAATTATGGGATGCAAGGAAGAAACTAATTTTGAAATAAATCTATTATGATGTTAATGAGAAAATGAAAATCACATAATAATAACTGCTACATATTTTAAGGTCTGCAAAGCTCTTTACAAATATGGCCTCATTTGACCCTCACCATGATCCTAAGAGGTAATTATTATCTCCAGTTTGTAGATGAGGAAACTAAGGCAGAGAGGTCAAGTGACTTGATCATGACCACACAGCTACAGAGTATTGTTCATTATATTGATAGTTTGCTGATATTTTCTGAATCTAGTTTCCTAAGGCTGGACTGAACCCAGGGACTTACTGTGGAAGCCAAGCTGCCCTCCGAGCTGCCCAGGGAGGCCGGCAGATGCTCATAGCTTGGTGTCTGAACTCTACAGAATGAAGCCTCACAAAATCCTGGGAGAGGAGGCCCCCCTTCCTGGCCCTGCTTCTGCCCAGCTCGCTCTCTCCCAAATGACCACCCACGTTTCTCTCTGGAATTATTTCAGATTTGGGGGTTGGTCTGGCGCACAACTGTGTCTGAAGCTGGATTTGCTGACTCCGGATCTGGGGCCCTATTGGCTGCACCATCGAGCTGACTCTATGTGATTCTATTAATAAATGCAAAAAGAGCTTTTAACTTAATGCAATACCCACTTCTATTAAAAACCCCAAAAGGCGCAGGAGTCGTGGGCCCTTTTTGTCACAATGCCAAACGTTGCCTCATCCATAACCAAGAGTTAATACTAAATGGAGTGGAGACAAAGCAGAAGCTTTTCCAGGAAGATCTGGGTCCAAAACTAGGAGGTCCAAGATGGCCATTATTATTTCATATTGTAGCAGGCATACTCTAGCTGCAGTGATTAGGTAAGACAAGGAGGACAGAAGGCAGGAAAGTGCAATCATGAATCTTTCCAGATGCACGATGGTCTGCTTCAGAGAACCTCAGAGACTTAACGATTAAATGAAATAATAATTTCAGGAAAGCAGCGGGATACAAAACAAAGTCACACAAATCACTCGCCTTTCTGAACCTACCAACAAATTCCAAAACAAATTGTAAAGAAAATATTTAAAATCACCCCAGAATATGTCAAAACATTTGAGAACTAATTTTCGGACCCACGAAGGAGCTCTGGAAATAGAGCTCTAGACCATGACTGACAGAACTTGAGAGAGATCAAGATGAGTGGACATCAGTGTCTCATAGGAGTGGTGCCAAGAGAATAAAAATGGTGGTCCTCCCACCCCCCCACCCCCAACCCCAACCCCCAAGTTTAGAACTGCCTCAACTCCAAAGTTTCCTTACAGAGGAAACAGGGAAATGCCAATGTGGTGGAACAAAAGTTTGAAAACCTTAAGGGGAATGAAGTGATGGCACGAGCAGAATGGGGCCCAGTGGGCATGAACCCTAACCTTAAATTCCAGGTCCTGAGTGCTCGGTTAAGAGAAGCGAGATGAAATACAGGCATCAGCCAACAGTGGCTGCTTGGTCAATCGGCCTGTGAGGAGACCCTAAAGACCTCCTGTTCAACAAAAACCGCTTCCAAAACTGGAAAGGAGTCAGGCAGACACTAGTTCGACCCCCCCCCCCCCCACCAAGATGAGCTCTGAGCGGACACACGGCTGGGGGAGCGAGCTTCTCAGACAGAAGCCTGATTATTGAGCTGTCTGAACTAATGGTCCCCAGTGGACTCTTGTCCAAGGCCCTGTTCAACAGACAAGAGCCCAAGCTGCCCATGACTGGGTGAAAAAAGCACACAAGTGGAAAGCCAGTGAAGACCGCTCCATCAGACCTGGGGAAGAGGACAAAAATGGCTGCCGCCATCGTGCCAGAAGACCAAAGCCCGACAGACTTCTGGCTCCAGCCCTTCCAGGAAGGGGTCGGCCACTGCCTCTGACAGTGAGTTGTCCACACACAGAGCCTGTGGGGACCAAACCCTTCCACAGATGGGGGTCTGAACTGCAGTCTTCTTTGGTCAAGGGGGCGAATCATGGCACACAATGTAAGTGTCTTCTTAATGAGGGACAGGAGATGATTCCAGGAAGCCCCAAAAGACGGAAGGGGCAAGTGCAGCGCTAGGGGCAGGACCAGCAGCAGGGCTTTGGTAACAAAGCCTGGATGTGACAGACTCAATGTCTGGCGAGCTGTTGGGACCCAGGGGAGAGGGGCTGCAAGCATCTTGCTCCTCTGGAGCGAGGCTTTCGGCCCGAGAGTGGAAGAACCGCAAAGGCTCAGGGAGGACCCTGCTGCTTCTCAGCTTATGCCCCGGCCCAGAGAAAAGCCGCCCCCAAACCCTCACCTTCTGGTCGGCTGAAAGAGAAACACTTTCTTGCTCGGGTGCCGGAGGCCTCAGCACGTGAGCCGATATCTTAGAAGTCAAAGGGGCCGAGCTGGAGCCTTTGCTGTCCAGCGTCTTCTCCGAACCACCGAGAGCAAGCCTGCTTTCGTTCCTGAAGGACAGGGGTGGGACGTTTTCTATGGGGGTTTTGACCAGACGAACATTGACTGACTTCCCATTGATTTCTTTCCCATTCATTTCTTCCACAGCCATTTTTGCCTTGTTGGCTTTTTTAAAAACAAGAGATGCATACCTGAAACACAAGGGGACAAGACGTCTTAAAGACCGACTGTAAGAGGGGTGTGTGTGATGGATGAATTATATTTCATTTTAAACATAAATCAACTGTCAGCTAACCAAACTCCAAACGCTTGTTAAAAACTAACAATTTTTTAAACATTTGTGCATTGACTAAGAATTGCTTAAAAGTGAAAATTGTATTTCCATGCACTCTCTACTTAGGAGGCTGTTGCTCTGGCCACACTGACTTGGCCACACGTCCATCAGATTGAGAGCATACAGAGGCATTTGAGACCAAGTGAGTGCACCCAGTGATTTTAAAAAGAGGCGGCAATTAAGGCTCTACAGAGTCAAGGGATTATGTGTGGACAAGATGGAGGAGTCCTGAGCGGCTGTGTCTTGATTCTCAAGCAAGTGCTCTTCCCCCTCCCACCGTTTCTGGGGAAATCCCAAAGCGGCATCCTGTTCTCACTGGCCAAAAAAGAGAAAATGGCATTTCACACAGAATCACAGGCTCTTGATTTAGAGTGGAAGGGAACCTCAGAGGCCATCGAGTCTGGCAGACTCATTTCATAGAGAAGGAAACTGAGGCTCTCAGGAAGGCAGGGCACTTGTCCAAGATCATACAACTGTCTCAGGCTCTGTCTTCTTCTCTTAGAGCTCATTCATTCAAGAAACAAGAGAAGAAGGCACAATGCCCTCCCTGGCCTTCACCCCTTGCCCCCTTTATAACATCAGCACATTCTTCAAGAAATGGATAGTAAACAGCTAATAATGCGACAAAAAATGAGAGGCAGGAAAAGACTCATTCTGGATGGGGGAATTATCCCTGAGTCAGCTGCTCGTACAGTCAGACCACTGTCTTTGCAGGGTACGAATCTAAGAAGTGAAAAAGAACAGCAATTAAAAAATGACATGTGCCAGAGGAAATCTCAGAGTGAAATAAGTTGGTCTCAGGCCCAAAGAGGCTTCTGGGAAATGCTCATAGAAGCCTCCAAAAAACAAACGAGGGAGGGAGAAGAAAAAATGAGAAAAGAAACGAGCGGTATGCATGAGAGAGTCGACAGCTTGGAAAAGGAAGGGAAAAACTGTCTGGAAAACAAACAAACAAAACAACTCCTTAAAAAGTAGAATAAACCAAATGGAAAAAGATACAAAAGGTAACTCAGAAAAATGACACGTTAAAAACTAGAACAGGACAAATGGAAGAAAAAAGGATCGTTTCCTTTGTGTTTTATGCTTAACATGATTCTCCTCAGGTGTCTGGAGGCCTCCTCAGGTGGCTGCCTCAGAGGGCCAGGACAAAAAAGGGAGACAAGCCCTTCCTCAAAGCCCCCAAATCTGCTGTAAAACGAGATTAACTGCACTGCTGGGCATCTCACATTCAGTGTGCAGACAAACCTGGCCTGAGACAGCGAACACGGCCCCAGCCGGCCTGGGTGGCAGCTCTGACTTTCTGCCCGGTGTCACTCAGCCTGAAGGGGCTTAGTCCAGACTCTGTTTGGAGCTTCTGGGGCGGCCTTGGGGAAGCCCCTGCCCCAAATGACCCTCGGAAGAGGTAGATGAGATCATCTCTAACAGGCCTTGCAGCTCTCAGTCTATGGTCTTAATTCAGTGCATGTGACACCAAGGATTTTGAACCACCTGGGCCACAAATGGCACACTCTCCACAAACGCCTGCTGCGCCTGGGCTCCATTGCCTCTCATCCCTCCCACGCATTTCCTGCTCCTTCAGCGCCATCTCTGACTGTCCCTGGACCTGGGAGGCACTGGCCGTTCCCCCCCGCCACAAAGCTCTGCCCGCTGAGGGAGGTTCCCTGGCTCAGATCTTCCAATGGGACTCATCTCTCCCATGTCTCTTTCAATCCTGAGGGCACACGTAGCACCCAAGTCCATCGTACCAGTCAAATGCTTCCTGAGGTGTTCTGATGACCACCCCTCTGGGCACACGGTTCCTCAGCCCGGGGTCACCTACCCGACTTAAAGCGGGGTCAGGACTGCAAGGCTGGACTACAGGACACAGGACTAACTCAATTGATTTCAATGTTACCAAAAAACCCGATTCTGGGTCAGTGGGAGACTTTTTCCCTGTATATGCAATTTACCTGTAGTTATGAGAAGAAGTGCAAATGGAAACTTCAGAAACTTGATACTTCTGGAAATGAGACATTAGGTCAGTCTAGAAAGAAAAAGACACATGACCACTTCTTAAAAGCCCCCCAGCTCCCATGTGACAAATCCAAGTGTAGCCAGTCTAAAAAGACTTGCGACAACCGTCTCAAGAGGCAGCCCGGGGCCCCTGTACCTCGGACACTGAAGGGCCCAAGCTGCCGACGTGAATGAGATAGCTTTTGTTCGGCTCCCTATGGGGAGGTTCGGAAATCTTCTTCTCTGCATGAGGAAAGAACATGACAGTTATTTAAGTATGATGTGCTTTCCAAAGGAAAGGAATGTCCACTTTGGCATAAGTCTAAATAAATGTATTATCTCCGCAAGTTCCAGTCCCCAGTATCCACAACAGGCCAATGTCTGCAGAGTGCCGAAGGCACTGGCCAGAGCACCCGAGGTCAGCAGACATGGAGGCCACAGACTCCACGGTCCGGCTTTCTGCTTGATTTTGTGCAACGTTTTCAGCTGGTTCTGGCTGCGCTTGGAGCTTGGGAGGTGCTCGTGCACACACAGCCTGCAATCTCAAAGGACTCACAAGGATGCCCGGGATCCACCTCCGGAGAAAGAACTGACACTGCTCGAGTACAGACGGAAGCACACTCACGCTCCCTCTCTCTTTCTTGTATTCATCTCTTGTCCAAAATGACTCACATGGAAACATGTCCCACGGTTGCACATGTATAACCCCTAGCTGCTTACTTACCATCTCAGGGAAGGAAGTAGAATTTGGAACTCAAAATGTTAAAAAAAAAAAAAAAAAAAAAAAAAAAAAAAAGTTAAAAATAACATGTAATGGGAAAAAAATAAAAAATAGTTTTAAAAACTCATGTGAGCAAAGCAGCAGAGTAAACCTCAGCCTTGCTATCAGGCCCTCTTTTCAGGTAAAGATCTTGCAGGTTGCTCACAGAGGCCTTTGCAGGTTAACAGGGGAAACCAAGGCACTTTGCAGTCATCAATGCTGGCAACCCCAGGATAGCCTGAACTGCTGACCTGTGTTAGGGAGAATGTTGTCTACACAAGGGAAGGTCCTATTCTGGACCAGGAGGAACCTGGAGCCCCGGCACATGGCTCAGGACCACCCAAGAAAGCTGGGCTCATCAATTGACCCAAGAAAATCACCCCCAAAGTCCCAGAGGGATGTCTAACGCATGGAGAGGGGGAGGGGCAGCCCACTGGCTGGATCCATTAGTACGAACACTCCTCAGACCCTCTACAGGTTCTGTAGCACAGAACCCATCAACTCCAAGGGACACAAAGCTGCAGCTGCTCCACAGGCCGGGGGAGTTGTGCATGAGAAGGCTTCAATGGGGCATCCTGCAAGGAGGAGCCGCCTTTCTCGCCAGGCCAGGCGGCCAGTAGACCTAAGGGGTGGGAGGTGGGAAAGGGGAGGGGGTGTCCAGGATAAGGTGGGGGGAGGCCGGGGCCAGAGTCAAAGGAGTGTTCTTCCTTGAGCTCCTCTCCCTGAGCCAAGGAGAACTCACCTGCTGTGACCTCGGAGCTCCTCTGCTCTGGTTCCATCTGAGGGTTCAATATTTCCAAGCACTTGGTGCCCATCAGGTTTTCTTTGCCTTCACTTTTTTCCTGACGTTTTGGGTAATCTGGAAAACCAAAGGCCCAGGGAGCCTCAGTCGCAGTGACCAGCGGCCATTCCCCGGGATGGGCAGTGCGGGGGAGCCCGGCCCTTCTCAGAGCCCAAGAGCCGAGGGCCTTCGGCACTAGAACTCCAAGGGCTGGGCCCTCCGAATCGGGCCACCTGGACAAAGCCTTTCTATGCTCTCCGGGTCCAGAACGGACAGAAAGCCAGACCTCTCAATTTGCAATTAAAAGCCACAGAATAATGGGCAAACTGGCAAAGAAGGGTCCCAAGCATTTATTAAGCACCTACTGGGAGCCAGCTGATCCTCACAACAGTCCTATGGAAGTGGAGGGTGTGGGGGGCTATTATTGTCCATATTTGACAGCTGAGGAAATCAGGCTAAGGTGGAGATGGGTCCAGCCACAGAACTGGGGTCTCAGGCCCATCCTAACCCGGCCTGGGACTCTATGACCGTGTGCCCCCGGATGCTGGTTTAGATGGGGGTGATGAACACTCTCCTCCTCCCCCATCACTCGGGTCACGCTGGGCTGTGACACTGACTTTCATCATCCAGTTTCAGATTTCGGAAGCCGACATTCAGATCCCGGGTCTTTCTGCTGTCATTCTTGGAGGCTGCTTCTTGTTTGGGATGAACATTCTCGGATGTGTGGAGGGTCTGAGGAGGAATCGGAAAAATACACACAAGTTACATCTTGTCCCCGCCCCCCCATTCCAAAATGTCTGCATGAGCAATAGGTGACGTGTGCTCCTGGTCACAAACGGCACCAAATTTTTTTTTTGTACAAACGTTTTTCAATTCCGTGTCTTAGCAGAAGGAGCTGAGGCAGGAGTGGGGAGAAGCACAAGACTGGCCCCATCGCTGGTCCTGCACTAGCTGCCTAAAGAGCCCCTTGTTAGGCCCCTGACATCCTGGCCCAAACAGAACTTCAAGCACAACATGGAAGCCCTCCCATAGGTCCCTCAGACCCTCTGGGGGCATTCTTGCCCTGTCAGAACAAGCTTCCAGAGGCTCCAGCCACTGTCCTGCTCCAGAGACTTGGTGGTCTCACACATCTCCTTACAGTGGCCATGCTTCCTTCACAGGCCCCCTCCCATACTCTAGGCAGACATCCCCAAACCCCTGGGGAAGCCTTCCTTGGCTCTTCCAGGGGTCCATCTATGACCATGTGGCACCCGAAGGCCTAGACTGGGTGCTTATCCAATACCTGAGCGGAGATACCTTCCACATGAGATTAAAAGGCAAGGACCCAAAGGCAGGGCTGGAGGCCTGGGGAAGGGGTGGGGCTGAGGTCTCTCCATCTAGAACCCATACTGCCCCCCTCAAAGGGCTGTTGGGGTGGGGGACGGTGTAAAGCATCCCACAAAAGAGCCGTGATTATAATGAGCGATTCTCACCTCCAGCCTGGAGGGAGGGTATATGATGTGTGTGGGGAAAGGGGAATGACTAGGACTTCTCACTTTGCACCAGAGGTGACTGAGACCTGGAGGCAAGAGGGACCAGCTGGAGCATCCCAGGGTCCCCACAGCCGAGCCAGGAGGGGTACCAGCACTGTCCCGGGGGCTGTCCTCACTGGGAAGGGGCCCAAAACTCACTTGAGAGAGAGTCCCTTTCAAGTGGGCGGCACCAAGGTCAGCACTGTGTGCAGCAGGAACATCAGGGGACGAGTTTGGTGCTGAAAGGCTAGAATGGAAGAGACACCGATTACTCTCATACACAAACAGGACACGTCAGAAAAAAATCACATTTCTGAGTAAGAACCAAATGTAGAACACAGACAGGGAAAAACAGAACGTTTATTGTTAGAGCTTGCTGATGCTTATCTGAATTAGGAAAAAACAACTTACATATGAGAGTCTTCCTTTATTATCTGGAGAGGGAGGAACAGACAGGGAAGAAGAAGTCCATTAGAACATGACTCTTTTCTGCAGAATATATTTTTTAAAAAAACCACCCACTTTACTGAATCACCTACCTTGGAAGGATTAAAAGTGGAAAAGAAAGATGATAATTTGGACTCTACAGACAGGGGAGGCAATTCGTCCAACGGTATTCCCTTTATTA
This sequence comes from Sarcophilus harrisii, assembly GCF_902635505.1. Lineage (NCBI taxonomy): Eukaryota > Metazoa > Chordata > Mammalia > Dasyuromorphia > Dasyuridae > Sarcophilus > Sarcophilus harrisii. Next base: position 457,514,071 of record NC_045429.1, read on the forward strand.
TTTTTTCTCTCATACTCAAATATTTAAATTTCAGATCTCCAAAAAGGGACAGTAATGTAGATTCTAATTCTGTTTTAGCAAAATCACTTGCACAATTCCTGTTAAGCCATAAAGAATAGATGAGTGAGTACATACCCCTCGTAGCCTGGGCTTTTATACACACAAACTTATTACTCTCACTGAGAGAAATGGTTTCTTATATTAACAACCAATTATTGAATGAGGACTAAGGTTTTCTCCCCTCCATTTCCTTATTTTCTGTAGGCTGTTTGGTCAGCCTTTGAAGGGCAGGGCTGATATGATGCTGAAATTTTGGGCAGATGGATCCCATTGGGAAAATGTAGACTTGATCAAAAGATAAAGAGATCTGAATCTAATGAAATCCTATCCACTGGATTTTGGTTAGTCAGGGGCCAGTAGAGGTGGATCCCTCTTGTTTAGATCAGGGATTCTTACAATCTCAGATATACAGGTATATAAAATAGGCATACAAATCAAACATTTGCTAATAATAAAAAATAAGATGATAAAATTATAAAATAAAAAAATGTTGTGACTCTTCCACATTAAGTTACGAGATCCCATATGGGGTCACTGTTTAAGAAGCTGGACTAGACTGCCCTTGTCAGGTAGTCTGGATAAGAGAGAAGCGTCCAAGAATGGGTGATCAGATCCTTCCTCCCCCAGTCTCAACTCAGGTCAAGCCAGCCTTTAATTATTCTCTATTTGTTAACCATTCCCTTTTGTTAGGCAATCACAGTTTATTTCTACCCTCTTCCAAGGACATGTAAGTCCTGAGTGGGTCCCACGAGGGTTCTTTGGCATTCGAGAGTGCTCCTGACCTCTGTTATCTGATAGCATAATTAATGAAATGATTTATTATCCAGAAATTATGTCTCTCAAACTTTTTATACGTCACATTGTACAAAACGGACAGAGGCCGATTGCTACTAGAATCAAAAGAAGTTTTCAAAAGAATAATGAAATAACTAGTAGGATTGCCTTTCTAAGGCAAACACTAGGGAAGCTTGACATGTTCATGGCCGTGGCAGCCCACTCCCGTCAGGAACCTTCAGAGGGGCTGGCACTGACTCATTCCCACTACGCCCAAGGAGGAGGCATTTAAAGGTACCTTTGCTCTGGGGCTAACGATCTTGCCCAGACTAGCACCAGTCATAATACTCCACCCTTCTAAGCTTAACAAAACAGTTTTAGACATCAAATTCATGAATATTAATTTTGTAACGTGCTAATATGATTTCTTTCTGATGTGATTTGGACAGATATTATTTTAAAAGCAATCAATACATGCCTAGTAAAGCTTTCCTTTTCTTCCATTATAAGTCTGTAAATTTTCCAACAATGTTGATGACACATCTGATAATGGGCTCTTAAAAGCTGCAACTCTGCTTTTATAGCTCTCTGCAATGTTTTCTGACAACATTTGGGTGAAAAATTCTTCTCCACTTCTTTAGAAGGTTGAAACTGACTTTAAAACAAAGAGCAGGATTAGGTTAAAACTCAAAAGAAGTCTACTTAACATTAAGAGCAAGTTATTTGTTTTTGAGATTTTTATCTTAAATCAATATCTATAAGAGATGAAGAATTGTGCAGTAACCTTTACTAGAAAAGAATTGGAGAATTAAAGATAAATTTGTTATTTAAAAAAATAAGGCATTAATAATTCATACTTTTTCTAAGTTAGAAATTATTATAGTAAGGATTTCTCATTTACCTGCTGGCCCTGGAGAAGACAGGGGAGGGAGCTTGTCACTCACAATTGACTGTAAAAACATTACATAAACTATATGACATACCTCTCAGAGTTTTTCTTTAAGTCTTTCATATCATATTTATTTTTCAGTTCCAGGTAATCCTGAAAAGATTTTGGCAAACAATTAGAAACTTTCAGCAACGGAAATCAAGCCACCCCACAAGCTACTGCCAGGAATCCCCCATTGGTATACCAAATGTAGTCTCTTACATACTTTTCCCATCAATCCTACCCACCCTAATTTTAGTGGAGAAAACCAGGGAGGCGCCATGGGATGTAGAAAGAACAGAAAAGCTGGCAGTTACCTTAATAAACAAATCATCATTAGCTTTTGAATTCTCAGCCGGAAGGGCTTTGTCTAGGCCTCTGGGCGCAGGCCCCGGCAGGTGGCCCTCCTCCCCCGCCCAGTCCTGCAGAGAGGACCAGTCCGTGTTGCAGGCGATGCTCTTTTGCTTCTCGGGCGCCCACTCGCTGGGCCGCATCTTGTTCATCATGGTTATCTCCGTATTGCTCGACCTGGAGGCCACCGAGGACCTGGCGCTTGTGGCCCGGCTCGTCGTGAAGCAGGCCCTGAAATCTGAACTGGCGTCGATCGTCTGGTTCACGGTCACGAGGCAGTCACGGTTTGCAGCCCCCGAGTGCTGAGGATGCTTCGACTCCACGCTGATAAAGTGCGTTTTGTTCAGGACGCCTGCACGGGCCGCTTCCGGCAGGCTATCTCCTTCTGCCAAATGGCTCTCCTTGGCTGGAACCTTCGGCAGAGTCATGGGGAAATCTAAGTCCGGCTTGGCCGTGCTCTGGACGAATTTATAGCACGACTGGTCATAGGCAGAAACGTCCGATTCATCAAAGACATAAGCTGCAGAACTCTGAAAACACTTGCCAGGCTGCCGTGATGCTGCTGATGCTCTTTCCAGGAACAAAGCGGGCTTTTCCATGCCCTTCAGAAGGCTATTCTCGCCCACTTCCGCACAGACATCCTTCTTTTCGGTTCGCGGAGACCTCCTCCTGTTGGAGGAAATGCCGGCTTTCAGGGTCTTTGGCACCTTCTCTGGGCCGCTGCGCGAGGGGGCCGCGTGCCCAAGAGCCACGTCCTGCCCATCCTCAGTGTTGCTCAAGCGGGTGACGCCGTCCAACAAGCTCTGGTTGGTGAAACTCGCCTCTTGCTCTTGGCACCTCCAGTACTTCTGGCCGTGATGCTCGGTCAGAGACAGGTAATCATGACGCTTGGGCGCCTCGGCCACGTCTTCTTGGGTATGGATGTGAGTTGTTTCGTAGGAGAAAAAGGTGCTTTCTTCCAATTTCTTCACATGATTCTGTCCCAGACCATTAGCATTAATTTCATAATCAGAATTTCCCAACTCTATGACTTCTGAATTGGGAGTACACAGTGTCTTTATTTGGTCAAAATCTAAATGGTAACCTGAGTAATCTTGCTCTTCAGCACTGTGATATTCCTGCTGGGAATCTTCATCTAGATCACACTTTTCAATATCACTACTACTAATGTCCTTACAATCACTATCTAGATTTCTGCAGATATCATCCAAAACATTAGAATTCTTGCTTTCATCTTTCAACATATCAAAAAATTGCTCCTCTTTTTGCATTTCGAGATCTGTCTCTGAACTTAGATATGACAAATGTTCTTTCAGTTTAGAATCTGAGTCTGAGATATGGATGGAATAGGTATCATTCAGGAGAGCGTAATCGGCTATGTTCGAGAGCTCACTCAGCTGATAGGGAGCTCTGTCAAGAGAGGCTGGGGGGCTCCCCGAGAAGGACAGCTCTGACATCTCTCCTTTGTCCAAGAGGCTCACGTTGTCTTTGTCCAGGTGCTCCAAGACTAAGAAATTGCAGTGATCACGAGAAATAGTCAACAGACTTTCACCAGTGACATTTTCATCATAATAACGAGAGGCCAGGAAGAACTGTTTTCTCTTGGGACTTGATGGTTCATCTGAAAGCAAAAGAAGTGCAGGGTAAAAATGTGCCTTTGGACAAGAGTCTCTGTCAACAGGCAGGCAGGTTTTGGGGTCCACGCTGGCCTTCAAAGAGACCCACCCCACTTCTGAACACTCTCAGTGGTGGGAGGGTTATTTTTTGATGCCCAGGCTAGATCTTTTGCTAATTACTAATGACTAGACCTTCCCCAACTCAAATCTTTAAAAAAGCAGGAATGGGGGAGGAGGAAAGTCATCATGTTACCAGAACCCTCAGCCTGTTTTATGAAGCCACAATCTCCCAGGATATCTGGTACGGTGTAAATAACAGCAAAACTGATTTGCATTTCAGCTCTTTACCTACTGGCTCCTGCCGACTTTTCAAGCAGATTAATCCTGACAATCCTTCACATGCTCTGGGCTTTTCTGCTGCTCCTCACAGGATGGTCCATTTCTATACTTCAGCACAGGCATCCCCAAAGCCAGAACTCCCTTCTTCCTCAAATCCAATTCTGAGAACCCCTCATTTTCCTCAATTCTGATACTGGTTTTTTTGGCACATGTTCCTTCACTACTCCCCCAGCTGCATGGCATGACCTTGCATTTATTCTACCCTTCTGTATGAACAGGTTGCCTCCCCCTTCTTGGGGCTGGGAATAGTTTTATTTTTGTCTCAGTATCTGCCACATCCAGTTACAGTGCTTGGCCTGGAGGAGCAGTACTTAAGAAATGCTTAGACAAGGAAGACTCAGGCCCCAGTGACCCAGAGAGTGCAGTATTTGGTAACAGGGACTCCGGACTCCCTATTGCATAAGCAAAATGAAAAGCAGTATAGCGTGAGATTCAGACCAGCTTCTTACAAGATATATCATAATTAGCGTCAAATGAAACTAGATATAAAGGGCCGTCTAAAACCACTGGGAAAATGGAACTATGACATTAGGAAAAATGTTTTTAAGATGTGTATATTTATGTATCTGTACATATATCTGTATCTCTATATAAAAATAAGTGAATAGTAATATGGAATGCTCAGAAAGGAGCAGAAGTATCAATAATTGCAGAAATAAATATGATTAATATTCTGTAGTGGCAGTCTTTGGCTAGGTAGAGGCGACACAGAGTCTGGCTGCCCTGGACACACAAACCAATCTCACATTGGCCCTGGTTTGGGCACGAGGGTCTGGCTTGGAAACTTAGTTCAGCTCCCTTTGAGCCCCGAGACAGAAACACAGAAGCAGGGCGGCCCCATCCCCTCATAAAAGTCCATCAGAATTTTTCTGTTCCAGACCACTCCTGGCCTTGGCCTAAACTAAAATGAGAAATTCTTTTTCAAGAGCTCAAGCTTCCAGTCATATGCCAAGCTCAATTCTAAATTGCTCCAAAGCATGGAGCAAAGCTTGGGGGACCTTACTGCTGCAGGAGGCGGCCCTTCTTCCACATTGTTGGGGGCCGATCAGCACTGGGCTGGAGCCAGGACACTCCCCCTTTCAAAAGCTGCCATCCTGCCCTGGGGTTTTCATCAAGCCTTTTCACCACCATTTTATAGATCAGGGCTGATCACTTCCTCCTGCTGATAATACTTTCTTCTCTCACCCCTATCTCCTGGGTTCTCCTCCCAGCTGGATCCCCCTCCAGATCACAACTCTAACGGTAGGTGTAGGTGTTCCCCAGAACCCTGGGCTGGGCCCTCTTCTCTCCCTCTTCCTACTTGACTGAGTGATCTCTTTGGTTGCCCTGGATTTGATTACCATCTTTGTGCTGAGGATTCTCAAATCTATCTTTTCTGCCCCAATCTTTCTGCTGACCTCAAATCTCCCTACATTCTTTCAGACATCTCAAAGTGGATATGCAGCTGATGTCTTAAACTCAACATGTCTAAAGCAGAACTCATTTTCTTCTGTCACCCCCACCCCCTTTCCTATTATTGTGGAGAGAAACACCTTCCTATCAGGCCCTCAGACTCCCAATCTAGAAGTTATTTTGGACTTCCCCACTCTCTCTCACTCTGATCCTTGTCCAAGTTATTGCTAAAGTCTGTAAAACTTTGCCACATCTCCAGTGGATTTCACCTCTGCTATATCTCCAGTGGATCTCACCTCTGCCACATCTCTAGAGGATTTCACCTCTGCTACATTTCAAGTGGATTTTACCTGTTCTATCTCCAGTGGGTTTCACCTCTGCCACATCTCTAGCAGATTTCACCTCTTCCTTTCTCCCTCCTGTAAGGCCTTTCCCTCCTCTGACACTGCCCCTTCCCTACTGTAGCCCTTGGTCACCTCATACCTTGATTACTGCAATGTCCTGGCGATGGCTCTGCTGGCCCTCAGTCTCTTCCCCACTCCCTATCTTCCAGGACTGACCATGTCACCCCCTACTCAATTGCTTCCAGGAGCAAAGACAAAGTGCTTTGGTATTCCAACCGTTTTCTAACCTGCCCCTCCCACCTCTCCAGGCTTCTCACACCTTATTCCCGGCCATGTCCTCTTCCTCCCTCCTGGCTGGTCCACAACCAAGGCTGTCCACCTGTTTTCTCTGCTTCCTACGCTCTCCCTCTTCTGTTCCAACCACTGACCTCCCTGGCTTCCTTTATGTCATAGTTAAAATTCCACCTCATCTCCTTTTAATTCCAGTGCCTTCCCTCTGTAGATTACTTCTTACTTATTCATGTATCATTCCCTGGAATCGTGCTTTGTGTGTATGTGTTTGCACGTTGTCTCCCCTGTTAGACTGTGAGTTTGCTGAGGTAAGGCACCGCCTTTGGGCCTCTTCTTGCATCCCCAATGCTTTTCACAGTGCCTGCAGGGCACACAGTAGGTTTTTCATGAACGTTAACGACTGATTGCACGAATACCTGCTGTGACGGAATAAATACTACTCTGGGAGTAAGAAATGATGGAGGGGCTTCAGAGCCTGCGTGCAAGACAAGAAGCGTGTGAGAGCGAGTTCCCGGGACCACTGTACTGGCCCTAAGGAAACAACAGGAAGGGCTCGGAGAGCAAAGGGAGGGGCATGGTCCATGGGCATGGTCCACGTGGAAGTTTGTTTCCGCAAACACGTCTCCCCCCTCGAGGGGGGGGGAGGTGGGAGTGTGGGGGAAGAGAAGTGAAAACAAAGACACTTTCCCCTCATTCAGGAAACCCATGCTAAGAACTCTCCGAATGCCCGATTGCTGGACCCCTCAACCCAAGCAGAAACGCAGCCACAAGCCTGATGATCCGCCCTGACTCTGCCGGAGAAGGTTACCTCCATTCACTTCCATGCCTCCAGATCTGGAGGAGCCCAAGCAGCCGGACAGGGCGAAGAGGAGGAAAAGGCCGCGATAGCCGGACACTTGGTCCAGCACCCCCAGCGGGCCCACCTGACCCGGAGAAGGGGTGGGGTCGGAAGTAGCTGCGCCCTCACCAGGGTTGGGAGGGGCAAGGAGGAGGGAGGCGGGACCCTCTTGGTGGGGGGAGGGGCGGCGTCCGTTGAGCGGGGGGAGGGGCGGCAGCCGTTACCCGAGGTTCCAGGGGGCGCCACTTGGGCCGGCTGGACCCTGGGGGGACGGTGAAGGGGGCAGCTGGGGAGAGGTTTCCTTCTGGGACAGGGAAGCTGGGGGACCACTTGTGGGAGAGCTGGGCGCCCCGCCAGTTGCCGGGGGGGCGCTGGCTGCTGGGGAGAAGTGGGGAAGGGGCGGGCGCGGCTCCCGGGGATGCCGGGCTTTGGGGTGCCAGTCTCTGGGAGGTGACGGGGCTTGGAAGCAGTATCGGGTAAGGAGGTTTCGAATACTGGGGGCGTTCAGTGGGCGGAGGCTGGGAGAGAGGAGGGAGCGGAGCGCCATACGCTGAGGGGCCTCGGCGGGCGGCTCGCGGGGCGCCCCCGCCGCCGCCTCTCCTTCACCGCCCGGCGCACTCACCCGGCGCCGGCGCCCGCGCCCGCGAAGCTTGCTCGGCGACCGCCGCCGCCGCGGCCGCCACTTCCCGCCGCCGCCTTCGTCCCGGCTCTGGGCCGCTAGAAAGCGTGGGCTGTCGGCCACGCCCCCTAGACCTGGAGCGACCCTCCATTGGTAGCCAGGAGGGAGTCGCGACCCCACGATTGGCTGAGGTAAGCGCCAATCGTCAAGTGGCGGTGACCGCCTCGTGCGGCGCCTGCGCAATCGGAGGGAGCGTGCCCCCCCACGGAGCCCGCGGGAGAGCGCAGGCGCACAAGTAGCGGGGCCTGCTTTGTTGCCGAGGGCACGACACGTGCCGCGTGGTGGAGGAGGAGCGCTCCCGAGAGTGTGTGAAAACGAGATTTATTTGCGAGGCTCAGCTGCGGTCCGGCACCTCCCCCCCCGCCTGCCCCCAGCCGCGCCTCCCGGTCCCTGCATAAACGTGCCCTCCCTCCCTCGGTGTTGGACGGCGGTCGGGACTCAAAGGGGACGCGCCGAGCGCGGGGCGGATGCTTCGGAGGGAGGGGCACGGGCTACTCTCCTCGTGGCCCCTCATTTCCTTTGTGACAGGGCTCCGAGCTTCCGAGAAAGGCTCCCATGGAGCGCGCTCCTCGTGTGGGCCAGACATAGTCCCGCCATTCACCGGGCCAGGCTGGGAGGTCTCCCCTCCCCCGCCCTCCCGGCCGCGCCCCGCCCTCCCGGCCGCGCCCCGCCCTCCCGGCCGCGCCCCGCCCTCCCGGCCGCGCCCCACCTCCCAGCCGCCCCTCCCTCCCGGCCGCCCCCCTCCCGCCGCGCCCCTCCTCCCGGCCGCGCCCCTCCCGGCCGCGCCCTCCTCCCGGCCGCCCTCCCCGGCCGCCCCCCTCCCGGCCGCGCCCCCCCTCCCGGCCGCGCCCTCCTCGCCGCGCCCCTCCCGCCGCGCCCCGCCCTCCCGGCCGCGCCCCGCCCTCCCGGCCGCGCCCCGCCGCTGCTACAATGGCCTCTGTCAGGGCCCTTGCCCTCGGCTCTTCCCCCTTCGTTCTCTGCAAGGCAGTTAAACGGGCGGACGTTTCTCAGCCGTGGGTCTGACCAGGGCACTGGCACAGGGCAGTGCGACCAAGTTTGAGGAGGAGGGGAGTGAGGGCCCCAGAGGATGGAGCGGGATCTCTCCGCCGGGCTCCCCCTCAGCCCTGCTGGCTGCCAGAACCAGGCCCTGAGCCAGAGTCCCGGGCGGGGGGGAGGCGTCAGAAGCCCACGCGGTGGGAGAGCCCGGCGCGGCTCTGAGGGCCGGGTCCCAATACTGGCTCTTCGGCCTCAGCGACCTTGTTTAGCCTGAATCTCCTCCTCTCTAAGATGAAGGGGTTGGGCCATAGACAACCAAGGCCGCCTCTGACTCCTGATTTGTGAGCCTCTCTCCCGCCCACCGCCTGACACTCTCTGAAATTCCCCATTGAGCCTTTCTCATGGACAATATTCCATCTCTCCCTCCTTCCCCTGTAGCTCCCTTCACTGTTGAGCTCACGGGACGCCTGCCTTGTGGCTGTTCTCCTTCCCCTCCCCCAGGTTCTCGGCATTCTATTCCCCCCTCCTCCACTTGCTTCATGTTTTATATACTTTTAAGTTGAATTGTCCGACTGGCTGGGATTTCCTTCCTGTGGAACGTAAGCCCCCCAGGCAGGAAGGGTTTGTTGTTGTATTGTTCACCTTCCAACCCAGTCCTTGGGTCCATGGTCAGGAGGTGTTTAAGGTGTCCGAAGGAGACAATTCTCTGTTTTTGATAGGATTAGTGACTGGGTTTTCCCTAAAGGACAGTGGGGGAATTGCTGACTTTTTCCAGACTGCTCTTTGGCAAAGTTATCCTTTCCCCAAATGCTGAGACATATGGAAAATTTGCAATCGAAGAAACAAGTTCACTATCCTGGAAGCAGCTGGTGATGCAGGGGGGAGCGCAAATCTAGCCTCCAACACTTACTGTGTGGCTCCAGTCTCAGTTTCTTCCACTATAAAATAGGGATAATTATAGCACCTACACTTCTCAGGGTGCTTGTGAGCAGAAAAGGAGAGAATATTTGTAAAAAGGCTCTTAGCGCACTTAACTAGGCACATAAGTGCTTAATTCACTTCCCTGTTTAAATGTTCTTTTGATCATTAAATATTTTTATTTTAAAAATACTTTGGAAGAAAAAAATAATCTTAAAATCAGAAAAACTTAATCTTAAGATAGTACTTTACAATCCACTAAAATGTCAAAAAGTATTTTTAAAAGGCTTGGTCCAAGGTTGGCAAGGCTATTGAGGAAAAAAGCTCCCTCCAATCCTGTGCCAGTCGGACGGAACTGGGCCATATTGTTAGAGGCGACACGATGCAGTGGGAAGTACAGTGGATTTGGGAGCTGAGAATCTGAGTGTGAATTCTTGCTCTGCCCCATATAGCTGTAGGACCAGTTTCCTCAGCAGTAAAATGAGGCACTCGGAGTCAGTCTGTACGGTCCCTCCCAGTTTGACATCTCAGAATTCAATTCTTGTTCATTCCAGCAATTGTGCCTTGTTAGGAGTTATGGGAATCGGGTCTTTTCTTGGCCCTGTTTTTTGGCTTCTGTTGGCTTATGAGTTGGTTGACAGTTTGAAATAGTCAAGAATATTTTGGCAGCGCTGTGAGGAGAGACATTTAAAACCCTCCAATCTTAGGAGGAGGAGGAGTAAAACCCTTAGTAGTAATAAAACCCTCCATGTAGGATCTCCCTCGGCCAAGACAGATGGAGATGGTAACCCTTCTGACTTGTAGGTAAGCTGGTCCCAGGAGACCAGCTGATGGCTCAGCTTATGGCTGAAGGCACAGAACTAAAGGCCATAAAGCTAGGGGAATCTCAGGGAGAGTTTTGGGACCCCGATCCCTATATCATGCTGCCTCTATGAAGGATTAAAGGAAAAAAAATTGATGAAAAATGGACAAAATGCAATTTAACTGTTCAATTATTGGGGGGGGGAGAGACCATCTTAGTGAACACAATCTTAGGATGAGAGATTTCATGTGACTTACTCAAGTCCAGCGAATTTTTCATGACTAGTGAATGTCTGAAGGTAGGAACTGAACTGTCTCTTCCTGCTCTAACCACCAAGCAGCTTTGCTCCTTTAAATCATTTTTTTTTATCACCAACTTTCAAATTCAGACATCTCTTTAACATTCTAAAGCAGTGGAAGAGAAGGGTTTTTAGACAGTTTAAGGAACTAAATACTGTCAAGAGCCCCTGGTGCTGTGAGGTTTTGTTTGCACTTGGAAACAGTTTATTTCAAGTATGGTTTCAGAAATCGGTGTCGACTCCTATGAAGCAAACCACTCAGCGTTCAGTCTTGAAAACTGGCGAACAAAGTGGAAATAACATAAATACCGGATTGTTTTATTTTTAACATTGCAATTCCCTTTTGTAAATTTTTTTGCAACATTACATCCTTTAAAAGAAGTGAACTTCAATTCCCAATATAAGGATTAAATAATACAAATAAAAAGCTATCATCTTCAGTGAAGCTATTGCCCATTTACTCTGAAATAAAATATTCTTACGATTGAACTGATGCAAAAAAAAAAAAAAACCCTTTCGCAAGCCTTCCTTTGTTGTCTGTGAAGAGTCTCGTAAGGTCACTTTTGCTTGGACGATGACCATCTTCTCGTTTCCGGTGAAGGAGTTTTGCTCGGTAATGGCTTATGGCTCCACAGTGCTTTGTGTATGAAAAGCGGAGAATTAGGCTACTACTACTCAAGTCCCCTTCCAGATTGCCCTTCCTTCCTTCCCTCCCAATTTTTCAGAAGATGCAATAAAAAAGCAAGTCCCAATTTCCCCCCAAACATAAAATGGCGGATTGCGCCTCCCCGGCCCGCCAAATGGCGATCTCCGGGCGGAGGCCGAATCCGGCCCGGAACCAAGGGCGTTGGGGGGCGGGCGGGGGGAGGCGGGAGGCGCCTCGGAGGGAGCTCCTGTTGGGGGGGCCGCTTGGCTTTCATCTTTCCACCGCCACCATGCCGTTTTCCCTCCAGTTCCCGCTTTGCAGTGCCGGCGAAGCTGGAAAAAGAGCCAGGGCTGGGACGGGGGCCCGGGGAGGGGCAGGACTCCTGCACCTGGGGATGGGGGGGAGGGGAAGGGCCCGGGTGGGGGAGGGGAGGCGGCAGGACTCCTGCACCTGGGGATGGGGGGGGGGGGGGGTGGGGGAGGGGAGGCGGCAGGACTCCTGCACCTGGGGATGGGGGGGAGGGGAAGGGCCCGGGTGGGGGAGGGGAGGCGGCAGGACTCCTGCACCTGGGGATGGGGGGGAGGGGAAGGGCCCGGGGGTGGGGGAGGGGAGGCGGCAGGACTCCTGCACCTGGGGATGGGGGAGAGGGGAAGGGCCAGCGGTAGCGGCAAAGCTCGCGCTGCCCGTTCTCGAGTTTCCTGCGATCTCAGATCTAGGGCCGGGAAGGAGGGCGGAGCTAAATCCTGGCTCCTTCGCAAAGTGGAACCAAGGGAGTCTCGTGCAGAGAGGTTCGGGGACGGCCGGGAGAATCTCCTCGGCTCTCTGGCCTTCGTCCGCCAAATGACCGTGGGCCCGGGTTTGCGCTGGGGGCATAATGGCGTCCGCCTCCCCGGTGACATTTTCGTCTTCTGGAGGCTCTCAGTGGCCCCCCCCCCCTCCAATTCCTCCATTGGAATGGAAACTCCTCGAGGGCAGGGAACTGCTGTTCCCAGTTACTAACAGGGTCCGGCATGGAACAAGCACTTGGTCCAGCCGTCTAGTCCATCCTTCCTTCAGCTACGTACCCAGCCTCTTTTCCTCTCCCTCTTTTCTCGCACCTTGCGGCTGTTTCCCTCTCCTTCTAATACCTGTGACGCAGGGAACCTGCGGGCAACACTGATGTCTTCCCAGGAGACCAGACTTTTTGCCTATTCCCAGAGATGAGGAGCAAAGGCAGCCGTGCGTCCGTTTATCATTAAAGCAAAGAGCTGCCCAACTGAGATCTGTCTTTTTGGAAAAACTCCTAGCGGCTGAGGGACATGTGTCTCCTTCGGGGCTAGTGAAGCCCCACTGTCTCCTGGCGGGTGGTTTTCCCGGAGGAAATCTCCATGCACTCTTCATCCACATGACTCGAACCCTCATCACCTCAGTCTGGGCTAGGCAAGAGTTGCCATCCTCCTCTCTGCCTCTAAAGAGATTTTCCTGATGGGAAGATCTGACCTTGTGATACTCCCCAGATAAAACTCCCTTGGCTCCCTATCACCTCCAGGGCTGAATATAAAGCCCTCCACTGGCATGTAAAACTCTGCATCATCTCTTAAGCTTCCAAGCTCCATCCCCCGCACTCTATTTTATGCCCCTCCACTTACTCTCTGCTCAGGCAGGTTGCCCCCTCCTGGTCCTCGGGAAGCTCCTCCCCTGTCCCTCTCCCCCCCCCCTCCCCCATCTCGGAATCCTGGGTTTCCTCGATTTAAGCATTTCCCTCCTGCATGAAGCTGCTTCCAAACCCCAATCTCAGCTTGGAGCAAACTAACCTGCGACCACCGGTCTCTGCTGGTCACCTGCCTGAGGGCAGGCAAGGCCAGGTTCGCCATTGTCTCTAGCCCCAGAACCTGGCCCAGACCAGCGCTTAGTAGCTGCCGGTGCTTTGATCCTGAGCACAGAACCTTTCACTCTGCCTGGGCATCATGAGGTGGATTTTATTTGCAAGCCCTCGAAGCACCTTCCCAGCAAGAGCCAGGGCTTACCTCCGGGGTCCTTCATTTTTCACTTAATATTTCCATACAGGGAGGCCTGGTTCAAGTCTGGTTTCTGACCCATGCTGACCATGTGGCCCTGGATAGGTCACTTAGTGTCCCGGGCAACCAAGAGACGTTGCAGAACAACCAATGGCCCACACTGGCAGATGGGGGGCCCCTACCCCATGAAATCTCCAGCCTGGCGCCCCCTCTCTCCCATCCCCACTGGTCCTCTACTAGATACATCCTTCCTGAATCTCTTCCTGCGTCAGTCAACAAGCAGTAAGCCCTCCCTGGGCTGCCCGGGGGCTTCCTCCCAGGGATGACACGAATGGCAGTTTGGCCCCTTAAGGGGTCCAGGAGTCGTGCCCCTCAAGCCAGGGCCCCGGGCTGGGCCCCTCTGGGCTACCCCCCCACCTCTTTGGTTTGCTTTCTGCTTTCAGCTCATCCTCCACCCGCTCTGCGTTCTCAGCAGCTGACTTGTAGCGAGATACCTGCCCCTCTAACCGTATGACCTGAGGGGGAAAAACCAACCTGAGGTCTCGAGGCCCACCGGAGGGAGCCCCTTTATTCTGTGTGGGCTTTATGCAGGCCTTTGCTGGGGCCCCCGCGTCCTGACCAGTGCCCGCATTTTAGACAGGCCCCGACATGGGAGTCGACCATCTAGGAGTCGACCAATCAGTCTCCTGAGTGAGCTGGGGCATTCTGGGAGAAGTCTCCATAGGTGGGTGAAGTGTCAGGGTCAGAGGGCAGAGAGGCAGGGGAGAGGGCAGTGCGTGAATCCCTCTCCTCCAAAGTATGGGAGCAGCCAGGTCCTGGTGAGCCTGAGCCTGGCAGGGGGAGGGGCAAGAGAGAGGGGGAGGGGCGAGAGAGAGACAGAGAGACAAAGAGACAGAGAGAGAGAGACAGAGAGAGACAGAGACAGAGAGAAAGAGAGAGGAGAGAGACACAGAGAGAGACAGAGACAGAGAGAGACAGAGACAGAGAGAGACAGAGACAGAAACAGAGACAGAGAGAAAGAGACAGAGATTTTGTGTGTATGTGTTGGAGAGCAATGTCCCTCAGACAAAAGGGCTGAGGACCCAGTGTAACCTTTAAATGTTCCAGCCAGCTCCATCTATGGCCAGATGTGTGGATTAGCAACTTGGGCTCTGTAAACATTTCCTAGCTGTTTCCTATTAGTTTTGTTAGTAAAAGCTCTTTGGAAATTTGTCTGGCTGGAACGTGTGAGGGGAAGGCTGTTCTGCCTTCTCCCACATAACTGGGCAGAGGGGAGGGGGGCCACCCCTCTAGCCCCTTCCCCGTGGCAGCTGCTCTGGGGCACCGATGGGGCCAGGTCCTCTTCTGGTGGCTCTACTGAAGGGGATTCCCTCACTGGACTCTGATGGTGACTAACGGTGACCATCCTCCCCCAGGGGACCCGGCTCCTGGACCGCCACCTCCTGGAGATGTATTTCTGGCTAAAATATATTTTCACAAAAGGAAACTGTCCTATTTTCTCGGCTCTTTCAGGCTGACGGAGGCCAGAGCCGGCCCGACCGTCCCGCTCCGCACACACACGTACGTTCTGCTCCAACGCAGTTATCTCCTGCTCAGACTTGGCAAGTTTAAATTTGAGGTCACTGATCTGTCTGTTGGCGTCCCCTGCGGGAAGAGAAAGAAACCATGTTAACCCCATAGAACTTATAGTCGGTCGGCCCCCCTGCTTCCCTGGGGCCCACGTTTGTTTCCGGGTCAGAGTGACCTCTGATTCTAGAACCGGCGGATGCGAGTGCGGGGGCTGGACGTCGGGGACCCCAGGGGCCTCTGGGGGCAGGGAAGTGATGCATCCTGCAGGCACCAGGTGAGGCCGGGGCTGGCTGATTCTAAGTCAGACCCTCTTTCCATTATATTTTTGTTGTTCCATTGTTACGGTGACTCTTTGTGACACTGTTTTGGGGCTTTGTGTAGAGGGCCACAGATAGTGGGGGAACTCTGGGTGAGGTATAAGACCCTTCTGCCCCTTCAGCCCAGAGGGAACCTGCTGACAATGTCTGGTCTGGCTTCCCCCTCCCTTTGGTGCTCTCCCCCCCCTGAGAAGTCAGGAAAAGGTGAGAACACACCCTCCCTGCCTTCTCAGGAAAAGGTGAGAACACCAACGGATCTATAGATCCATCATCTTCAGGCAGATGGTCCCATTTTCCAAAATAGAACCTGGGACTCATTATGAAGAAAGCAAGAGGGAGCCGTCTCCCCAGTCTGGGAGGCTCTGGTAGCCGTCCCTGAACATCATATAGGGATCACGTCCTCCCACTGTCCAAGGAGAGATTTCCCATGGAAGAGTTTGTGAAGGATTGTTCTGTCTGCAGGGTCTCCGTGTGCATTACAGTTTCCCTGTTGGATTTGCTGAGTGGGCTAATCTGATTACTTTTTGTTCACACAGCGGTACCCCAAGGACATGCCCAGGGCCTGGAGAACTTCTTATAAAACAAGGCCCAGCCAAGTTTGGCTGCCCAGAAGATACTCTAAGTCAGGGATTCTTTCTCAACTGCAAGGCCTTTTTTGAGGGGCCCAGAACTCTCCTTTAAAACTTCCAAGAGCTCAAGAGCAACCCGATCCCACAGACAGGGATTTTAGCTAAAGAAAAACCGCTATTTACTTTGTAGATCAAGTACGTGGATATCTGTCCCATTTTCCAAGATGTCTTCTTCAGACCTCACATTTTCTAGCTTGCCGTTCTTCTGTCTCTCTTCCAGCTGCCCTTTCAGTTTTTTAATCTGAAAAACCCCAAATCCATCCATTAATTTTTTCATATCAAAATTCAATCAACACACTTGAGATTCAATAAAAAAGATAGGTAAGTTTAGTGTATCCAATCCAGAGCCAAATTGGTCAATCTTGCTACGATAGGACTTAATAACTAGTTTCACTTCCAGATTTCATGGAACTCAGTTCAATCTAACATGCTACAAGCTTGGAAAAACTATAAATTAATGTAGCCCCAGAATTTGTCTTTTATAAATAAAGCCAATCAATATTCTTCTTAAGATTCGGTACAACAAAGGAAATCTTCTCTCTGAATCTCTGGCCACAGATGAAGACTCACTCTGGGGAGGGAGGGGGGAGAGCCTATTAGCAAAGCTGATTGAACGAAATCCTCATAAATTGGAGAGTGAATAAAATAGTCTGGTTTGCCTGTGATACTGAGGGGGTTATGGATCCGCCACGCACTTTATTTACTAAGCAGAGGACCATGAGACGGGCCCCTTTGAGCCCCCACCCCTGTAGATAATGTGTCTAATCATGATATACATATATGTGGGTATAGACATTCACACGTGTACATATCCACACACAGACACATGCTTTGCATTAACTACGATCCCTTGGTAGAAATCCCAGCTTCTGCAAAGAAATCTGCTGCTCAATTATAGATCGGTCACTGAAGGACACCTTTGCTAAGATGTAGGGAAGGGACCTTTGCCCTTTTGTGTAGAGGCTTAATTTGGCCATTGGAGATGGGGCTCGGAGTTCCCACGTCTCAAGTCCAAGCCACGTGACTGGCTGGTCTGTACACATTGAGTGCTCGGATGATATTGGATGCTGAGGGCATCCAAACGATAGTCCAGAGCAGGACGGGGGAGCACAGGCCTTGTGCTGAACAGGAACCTGGGGGGCTTTGTTAGGGCAACATCCCCCTCTGCCAAGGAGGAAGCTGAGACAGGAGGAGGAAGAACAAAATAAAGGGACTGGCCAAAGCCACAAAGGCAGCCAGGAGCCCGGGAGGACTCCGGATGCTCTGATCTCCCTCAGTTCTGCCTCGTTAATGCCGGGGAAATCTCTCTCCAAACTCAGAAGGGCCATGATCTCAATGAACTTCCAAGGGTTCTTCTCTGTTATGTCACCGATTATGGTGATGAAGAGTCTGCGTTCTCAGAAATGTCTCTTGTATAGAAAACTTCAAAGACACTTATTTGGATGGGTTGTACACACACACTCACACATATACACGTACACACAGTCACACACATACATACGGAATTTCTGAGACTGAGGGGCTTTAATCACTGGAGTGAATCGTTGGGGGGAGATTATGAAATTTTCTCCTGTCGGTCTTTTATTAGGAAGTAAACCGTATGTCTGGGGCGGGTTCAGAATAAGGCTGTTTGAGTGGGCCAGTGGGGACCCCCGGGGTTGTTCAAAAAAGGGCAGCCCTTCCAGGCACTCATCCAGAGCCGACAGGCAGACTCGGGAATGCCGCCTGGACCTGCCGATGGATGGACGTCACTCCGGCTTTTGGAGCACAGAGTGTTGGGGGATACAGTTCTGGGAATACTTACACCGGGGAGCAGCAGCCAGTTTTATTCCACCCGAAGCGGGTTATTGGTCTCTGTTTGGGGTGAGGATGGAAGAGAGACAGGGGGGGGCGAGAAACACACGGAGTAATAGAAAATGCCGGGTTACCTGTTCTAACAAGCATTCTCGTTCATCAACAAGGTTTTTCAGCCTAATGTCTAAAAAGGAAGAGGGAAAAACCACAGGTGTCAATGCCGAGTCACCCCGCTGGGCACAGAGAAGGCAAAAATGGGAACGAGTGAGCATGCAGTTAGCGACTGTGTAAAGGAGTTAGGGTGCACATACCACGGTGAATGGAGTCACAGACAGGATGGGGGGGCAGTACGTTCCCGAACATGCTGGACACGCGAGGGCAGCATCCAGCTGCAGCACACAGGCTAGTCTTCTACGTTAGGGTTAGCATGCAAGTATTCTAGGGCCAGACACAACTGCAACACAAAATCTCACAAGCTTCATGGTTTAATGTCATCAGGAAAGGAGAAAAGGCCCTTGGGATCCCACTGGGCCCCCTCGGGCGGCTGCTCTCCCCCATCAGCCCCCCCCCCTCACAATAATTGGAGCTTTCAGGGTGTCTTTGCTATTTGTGTCGAGCTGGGATTTCATGGCCTGGGGGCTGACGCCTTCTCATCAGGCCGCAGCACTGAGGAAAGGCCTTGCCTGGGGGTCGCGCAGCCAGGATGTGTGGGAGCTGAGACTGGACCCCAGACTTCCAGGACTCAAGGCTGGCTTTCTATCCCCCAGCCACCCAAGAACCCAGTACATTGGAACAGAAGAACAGCAGTGGTCCAGCTCTCTATAAGAATAATCTCACCTATGGTGCCTTTATACCGAGCATCCCCCCCCTCACACCAGCCCTGTGAGATGGCAGGGCAGCCCCCATCACTTCCACGTGGGAGGAAACAAACCTGCCGGGCTCTGACCTCTCCGGGTCAGCTTCTCCCCCCCGCCCCCCTCCACCGGGCTGGGTTAGCCACCATATTTATACAACCCCAGCAAATTTTCCCACCTGGAGAAATGGCCTCTCGGGGCGTAGATATGGAAACCAGAACAAGGGAAAGTTACAGGGGAACCCCATCCTCAGACAGGGAATCTCTCTCACCAATAATTAACCTGTAGCCTCCAACTCTCTGGACATTTATTAAACCAGGTGACAGAAAAACCAAGCAGGTAAAGAAACTTCTCAAGGGAGTCCCTGTGTGAAGCTCCGAGTGTGACTGTCAGTGACTCCCGTGTGACTGTCAGTGACTCCCGTGTATCTGAGAAGGACCATGTTCAGCAAATGGTTTCTGGCTAATCCATCCCCTGGACTGTTGAGACTGCCCTCCATTTGGCGGCGAGAACAAAGCATTAATAGCATTGAACTCGAACCAATAATGGGTTTTCCCACACTTCCTCACTTTAATTTCTGATGAACACATTCATGGGCGCCCCTGAGAGCATAATTACCCAGCTCTCATCTGTCTCTGGAGGCAGCGTATAAATCTGGATCTGTCTCCACCTTCAGGTCTATTAAATTCACAAGACATTTATTAAATGCCCACAATATTCAGGGAGTGAGAGGCCGGGCAGATCTTGGACAACAGCTGAAGGCTCTTTTCTATGTCCAGAAAGTCAGAAAACCCTTGGTTTCCTCCCTGCGACCCTGGACAAATAATTGAATCAGAGTCACAGAACTTAATGCTGGGACATCAGAGGCTATGGACCCAACTCCCCAGTTTTACAGCTAAGGAAATTAGGGCTCACACAGGGGAAGTTATCACCCCACCAATAAGCAGCCTCGTGCCAGGACATGAGCTCCCTTTTTCCCAACTGTTTATCCCATGGTGAGACGGCACTGTAAAATGGAGATAATGAGCACCTCCTTCCCAAGGCTTTGAGTTTCAAGTGAGATCATTTATAAGAAATATTTGGCAAATCTTTAGATAAAAAAATATCAGGGACACAAGGGAGCAGCATTAGTTGGGGACAAAGGGAAAACCTGGCCAAATTCTTTTGGGTAATAGGATGTATATAGTAGGATGGGGATGGGGTTTGTAGAGAATGGGACTTGGGGGTTTCTTCATGCCACGGATCTCTGTCTGGCACTGTGAAGATTAAATTATTCCCCCTACAATAAGAGAGACTGAGGCAGAGGTCTGAGCTTTATTAAAGGGTCTGTGGTCACCTTCAATGAAATGGATTTCAACTCTTCCTTGCCATGTGAAAGACCTCCTCCTTCTAGGCCCTATTTTTATGGGTCTAGATGTCTAATCATTCCTGAACAGCTCTACCAAATATGGAATAAGCCACTGAAGAAGCAATATGGCAGCAGGGTCACAAGTCGGGTGAAGCAGTGACCCAAACAGTCAGAAGGTGGTGATCTGCTCCCGTTGGCCAGAGAATTGGTCCCCAAAATATTTGGACTTTTCCCTGGAGTCAACTCTGCCAAACTGGGCTTGATCACAGGGACAAGGCAAAACAAAGGTGGAGGGTCCATAGCTAATTTCCTAAAGTTAAATAAGGGAACTTAGAATCTGCAGCTCACTCTGGGACTTTATATATAGAACTTTGCTATGATTCTATCAAACTGATTAATTCTGACTGGAATAGAGCAGGGGTCCAAAGTGATTTCTTTCTCTCGGCATAAGGAAGCATCAGGGGTGAAGTTGATAATGAAAACAGAAAATCCAAACCTGGGCCATGCTTTCCCTTTTCTGTAGGCTGAGGATCACCTTGGGACTGTCCCAGCTGAAGAGAGTAAAGGTGACTCTCATGGGGTGGGGTGTGTGAAAATGGAAGCTCAAGGGCAAAGTGAGTCAAGATCCCATAGCCGGTAAGCGGGGGCCCCACCTCTGCTCTTGGGTGTGGGGCTCTGGCATTTAAAGTGGGAATGTGTGTACAAGAATTGCACATGTTTTAACATATATTGGAGTCTAAGGGTGGGGGGGGAGAAGGGAAGGAGAAAAATTGACAATCACATTGCAAAAAAATTAAAATGGGCTGCCTCAAGTTCAGAAAGCCAGCGACCACAGAGATGCCCGCCTGAGGGGGCCCGGACTCTGTGATCCCCAGCTTTGTGTTCCCTTCGCAGCAATGGGACAT
This sequence comes from Sarcophilus harrisii, assembly GCF_902635505.1. Classification (NCBI taxonomy): domain Eukaryota; kingdom Metazoa; phylum Chordata; class Mammalia; order Dasyuromorphia; family Dasyuridae; genus Sarcophilus; species Sarcophilus harrisii. The sequence goes on from NC_045429.1 coordinate 457,534,816, forward strand.
CCCTAATCTGCAATCGGGAGTGGGGAGTTTTTAGAAAAGTGTGTAAGGTGCCATCACACCCAGAAGGATCAACATTTATTAAGTAGCTGTATGTAGAGCTCAGAGGAAAGACAAAAGTGAAAGTCCCTGCCCTCAAAAAGCTGGGACTTTGTATACAATACATGGATTTTAATCAAGAAATTTCGGACACTTCTTTGGGCTACTTGCCTCAGAGAAGGGGTGGCCTTGGTCCCTGGACGAAGTAGTTTTCCAAATACAAAGTACGCACTTGCCCATAGACCCCAAGAATTCTTGCCTTACAGGATCACAAACCCTTTGGATGTGGACAGCTCCTGATGTCCCCCACTGGACACTGCTTCTGTGCTCCCCAGGCTCCCTTTCTGCTGTCACCACCCACTCAAAACTAACCTCATCCTCTCCTCCTCAGAGGGGGCTCTTCTTTCTGATCCCCCTATTTCTGTTCCCAACACCATAGTTCGGCCAGTTATCTGTTCCAGAACCGATTTACTTGTTGGGGAATATATGATAGAGGGGATTTTTATTAAGGTCTAAGGGGAAGTAGATGGAGGAGGAGGAAGAGAATAAATATTAGGCACCTGCTGTGTGCCAGGCACTGTGCTAAGTACTTTACAAACAGAATCTCATTTGACTGAGTTAATCATCTGACTGATGGGGTCTAAAGGCTCTTCCAGCTTGAGACACTATGACTTCTCTCACTCCTTTTCTCTCCCCTTCCCATTGGGGTCATGGTCACAGTTGCGTGCCCTGAACCTTTGATTTTTCCCACTGACTCTCTAACTTCTGGCCCTTCTATGACCATGGACAGTTCCTAGTTTCAGGCTCTGGCCTCCTTGCTTGGGCTATGGCAACAGCTCCTTTGGCCATCTCTCTTTTCCAGTGTTCTCTAATTACTCTGGCTGGGTTAATCTTAACCTGACTCTGTTCATGTATCCTGATGGTCAGAGGCCAGTACTTGCGGCCCTCCATAATTGGCTCCTTTTCTATCTTTCCGGTGTTGTCTCGTGCTATAGCTTCCTTCACACACCCGGCGTCCAGGACAAATGGAAACCGTTGTTTCCCCCAAAACTATTTTCATGGCCTTTCACAGTCCCATGAGTTTGTTGAGCTAATAGTGTTTCTCTCAATTTGACTTTAGGAAGAGACCTAGATTCCCAGATTCCCCTTCCCTCTCACTTATTTCCTCCATATCCTCCCTCAATATACTCCCATGAGTAACTAACACACATTTGTATAATGCTTACAATCTACAAACTACTCTCACAGACATTAAGTCATTTGAAATAGAAATTAAACCCTCCCCACCCCCCTCCAGGTGCCCAAATGGTCACAGACACCTTCCTTGATGGCACAACACAAAACAATAAGGGTTCAGAAGGAATTGGCTTCCAAATGCGTCCGTTTTTAATAAAGACAAGGTGAATGTGGGAGGCGACAGCCAAAGCAGGGGAGCCAGTATTAGTCCTAGGAGGATTATACATGTTGCAAAAATTGTGCATCACAGCTTTTTAAAATTATAAAATGCCTTTATTTCAATTATATACAACATTTATCATATACACCTCAAATGTTCATAAAACTTTGGTCTGGTTGTATTCAATGATTTTGTAACAGCTAGAAAAACCACATAACATGTCCACCTGAATGGCAATGACATTCGTGCGCGTACACTTTGATTTTAATATTTAAAAACATTTAAAAGGAACACTTCATTATGCAGCAAACACACAGGGGCCTGCGCGCAGGCCAGTTTCAGGACGTACCAGCAAAACTGGATCGATAGTGCAGGGGACAGTCAAAAAGCATTCAACTGTCTGCAACTGTTCTTGCTCATTAGGAGTTAGGAATCTGCACAGGGATGGTTCTAACTTTTGATATAGTATTTGTTAATGAAGGTTAGACACTTAAGAAGGATTAGCCAAGAGGATAAATAAAGGGTATTTTCAAGGGAAGCCATCATTTCAAAAGTGTGCTCTTGATAGAAATGAAAAATACTAGGCTAATTTAAACAAATAGCTATTTTTAGAGAAAAAAAAAACCATTTTTCTTGGTAGCATTGTATATAAAAGATATAAGATGGGTAATGTGCACATAAAATAAAATAATTTCCCCAGCAAACAAACAAAAAAATCTACGTATCAAGGAATGATTGGTAATATGGTCCCCAAGACTTGATCTAGAGTAAGAGATCTTGCCTAGATCACCAAGACCGAGTATCATCTGACCTCAAGCCTTCCCTAGGTCTTGAAAGCGATGAGCTTCATTGTCTAAATGAACTCTCATTTCCATAAGGCACAAACTTTATCACTCAGTGACCTAAAGATCATTTGGCAGCTCGTTATTGCCTGGAAATCATCCATGCAACCTGTCACAACGTGCCCATTGAAATAAATATATTGGGGATAACTAGAAGGCACGGCCATCAGAGACAAACCCAAGTGGGAATCAATCCCATACAGGTAGAAGGCTGTTTGGTCTTTACAATAAAATGGCGTCATGTGCCGACATGTGTCTACACGGGCTTAGAGCAGGAATTGAGGCCGCCTTGACTTGGAACCAGAAACTAAAGCAAGGACTGTTGATGAGAGTTACTTGGTTCTCTGATCATCCTGAGCTCGCCATAACATAGCCACATCCCCTTATAAGGGACAAACACTTGGATTGCCTGGAGCTGAGATTCAATAACTGATCTAGGGTCACTGATTGCCACAGAGCCCAGCCCAGAGGCTAGGGCTGTCACCAGGAGAGAAACCCCTATTTTTCCTACAATATGGGATACGATATTCTGCAAAGTGCATTTCTTCCTTCCAGCTGTCCCCCCACCCCCACCAGCGGCTGGGAGCCGCCTGCCTCCACTCACGACATGGTGCACTCCTCTTTGTTTTTATCTCTCCCCTTACTGCTCCTGCCCTGAGCATCCTCTTTGCTCTCTGCATGGCTGCCCACGGGGTCTTCGGGATCATCGCCGTCTAGACTATTGCTTTCTAACGCTTCCTCGGCTGTCTCTGGCTGCTCCTCTGACTGGTTGTTTTCCTCCACGGTCTCGGTGGGAGACCCCTCACGAGGGGACAATGGCGCGTCTTGGTCTTCGGGCCCACTGCCGCCTGCTCCTTTATTCTCCTCTGTTGCTCTCCCGGCAGGACTATCAGTTGGGGCAGAATCTTCGGTGCTTCCAGCTTCGGCCGGCTCTGAGAGACCGACCTCTCCCTCGCCACCGGTTCCTGGTGGATGGGTGGTATCACCGTCAAGCTCTTCACCTTCGCCTTCATTGGGTTTCTTTGCTTTATCTCCTTCCTGGTTTGGTTTGTCATCCGAGTCAGCTTTGGGTTCCTCGGGACAATCCACATATTCGTCAAGATCCGTCCTGGTTTCCGGCTTCTCCCCTTGATCCCCTTCGCCAAGGGCTGGACTCTTGGCCTCCAACTTCACTTCCTCCTCTTCCTCTTCCTCAGTGTTTTGCAAGACCAGTTCTTTCTTAACGTCTTCAGGAGAGTCCACAGGGGGGGCTTTCTTCTTCTTGTTTTTCTTCTTCTTGTTCTTGGACTTTTTGGCCGAGGAATCACAAATCTCCCCCTTCTGGCCGTCTCTTTCTCCTGAGGGCACATTCTGGCCTGAGCATCCATTTTCTCCAGCTGTGACCTTCGAGTCCATTTTTTCCGGCTGACTGCTCTTGGGTTTTGGAGAAGACGGGACTGTCTGGATCACTTCCTCCTTTGTGAACTCATTTTCCTCCTCCTTATTGTGTTCTGCTTTTGTGAGATTTGTACCTTTTTCCTCCCCACTAACTACTCCCTCTTGGGCCCTGTTGCTGTCTGCTTTTGGCTCTACCTGCGTCCCGTCTTTGGCTTCCGTTCCTTCAGGCAGGCTTTCTGAATGGCTTTTGCTGAATTCCTCGGGCACCGTGTCTATCCTTTCAGCATCTGGGGTCCCCTGAGCTAATTCCATGCCGTCCTCTTCCTCTGGCTGACCCTCTCCCTGCTTTTCTACTAAGTCTTTCTCTTCATTTTGAGCATCTAGGGCCTGGCTAATCCCATCCCCTGGAAAGTGAGGGCTCCCTGCTATTTCCTGATTCTGATCCACATTATTACTCTTTAAATCCTCAGGGAGACTGGACTCTACACTAGCACCCAGTCCACTTCCATCCTCACTGGGTTCAGCCTGCGCGTTGGTACTGCCAGGGACAGAACGAGTCTCTAGCACATGGGCTGGATCCTTGGCTAATATCTCTGGCATCACGGCCCGGTCTTGTGGGGGGTTTTCTGCCTCTGCATTCCCATCAGGAGAGGAGGCCTTTGTGTCCACACCTGCCTCGGCAGAATCCGCCTGGGGCTGCTCACACTCAGGACTCTGCAAGACCGCGCTTTCCCCCACTTGGGCCACATTCTCACTCGCCACCTCCACTGCACTGGCTCTTCCTAAAAGACCATTGAGAAAATTGAAGGGACCACGTGATGTGGCAACCACTTAGGTTAACTCTCGCCCAACCCCCTTTCCCAAGGAGAGCGAACCATCCAAGAATCCCCATTAAAAAGAGATCATCAGCCTTTGCCAATCCCGTGAGGCACAGCAGCGACTGAATTAGTAAATCATCGGGACGGTGAAGCCCACCACCAGCTGAGAGACAAAGGGGGTTCTGGGGGACTTGGTTTTTGCAAGTCCAGTTCAGGCTTTCACAATTAAAACAAGCTTTGGAGCAAGCAGCCCGATGTCCTCCCCGACAATCAGATTCAGCCATGGACTCACTCACTGGTCAAGTTTGGAGACTAGGTCTGCCTTGCTTCTTTCTAGACTGCAGACTTAATTAAAACTCTCTGATTTTATTGGGGTCAAGTCCAGAGCATAACATATAATCTTCTAAGGTCTATGAATTCTCTCCCCCTCCCCTCCAAAAAAGGAAAATCCCTCAACCTCCTGGAAGAAACGCATCCTTAAACATCTATCCTACTTAAAATGGCTTTTGGTCAACCAGCCTATTAAATCTCATGGAGAGATTATTCTTTTTTCATCCACTTTCTATTTCTTTCCTTAATTTCTGTTCTTAAATATCTGACTCTCTAAGGCAGTGGTTCTCAAACTTTTGTTTTTAGTATCTTTATCCTATTAAAAATGATTGAGGATCTCTCCAAAGCATTTTTGCTTATCTGGGTTATATTTATAGACGTTTACCATATTGGAAATAAAAACTATTTTTGAATTTGTAGACCCTCTAAAAGGGTTTCAGAGATCCCCAGGATTCTCTCCAGGGGTTCTCAAACTACGGCTGCGGGCCAGATGCGGTAGCTGAGGACAATTATTCCCCTCACCCAGGGCTATGATGTTTCTTTATTTAAAGGCCCACAAAACAAAGTTTTGGTTTTTACTATAGTCCGGCCTCCAACAGTCTGAGGGACAGTGAACTGGCCCTTATTTAAAAAGTTTGAGGACCCCTGCGTCTAGACCATACTTTGAGAACTACTGCTGAGGAAAGGGAAAGGAGAGTGGAGCTCTGTCTGGGGCACTCTGCATGACGGGGTAGCCAGTGTACAACAAGAAAAGGGACTTGAGCAGGAAACGGCGAGGCCTCCAGCTCCACGATCCCGTCTTGAGCAGGAGTGGTGAGGTGTTCATGCTCAAATAAAACCAATTCGTAAAAACCCAAGGATTCTTCAAGCCCAAGGAACAAGTGCTCCTCTGCTCACTGAGCCTTTCTAGCAAGTCACCTGCTCTAAGAGATTCATCAAATGCTTTTTTGGACCAAAGAGAGCCCGTTTCTCCCTGACTGGTCAGTGCCTTCAATGAGGGAGGTGGGAAGCTGGCGTTCAGCCGCCTTTGCCAATCTCTATCTTCTTCAAAAACCCAGAAACTCCAGATTTGTTTCTAAACACACGTGTAAAATCTCCATTCTTTTTGTCTTTGGGCTTTCATGTTTCCAGAAGTGAAACAAAAAGGAAGCGAAAGATACTGAGTGGAAAATTTAGACATGGAAAGGATCTTATAGGCTACAGAATACAGGCCCCCCTCGTTTTTACAGATGAGGCATAGAGGAATTAAGTGTTCTACCCAGTTAAGTGTGATAAGCACAATCTGAACTCAGGTCTCACTCCAAGTTCAGTGCTTTATCCATCGTACTGGAGGTGTCAAATCATGGTCTGTAACTGGCCTCCCAAGTGAGGCCAGAACCAGATTGAAATGTAATGGGGAAATATTCAATAAAATAATATAAAATATAGGTAACGTTACATTTGAAAGTGAAATAACTAGCAGCTTGCAGGGATCCTTTCGTATGTTTTAGGACTTCCTGCTTCTATGAGTTGGACACCACCGTGCCCTGCCGGCTGGTCGCCATGATAATATGATTATCCAGACTCCATAAAAAAGTCAATAACTAGTGTCTGGTGAGGACCTGTGCGCGCTGCAAGTTCTAAGACCTACTACATATGTTTGAGCTCATAGTCCCAAAGGGCGTATACATTCAGGGGAGACAAGTGAGCTCGGTCAGTGACCAGTGGAACATGAGTCATCCAATTGCCTTAGATTGTATAAACTGTGTTAAGCTCTCACAGCTTCACACCCCTTCCAGAAGGCAAAGTACCATGGGTATAAAAATGTCAATTCTGGCAAAGAAGGGAGAACACTGCATGCAGACTTATTCCAACCATCACTTCCTGAGGAGCACAGTCAATATGCTGGCCCCATACGCTGATGGAAACTCAGAATCACAGTCCCAAAATCTCAGTGCCAGCTGGGACCTTTGGGAGCACCTACATATGGATTTTTGGAATGGTCAGGTATTCTTTACCTTACCTGACTGATTAAGAAATATCTTAGATTTTTGTAATAGATTTCACTCTAGCATTTTAGATGAGAAAATCTGGTGAATGACCTTGTTTGATGTCAATATCATCACTAGTCTGTCTTATGAACTAGAGATAAGTTAGTTAAAGAAAACTTCCATGTTAGAGATGTCTATATCCAACTGCACTTTCGACTGGGAGTTTTGGTCCCTTGAGTCTCAGTCTTGCTCAACTGGGTTGAGGAACTAGGGAAATGTACACTTAGGCCATCCATGATTGCTAGTGAAAAATGTTGCATGACAACATATGCAGGTAATCAGAACCATTTAGCGGCAGAATGCACAAGAAGTGACAGGACACGGTGACATGCGGAGTGATTAGTGAACTGACCGTGTGATGATGGATGGCTTCAATTCTGATCAAGCACAGAAGGTGACTAAAAGATGACTAGAAAGAGAAAAAGGCCCAGAAGGCAGCAAGTTCTTACCAAGGGTCCCATCGCTGGATGACTTCAGGGCATTTATTTCTTCTTGTGGCACCTTGGGAGATCCCAGGTGGCTCACGTGACTTAGATGATCTAGAGGTTCTCCATTGGTGGTGATTTCGGAATTCAGGATGATTCCATGTTTCTGTGGACAAGACAGGATCATTGTAATATTCACTAAGGAATAGTAATCAGCCTATTTTAGAAAAATCTCTTCTGAAGAAGGTGCTCTCTAAAGAGACTGCACATATGAAGGGGTTGGTTATGGGAAAATATCTTAAAATGCAAAAAAAAAAAAATTCTTTTAGCATTTGCAAACTGTTCTGGGATGTGGTCCCTTTGTATGGATCTGCCAAATAGATCATTCTATCTAACTTTTAAGCCTTCAAATCATGTCTAATCATGTCCGTGAGGTATTGTTGACATTAAGGTATTCCGCTGCATGTGGAATTAATTCTGTTTTGGCAAATCTTACTACCCAGAAAACTGATATAAAATGAATTTACTTCCCCCTTGCCATTCATTATAAAATGTATTATCAAAATAAATAAATTAAAAAATGCATCATTGCAAAGATCTCATAACAAATCCCCTGAAGTGGTCCTATTATTTGCATTTTTACTGCCATGATTCCCTTGGACTGGAACAAATAGCCATATCTTATATATTAGAAAGGCCAAAGCATGCAAATTTGAATTCATGCAGCCATTTTGGGAGATTCAGTATTCACACTTATTAGGATGTAGCTGTATTTTAAAACCCAAACAAATCCATCCAATCCTCAACTCCTAAAAGAAAGGATTTAAAATGGGGGCAGATCTCTACCCAAGCACAGCCCTATGTAAATGGGACTTTGCCTGTCATTTTCAGAACTGCTGGATTTTTCAGCGCCAGGACCTTGCCACCATTTTCATGCACCCATCCCCTGATCTCCATTGTGGGTATTTTTCTCATGCTGGGAAAACTCCTGAGCTAGACAGACAAAGTCCCAAGAATTGAGCAATCCACCGCCTCTGTTTGCTGAAGGATTTACAATGTCTAGTTGATCTGGGTTCCAGTACCAAACTTGACCATTAGATGTCACTTAGTCATAAATTTCTACTGGCTGGTTTATTCACAGGATCGTTCATTTTATGTCATTGGGTTTGGCCCAGTTGGGCAAACTAACCCAACCCACACTGAAAGTTCCTTAAATCTGTGGCTTCAGCTTCCGTGAAACAACTGGGTACTTTAGCCCATTCTACAGATTTGGATTCTAGGATCTACATTTGTTTAAATAGGCAATCCTCCATATTCCAATAAAACGAATGATAAACATGATTAATGATCAAGGGACACACATTAGGCTTCCAAAAACAGGCTGGATTTCAAGAGGAGAAAGAAGTGGGGACAGCGGTTTTAGGCTCAGGGCACGGTATGAGCAAAGGCACGTAGGCTGGAAATTTCAGGGCACTATAGTGGGCAGTGAGCTGGACAGCAGAGAGAAGCCTGGGACAGGCAGGAGGGGGTTAAGGTAAATCTTAGAAAGGCTTTGAATTCTGGGCTAAGGAGAAAGATTCAGGGACAAACTGAGTCACAAAGAACAACACGAGAAGCTAGTCTGGGTGAGAGGTTGGTGACAACCCTCAGGAAGTTTACAAGGGATTATAAGCATTAATATAGCGCCTACTGTATGTAGGCAGCTAGGTCTGGAGTCAGGAAGATTCATCATCATGAGTTCAAATCTGGCTCAAATACTTACCAATTGGGTGACTCTGGGCATGTCCCTTAACCCTGTTTGCCTCAGTTTCCCTCTCTGTAAAATGAGCCAGGGAAGGAAACGGCAAACCCCTCCAGTATCTCTGCTGAGAAAATCCCAAATGGGGTTGCAGAGAGTTGGCTACTACTGAAATGACAACAATAGCACCTACTATGTGCCAGGCATTGTGTTACGCACTTTACAATTATTTTCTCATCTGATTCTCAGAATGGCCCCGGGAGGTAAGTGCTGCTATGATTCCTCATTTTATAGCTGGGGAAATCGAGGCAGGCAGAGTTAAGCATCACAGGGTCACACATTTGAATCTGGATTTTATGGTTACCAGGCCCGGCGGTCTAGCCACTCTCTGCCAGCAGCTGTCTCTGGCTCATTTACTCAGAGCTGGATGGAGCCAGAAGCCATCAAATATACCCCTTTATTTCACAGATAACTGTCCTGGGAAAGCTTTGAAATTAAAATGATTGGCAGTCTGCAAATCTCCGAGAGTGCTACGTTTCACACTGACACTGACTGGGTAGAGGGGTGGCCTCGGGGTTTGTGCATCTCAGTTGACCCCACCCCCCGAGAGACCTCCATGAGCCCCTGGGGGGGCTCCATCGGCCAGGGGGACCCGGGCCCGTGGCTGCAGGTGCGGCCGGGTCTGGGCTCCGTACCTTCAGTTCCTCCTTCAGCAGGATCGCTTCGGCCCGAAGGTCATCTCGCTCACTCCGGATGGAATCAAAGTACTCTTTTTGCCTCTCTAACGCCTGAGGCGGGCGGGGACCCGGAGAGAAGGCACAGACAGGAGGAAGGTGGAGAAAGCAGAGACGGTTTCAGAAACAGCAGGAAGAGCAGAGTCTGGCCCAGAGACTAAGAGAGCCTAAAGCACTGAGCTACCGGACAGGGCAGGTGAAAAATACAGACGCAGTTAAGCGGGGCCTTCAGTGCAGGGTGGGCAAAGGGCAGGGGCCAGAGAGGGTGGGTCCCTATAGTAATCCTCCTCAGGTACTCGGGGAACAGAGGATGGTCTCGGTCACTTTTGCTTGGGCCAGGGGCGACTGCATGGTGGGCAGAGGGCTGGCCTCCAAGTCAGGGAGGCCCATTCTGGCTGGGTAAGCCTGGGCAGGCCACTTAATCCCAGTGTTCTGGGCTGTCCCTGAGACTGTATACAATGTCACAGAAAAGGGGGCGATCTGCCCTGGCAGAGGGAGTGCCCGAAAGCAGTGGAATCGCCTCCATCCCTGCCCCTCCCACCGAGCGGCTTTCTCCCATGCCCGGGATGAGAGACGGGGGAGCCACACCCCTGGCTACTGGCCAGTAACAGAGGAAGACAGCTATCGGTGGGGGCTCCCCCTGGAAACCGGGAGTTAAAAAGGGAGTTCTGATAACTAGATTCAACGTATCTGCCTTCTTTGGTCATTCTACACATTTTATGTGTTTAAAAACATCCTGGGAAGGTTCCCAAGGGATCTGTGCCAAGGGAAGGTTCCCAGCCCTGATGGAGGCACTTGAGAACTAGTCTGGAAAAGCTGGTGTTAGTTTGGGAGGTCTCTGTCTACTCAGTACACAAATACACAAGCCCACACACATTATCTATGTGTACACATACGTATATATGCACAAGACATCGTGTGCTCTTCCCCCCATCCACCCATGATGCTCTTTTTCTACTGCTCTATCCTCTAGCTGCCTATTTTAGCATATATGCCCTTTTAGGTTACAAATCTATTAATGAACAGCTATAAAATTTAAATTAAGTTCTATAAATTAATAGCTCTAAGTGGTCGATCTTATTATTGCTGTTATTATCAGCTGGTATAATGCAGAAGTAAAGGAGATACTGTGGAGAAGACAATCTCAGAATTTCAGCGCTCTAAGGGGGCCTCAGAAACCGGCTGATCCAACCCATATCTGAACCAAAAAACCCAAAAAGCCCCAAAAGGGCTCCACCAAATGGATGCTTCCAGGACTGGTGAACTCCCTTCACTTGCGAGCACCCCCATGCCCCTTGGGGGCCCAAGTCAGCCGTCTAGAGTACAAAACATATGGGTCATAGCACAGTGCTTTAAAGACAAGGGTATTAAGGGACCCTAGAGGTGATCTAGTCCCTTTAACAGAAAAGGAAGCTGAGGCCCCATGAAGAAGCCACATTGAAGCCCAGGTCCTCTGACTCCGAATGCCATGTTAAGTCTTCATGCCGAAGCAAAAAGAGGCCTTCGAAGCTTTCCTGATTTAAGGTGAATTCTGGAAGTTCGTTCATGCACAGTCAGTTTTTATTGAATAACAGGGACTCAGTGAGTGCCTATAGAGGCTGCCTTTAAAAGAAAGTCATTTTTTTTTTTAACATGGTGATGAAGAGGGGGTTTGTTCAAACACATGCCCAAAGACTTGAGAGGTTCCTACCCCTATCTTTTTGTCTTTCCATTCTATTGTTTCCTGAAGATCAGAAACCTCCCTGATATAACTCTCCTGTTTCTGCTGCAGTTGTCGGATTTCCTGAGGGACAGGAGCAGAGAAGACAGAAAGCAGATTAATGGTTAAACAGGTAGACAGAAAAGACTGAGGGTCCTGGTGGGCCCCCGGGGAGCAGGAGAGAGAAAGTCCTTTCAGATGTGACAGTGGGTCCTTCCCCAAAATAATCTGATTTCTCCATTGCATTCTCCATAAAATTATTAATAATAAACAATTATCAAAAATATCAATAAGAATTTAAAAACAAAACCTCCCAACCCTGGACTCTCAAAGATGTCCATGGGATGAAGGCCCAAATTCTTCATTTCTCCCCCAACCTTCGCCATCGCTGCTGCTGTCAGCTTTTAAGGGTGACCTGGAGTCAGAGGACAAAGGGGTTCCATCAAACCACTTACCGCCAGCATCTCTTCTCTTTGTTTTAAGGCCTCTTTTGCTTCAGCAAACTGGAATTGCAGCACGCTGTGAGCGTGCTTCTGCCTTTCGAACTCCTGTAAAAGACAAACACATGAAGAGGAGGGGAAGGTGAACTCACAGAAGCTGGGGTGGTTCTGGTCGGTGTCAATGACTTGTTCTTAGTGGCCCCAAGGCCCAGCGCACAGTAGGTGCTTAAAAAGAGCCGGCTGAATAAGGGTTCTAGTGACAAAAGTGCTTGAGAACAAGTGAAACCCCAAAACCAGGCTCTTAACCTGAGCTCCATGAATTTGTTTAAAAAACATCTGGGGAGTTGGGTTTCAGTATCACTGGTGTCCTCTGTAAAGTTCTATCTTTTATTATTTTATTAATAATTATCTTCTTCTTGTGTTGTTTTATGCCTTTAAGAACGTTACTCTAAGAAGGAGTTCACTGATATCACTGGCTGCCCAACAGGGATAGGGCTGGTAGGGGGTCGTTGCATGAGTCGATTTAGCGTGTCCAGCTGTGGCTGATCAGACCGACAGGAGCTTGGAAGGCTCTGCCACAGGTCGGACACAAACAACCCTCATGAACATTTGGGATGGACTCTCTAACTTAGCTCTGTAACAATGTGATAAAAGAGAGGGAAAGCAATGCCGAAAGAAAGTCCTATTTGCCCTTGAAAAACGATTTCACGATTACAAAAAGATCTGTAGTGTTCTTGTGGAAAAATCTGATTTGGGTTGAAGTACAACTAACACGGTTTCCCAGAAATCTCTGTGTTCAGTTGGACTGGGTTGTGGTTGGGGAGAGGGAAGGGAAAGGGCCGGGACCCAATGGGTTTTATTTGTAGAACAAATAGCCGTGATTTGGCCATGGACTTTCAAACTCTATACGAGCTAATCCCATCCTCCTTTTCCCCTTTTCTCTTTTTACAAGAGTTCACTGGTGACCAACAACCCAGCTGCGGATGACGGCACCTTACTCACTTTGTTTTTTTCTTCATACTGCCTTCGAGATTCAGCCAGTTGTTCTTCCAGTTCTAACAAGGCATCCTTTAGGGTGTCAACCTGGTACATGAAGTTCATCTTCTCATTGTCTAGTTGGGCATTCGAAACCATGGCCTTCTTGTATTTCTCCTCGACCTCAGCCAGGGAGTCCTGTGGAAATCACCCCATAATTAGAAAACCAAAGTAAAAGATTGTCATTCGTTGGATATTTCTTAGGAAATTAATCTTTGGGGGGAAGAGAAGAGAGGGTACCGCTGGTTAGATCTTTAATCTGTTAACTGAAAAGAAATGAAGTTAAATTAAAATGTAATGACACAAGACCTCTAATCACTATTCAACGAAGAATTAAACCTATCTATGGAGGAAATGGAATTTGAAATAGCAGCCATCTTAATCAGGTCTCAAATCCAGGCCCTCTTTCTGAAAAGGAATCTACCACAAATAGTCATTTGAAGATTGTGGTTTCCTGCTTTTCCTTGTGGTAATATCTTACCAGTGAGTGATTTAGTTATTAATAACCCGGGGTCTGGAGATGAAAACGGTTCACACATTCATCAAGATGGCGGACAAACGCAAAATGGAAAGATCTCCCGATCCCCCAGCGGCTACGTCGGCTTGGAAAACAAAGGGATCCCACCACAAGCAATATCTGAAGCCGCATACGCTTCTGCTAGTACTACACGCTGCTGCAGGGTCTTCCTGATTTATGCTCACCGTTGGAATTAAACCTACTCTTCACTATGTTTCCAAGAGAGGAATAAGAATGGTCTAGATAAGAACCCTGCAGAGTCGGAGAACACAGCTCCAATTTTGCCACCTCTCACCATGGGATTTTAAGGCAAATCACCCAACCTCTCTGGGCCTCAGTTTCCCTTATTTGTCAGATGAAGGAACTGGGACAAAATCTAGGATCCCAAGAGCCTTCAGGATCTGCTCGATAGAAACCAGACGAGTGAAATATCTTCACTGAAATGACAGCATCGGAAGAACCTTACATCCGGCCATCACCTCAACCCCACCATGTCACTGACATCCACTTTAAATGCCCAATGGGCTCTGGGTACAACAAACCAGCTTTTGGCTTGTGAACCACCATGACTGGAGGGAGCACTCAGGGCCAGCTCAGTATGTGTTCTTGGACTCCTGGAGGCTGAGGCCGTCCATGAAGAGGAGGACGGCCCAGCTTGATGGGGGGAGGACGTGCAAGGAATAATGGGATCCCCAGAAGACTGGTCTTGAGGGCAACAAGGGGCTGGTTTTCATCTTCTTTGGAGGGTTGGATTATGTGTTCTAAGGCAGAGCCAGGAGTAGCCAAGTGACTTTTAATCTCCCTCTGATAATCATTAGCTGTCTGGAATGACTCCTGAGCCAACTAATCCCTGGGTCCAGAACGTGTAATCCTCGGTGTCCTGTCCTTGAGACTGTTATCCTCAGATCATATCTGAGCTGGGCTCCAGAGGATCAAGTGTGCAAATGATGTTTTACTGAATCCCTCTGCTTCCCTCCCCTGCCCTGCCGGACACAGCTACTTGTTCCACCGTTCTCTCCCAAGGAGAAAAGGGAAGAGACCAAGGCCGATGGGGCATTGTGGAGAAGAAACCCAGGAAAACCTGTATTCAAATCCTGCCTCAGATACTTCCACGTTCATTTCTTTCATCTACAAAATGAGAGGACAGGACTCAGTGACTTCCCAGATCCCTTTTGGGTCTTGCGCCTATGATCCAATGACTTACAAGCTATTGCTGGGTCACAGAGACCCCAAGTTAATCACTTAAAAAATGAGCCAAAAATAGAATCAGAAAAATAAAAGTAACAAAATGGAATCAGGCCATAATCTATATCTAATACACTTTCCTGATGACCTCTGGATGAGGTCATGGGATGCAGACACTCATCCTACTGGTCCCTTGCCAAGGCTCTCAACCTAGAAAATCTGCTCAGTGACTTCTCTTGGCTAAATTCACTTCCCAAACATTCAAACTGTTACCAAAAAGCATGCACTTTGTCCTTTCCTCAGAACAAGCCACGGATGGTGAGTGTGTGGGAGAAAGGAAAGTCCAATTCACGTGAGACCGTACCACCATTCTCACCCAAAAAAGCACTACCTGACTTTGCAGGCGGATGCTGAAACGCCCTCAGACAATTCGGGGGCTCTAGGATTCTGGGCCGATCCATCGCCAACCAGCCTGACCTGCTGGGGAAGGGACTGTCGCTAACCCACCTAACCTTTTGTAAGGACTATTTGTGGGACCGACCTGAGCCAAAGAAGTGGAGAGAGCCTCAGCTTAGGCCTGTGGGCAACAGTTAGTTCTGGCTAAAATGCTCCCCTCCAGGCTTGCCGAGAGCCTCAGTCCCACAGGGTTAAGGGGTAGAAAGCCCCAGGCGGATCCCCTCGAGATCCCTGCACCCCAACATGCCCACAGTCCGGCCAGGGTCCTGCTCATCCTGTGACTAAGAAAAGCTGGTGGGTCACCAGTCCATAAATTCAGTGCAAAGGTGGGTCAAGAGAGGGCCCCAAGAAACATGCAGACACACAAGACCATGCCCTCCATCCTCCAAGGGCCTCCCAGCATGCACCAGTGAGCACGTTAGTGACCGTCCCTATTAACTCATTCTGATGGGAGCCGTGAGATCTGGGCGGGGGCAGCCCCAGCTCCCATGAAGATTTTAGGGAAAATTCCCAGCGTGCTTTCGGTGAAGAACGTGGAGACTCGGCTTAGTTCTGACAGAGTTAGGCTGGTTAATGCACCACACACAGCCACCGGGTGGCCGCCGGATACCTTCATCTCTTTCAGGCCCTGCATGTATTTGCCTTCTACGTCCTGAATCTGGTCCTTTAACTCATTGATTTCCTGAGAAAGACAGCAAGAAGAGGAAGGACATCACGGGGATAGAACTACCGACAACGCTCGGCTGCCGAGCTCATGGGCAGGCCTTCCCTGCACAGGGAGGAGCTCGGTTTCCACTTTCCCAAAGGATAAAACAAGTAATTCAGATGACGCTGTGAGCACGGGAGTGAGGCTGTACGTTATTTTGAGG
This sequence comes from Sarcophilus harrisii, assembly GCF_902635505.1. Taxonomy (NCBI): domain Eukaryota; kingdom Metazoa; phylum Chordata; class Mammalia; order Dasyuromorphia; family Dasyuridae; genus Sarcophilus; species Sarcophilus harrisii. The sequence goes on from NC_045429.1 coordinate 457,550,743, forward strand.
ATTCTGGGAAATATGGAGAGTCTCCTATGGAACTGCCTGGCACAGAGGTGATGATGGAGCTGGGACCAAGGGTCCGAGTTCAAAAGCCAGCTGATTTCTGATTATGGATTTGGGACTGGATAAATGCAGAAATAGAAGCATGACAGGGGCATGATGGGAAGCAGAGAGAAAAAATGCTTCCTTATTCTCCATGGCAGGTTTTCATCAAAGGCAGTTTTTCTTTATTTTTTTTTTTGCCGAGGAAATTGGGGTTAAGTGACTTGCCCAGGGTCACACAGCTGGGAAGTGTGAAGTGTCTGAGGGCAGAGTTGCACTCGGATCCCCCTGACTTCTGGGCTGGTGCTCTACCCATTGCACCACCCAGCTGCCTTTCATAAGGCAGTTTCAAGTCAGAAAACATTCATGAAGTTTTACCTTGATTTCCCTCATGGAGGCCTCGGTGTCCACGGAGATGGAGGTGTCCCCGCTGCCCCTCCGAGAGGAGGTCCCACCCAGGGAAGCCAGCGTGGCCGCTGATAGGCTGGGCATGTTACGAGAGCCCTGAAATAATTCAAGAGAGGTTTTCAGGACTGACGACAGTCTTCTACAGCCACTGGATCTGAGCAGTCTTTGAATCTGTACGGGTTTTATAAACACATCCCAGCCCTTTATTGTGGTCCCAAGCCCGGAAACTGGCAGTTAGGTGGCAGTGGCCGGTAGCAAGATGGTGGTCCCATCCAAGGCTTCTCCCTACCCTCCCACCCACCCTGGAAAGACATTTGCAGTGGGATGCTACAGGGAGCTTGTGAGACTCGGGGTTTCCCACAGCAACTCCATCTCGCCTTTCCCCATATTCCCTGGAAATCAGGTAGGTTTTTCCTTGTCCATTTTATCTGTGAACTTTGAACGCTACAAAGCTGTAATTTTTTAAAAAACAAAAGATAAAAATATTAGTAGAGCCTACTCACCTTCTCAGCAAAGTCCTTTTCTGGCCTCTCTTCAACCTGTCCAAAAAAAAAAAAAAAAAAAAAAAAAAAAAAGAACTTAATAGGCAAATATTAACTGTTTTAAAGCAATAACCGGTGCATCTGCTGGGTCCCCTTCACCGAGGCAAGCACGTGTCACAAAGAGTAGAGTGGCAGATTTCTCAGGACGACTCGAGTTTGAGTCTCGGACACTTTCTACAGGACCCAAGTAAGTCATCCGGCCTCTGTCTGCCAGTTTCTCCCTTTGTAAAATGCAAATGTAACAGCACTTACATGGCTGCTGTCGTAAGGAACCTCATGATGACATTTTGCAGATCGCAGGCTTCTAGAAATGCCAGTTAACCAATCCGTGTTGTTAAGCTCACTTTGTATGTGAGATTTCTAAGTAACCTTCCGCCTCCCAGGGCTAACAAACGCATCGATGCTGATAAATGCTGATTTACATTGTCCCCAAATGACTGAAAGTCAGGCCATTTTTAAGGCTGGACCAGCTCTAAGAGGCACAAAACTTGGAAGACGGAACAGGAAACAATATTTATTCCTCATGCAGAGTTTTCTCATTAGACTCTATTAGCAGAAGGACTGATGGGGGAGAGGGCTAATCAATTGAATTTGAATACATTCCCCTCATCTGAGCACCAGCTGACTCGTTCCTAAATTCTCCCTTCTTAGGAGAGCCCAGCGCGCCCCTCTGCCTTCTCTTTCAGTGCTGTTTCTCCCAATAGAACGCAAGCGCTTTGAGGGCAGGGAGCGTCTTGCTCGTATTTGTATTTCTGGCACAAGTTCCAGGCATACAGGGAGCAGGCAGGAGATGAGGAATAATCGTGTCTTCTTCACTGGCTTGTGGTGGGAATCAAATGAGACTGGGGCAGCTCGTTTCCGCCGGGTCTGACTGTTTATGACCCTCATGGGTTCTTGTTTTTTAGCAGATACTAGGGTGGTTTGCCATTTCCTTCTCCAGGGCCTTTTGTAAGTGAGGAAATGGAGGTTAAGTCACAGGGCTAAGTGACTTGCCCAAAGTCACACACCTGTTACATATCTGAGGCTACATTTGAACTCAGGTCCTCCTGACTCCAGGGCTAGCATTCTATTCACTGTGCCATGTAGCTGCCTGTCATATCTCACAGTGGATGTAAAGTGCTCTATAAGCCTTCAAGTATTGTATGGATGCTAGTTATTATGAATGAGCTAACTACAGACATTTTCATTGTAGATGCGACAGGTGCCTTAACATGGTTGTCCTAAGAAATGACCAACAAAAACCAGCTGCCAATCTCTCCATCTCTACCTCTCTGAGTCTGTCACACCCATATCTCTCTCTCCTCTCCCTCTCCATGTCTGTCTGTCTGTCTCCCCTCTTTCTCTTTCATCCCTTCTTCTCTCCATCTCTCTCCCACTCTTTCTTTTTCTTCCTTCTTTTCTCCTCTTTCCCCTCCCTCCCTCCCCCCCTCTCCCCCTCTTTTGTTCCTTCCTCTCTCCATCTCTCTCTCTCTTGCTTTCTCTCTTTCCCTTCCTTCTTCTCTCCCCCTTCTTTCCTGTGTCACTCTTTCTGCTTCTTGTCTGACATCTCCCACCCAAGGGAGCCACAGGAAGCTCAGATACTAAATCAAGGGGTCTTAAACTGGGGTTCAAGGATTGGGAAAAGATCCCAGGGATTTCATGACCTTGATTGGGAAAAAAAAATCACAACTTCATTTTTGACTAAGCTCTCACTGAAAAATTAGGATTTTCTTTCATAAGGCACATAAGCAACAAACACCCCTAAAGAGTTCCCTGTGAACCCCATGCTGTGAGGTATTGCTGGTTTGGAACTGTGGAGAGACTTCCCTGGCAGGCCAAATGCAAGTTCAGTTGAGTCAATTGATAAACATTTATTAAGTGCTTACTGTGTGCCAGCCAGGCTCTGTATGAGACACTGGGGACAATAAAACAAGGATGGACAATATTTCCCGACCTCAGGCACCAATGTTCTAATGGGAGAGATGACATGGAAACATCTGGACAGATGCTTGGTATAATCAGAGTAGATGGAAGGTACTTAGGGAGGAGAAAGGATTCTGGGAAAAGACATGGAAGACCTCCTGCGGGAGGAAGGATTTGTACTGAGTCCTGAAGGGAGTCAGAGAAATAATTCCTGGTCTGGAGGTCAGACAGGGCAAAAGTATGGAGGGAGGAAATGACTGGAGGAACTGATATCTGAGGAATCGAGCAGGAAGGCCAGAACGACCATGATACGGTTCTCTGACGACCAATCAGTCTTTTATGTTGAGTCTCATGAATCCGTCAAACCCGTCAGGTCCTGCTGCCAGGGTGAGCTTCCTGAAAATCCCCTTCATCCCCTCCGTCCCCCCCATTCTGTTGCCCTCCATCTCAGACATACTCATGGGTACACATGGGAAATGAATTTTGGAAGGCAAATATCTATTCAATATTCAATCAATAAGGACATTAGTTCTACTTAGCAAAAAAGCTAAAACTTAACTGAACCCAGTGCCTGAACTTTATTTAATCATGCCGACTCTGGCCAAACTTTCTAAGCAACCAATGGAGCTCTTGCTAACTGTGCTTTTAACTTCTGATAGACGTGAGCACTAAACATATCGAGGGCCTCAGTTCACTGGCTGGACAGTGCCTAGCGTGGAGCCGGGGCCTGGAGCCGTGGCAGGGAAGGAGACAATTGTCAGCCTCCGAGAGCTTCAATCCTCTCTAATGTTTGATCAAACTTTTCCCTTTTCTGGAAATCCACAATGACGGGGTGAACCACCTTTGCCACCTCTTCACGGGGACGGGGCCTCTTAAATGATAGTTTAAAGTTCTGCCATCCTTGCATGTACCCGCCAGTGCCCGGGGGCACACGCTGGCCGAGCCAGAGAAAACAAAGCATCCAGAGTCACGGCTTGCAGTCCCGGACAGAAGCGGGAGGCTAGGAAGGAGGGCTGGGCTTGGCAGCCATTAGCACCCCCCCTCCCTCTGCAAGGAGCCACAACACCGAGGCAGACTGGGCAGCGGCACAGAGAGAGCCGGGAGAGAGAAGGGATGTGGGGGTGATCGAGTTGTTAGACCAAGGCTGATGGGAGCTACAGAAGGAAAACGTGGTAATGGGGGTGGGGGCTGTAGCAACCAGGCATCCTCAGAGACTAGGAAAGCTGCCCCCGCTCCTGGCAAGCTCCAGGACTCAGAAAGTCCCTCTGAGCCAAAGGACACTCGAACCATCAGGGTCATTTGGGCCCACCCGGCCCTCTCCTCATATATGTCAACAGCCGCGGAGTTTGGGCTTTTGGGGAAATCTTCCTCAGCTCAAAGGCCTGTTCCCCCACCCCAAAGTCCTTCTCTCCCTCCAGCCTCAGCTACCAAATGACCTTGTATCTGCTTTGTTTTATTTCCACAGGCCATTTCTTTCAAAAGAAAATAGTTTTTCAATACTATATGATGCTCAATTCTGATGGACCTGGCCCTCTTCAGCAATGAGATGAACCAAACTAGTTCCAATGATGCAGTCATGAACTGAACCAGCTACGCCCAGGGAAAGAACTCTGGGAGATGACTATGAACCACTACTTAGAATTCCCAATCCCTCTATTTTTGTCTGTCTGCATTTTTTTTTATTTTCTTTTCTTCACAGGCTGATTGTACACTATTTCAAAGTCTGACTCTTTTTGTACAGGAAAATAATGGTTTGGCCATGTAGACTTATTGTGTATCTAATTTATACTTTAACGTATTTAACATGTATTGGTCAACCTGCCATCTGGGGGAGGGGGTGGGGGGAAGAAGGGGAAAAATTGGAACAATTTTTTTGCAACAGTCAATGCTGAAAAATTACCCATGTGTATATTTGTAAATAAAAAGGTATTAAAAAAACAAAAACAAAACAAAAAAAAATGTAGATTTTTCATATTCATGGGAGAGCTCTCAGAGCTGGGCTGGGCAGAGACCAGACAGACCAGTACTTGTACAGTAAATGACAAATGTCCCGATTCCCATAATCTGAGTCAGCATCTACTCATTTTGCTATTTCAAGCATGGAAAAGGTTTTTCTTTTTCCTTTAGGAATAATTAGAGTTTGTCCAACTTGTGGGCAGAGGAGGGCAGATGCAGGAACGAGGGCAGTCCGACAAATACTGCGATTAAAGAAATCTCTGCTCCCCCCGGCCCCCCAAAGGGCCCAGAATCTGTGCTCCACAAGCTCATTAGCGCCTCCCACCACACCCCTCTGTAAATGAGTGTCTGACCCATCCCTCCTTCACTGAGTAAATGTGAGTCACCTTATCACAGGCGAGCTCCTTTTTGGGATACTCGGCTTCAGCCATGCAAAAAGCTCAACGGTGCCATGGGTGGGGGCAGGGGGGGGAGGGGGGAGAGACATGGCCAAAGGCCACTTGGCTCTCCCTAGAACATTCCTGAAAATGACTCTGTGCTGCTACTCGGGACAGAGCGAAGTCCGAACCCAGCCTAGGAACCGCCATGGGTCCGATCTCAAACAATGTCTGTGTTCCAAATTCAGACGCTAGGTGGCAGGTTTGTGCAGGACCAAAGTTAGCTTTTGGGATAAGGGACAAAGGTAAATTGGGTCACAGGCGTTATTGCTGGAGGGGCAGCATTCTCTCGTTGCTCCTGGAGGCCCAAGGAGACACTGGATTAGAGCTATTCCCTTGCTGTATTCCTGCCACAATGCTATGCTGTAGGAATCTGGGTGTTCTGGGTGGTTCCCAAATGCTTAGGAAAGGGAGAGCGGTCCCTGGGTCTTACATTATGCGGGACTGGGAGCCCGAGGGCTTCCTGGAGAGGAAAGAGGCTGGGCTGGCACCTCAGAGAAGCCCCAGGGAGTAAGATCAGGGACAGGGAAAGCAGTCGGAGCGTCAGAGGCGGGGGCTGCGGAATATTTGCTAATGATGCCAGTATTGTATGGGGAGTAGCGAGTTTCCCCTCAACGGAAGTCTTCAAGCAAACAGTGAGTGAACGTACTTATCAGGCATATTGTAAATTCTTTCAGTTATGGCTTGGACTGGAAGTGGTTCCTGAGATCCTTTCCCTCCAGCTCGGTCCTGCCTCGGACATCCACCAGATAAATAATTAAGTCACCCTCAGCCTCGATTTCCTCATCTGTAAAATGGGGATAATAATGCCCTGCCAAGCTTCAAGTATAATCACATCAAAATTAGCTGATATTTCTACTGACATTTTGTCCAAACCGGATGGCCACCACACATACTGGCATTCTGGCTTTGCTCTACCTTCTTTCGAAGGAAGGTTCCAAACTAGGAAAGACTCCCATTTAACGAGTAAAGAGAGATTTGCAGCTCAACAACCTTGGGAAATATTTGCTACCTTAACACTCGGAGGAGCAGAATTTGAGAATTCTTCAAAGGATCCTGCAGGCTGCATCAACCAACAGAACCTTTTCTCATCTTTAAGAAAAGAGATTGTAGGATGAAGATGTTGATTTCAAAGTAAAATTGTTTCCATCACTTGATGTGGCCAGCCCAATTAAAAAGAGTCACCCTCTCATTGTTTACAAAGATCTGTAAAGAATTGTGGCAAGCAGCATCTCCTCAGAAATATTTTGTACGGACATTCAGTTTACAAGGACATCTCAATGTAAACTAAACACATGCTCTTAAAAAACAACACTTTATTTTTGTCTACTCAAAATGTTGAGGTCCAAATTCTCCCGCCCCTCTCCCTGGACTGAGAAAGCGAGCAGTTTGATCCGGGATGTAGCTGTGCGCTCCTGCAAACCTTATTTCCAAAGCTGTCATCGCCGTGAGCCTTTTAACAAGAAATACTTAATAGGCTGGGTTTGTATTTGACTAATGCTAATATCATATCTTGATACTTAAATGTAGAAGGTCCACTAAGGTTTCCCATTATCAGACTTCTCCTAGCGGAATATACGCTCCCCCTTTCCTAAACATTTGGGAACGACCCAGAACACAGACTCCTACAGCCTAACATTGTGGGAGGAATACAGCAAAGGAATAGCTCTCTCTAGTAAGAGATCCTTGAGCACTGTCCTTAAGATGTGGCCTGGGACTGGTTTGTGTTGATTTTAGGAATCATTTCAGGAAATGTGATATAGGAAACGTAGAGTAGTCTTCATCTTATTGTCAAATAATGGTGGTCACTAACATATATATATATATGCATATATATATTAGTGATCATTATTACATTACACACACACACACACACACACACACACACACGGAATGAGAATAGCATTCATTTGAGCCTAAGAACAACCGCGGGAAGTGGGTACTATTAGGATCATCATTTCACAGATGGGGAAACTGAGGCAAACAGAGCTATATGACCTTAGGCAAGATACTTTGCTAACAAGAGTTTGAGGCTGCATTTGAACTGAGGTCTTGACTCCAGGTCTGGCGTTTTGTGCACTATGATATCACTTAGCTTCTTGTCAAAGAACACAGCTTGTTATTGAATATTCCAGATAAGGATTTTCCCCCTTCTTTTCTCTTAAAAATGAGAGAGTTTTTTACCCAAGCTGAGAGAAAGTATGTCACAATGGAAAGAGCCCTGGCTCTGGAAGCAAAGGATGAGGGTCTTTCTCTCAATCACTATCACACAATATAGAGAATCCTTTCCAGGAACACTGCTGGCTTGGGGCACCAATTACCCTGGCCTGCAAATGGAGCCGGGAGACAAAAGAGAAATCGTCCTTTGAGAACCGTGTGTTTGAACTGCAATCAAAAATAAACCTTGAAAAAGCCACAAAATGTTTGGCAATATCAGATTTGTGAGGGCAGACGAGATGGAGTTGGTACAAACCAGGAGAATCCTAGGGGATTGGGGAAACCAAGGTACAGAGAGGTTCTTTTATTTCTCCAAGGTCTCACAGTAACAGAATCACCTCTTAGAAAATACACACACCACCTGCACAGGCCTGTATAAACCTTGGGAGTCACAAACAATGTGGACAAAACCCAGTTCCTGCTCTCAAGGAGCTCACATCTCTCCTGCTAATATCAAAAAACCAGGATGGAAGTGATGACCTCCACAGGCCTTGCCCCATAGGCCACGGAAAAGGAAAGGAAGAGGGAAAAGACGAGAAATTGGGTCAAGAGAGTAATAAAAACGTGCTCACCACTGGACTTGCACGCGCTGAGCTGGCCCTGGAGGACGCCCGCGATCCGGAGCCCCGGTAGCCGCTGTACTCGGAAGGCTACCCGCCCGCACACACCCCAGAACACAGGGGAGAGAAATAAAGGAGGCCAGTTAAAGACAGGAGGAGAAGCAGCAGCTCCGGGGCGGGGGGGGGGGGGGGGGGGGGGGGAACCCCCCCCACCGGGGGGGGGGGGGGGGGGGGGGGGCCCGGCCCACACACACACACAGGACGGGGGGGAAGGCGAGAGTTTTCACTCCAAAATGGTGGGCTGATCAAATGGACCTCCACGCATAAAGAAGGTTAAATAAGATGGCAAGAGGCAGCCAATGAACCTTAAGGGGAGTAGGAACTGCCCAGCCTCTGTTTTTGACACTGGGTGGTCACAAGAAACTGGATACAGAGACCCAACCACCCAGAGCCATCGAAACCAAAGCCTTCATTGGGATAATGGCCTGACCCCATCGTTACTTCCTACTGACCCTGGAACAGGAATAAATTAGATTTAGATTTTAATATCGACCCAGCACCTAGACAGTGATTTTTCTCTTGTTTAAATCACAAAAAACCCAGATCTTGATTCATTTACTCAATATAGGATTTAATCAATGCCAGCACGAGGGCAGGGACCTCTTATTTCTTATTATTCTAGTACCTACAGTCAATCAACGAAGCATTATTGGTCGAAATGCCTGGGCTCTGGGATTAAGTAGGAACTTAGTTGTTTGCTGATTTTGTGAAGGAATGAACTTTTGGACAAAGAGCCCCCCCTGGGTTTTATTCCACTAAATGGATATTATGGTTTATCTTTTCCTGATGAAAAAAGTCCTCAAGATCAGCCAGCGGATGCAGTGGACAGAACACTGGGCTTGGGGTCTGGAAGAGCCAACTTTAAATCCAGTCTCCTTATTAGCTGTGTGATCTTGGCCAACTCACTTAACCTGTTTGACTCAGTTTCCCAATCTGTAAAATAAGGATAATAACAGCAACTACCTCGCAGGATCAAAAGCTTGGACTGTGATACAGTGGCAGAAGCACTGCTTCTACACGTGATTCTATACTATAAAACTCCCTGTTTTTCAGCTCCAAATAACAACAAAGAGTGGAAAGATGGATCTGGCCCGGGCTGTTTCTATTGAACAATCACAGAGGTACCCAAGGGCCCAGAGATACCATCTAATCAGCCCCTCTCTTTGCATATGGGAAACAGAAGGTCAATTGAGTAAAATGACCAGAGAGGAAATAACTGAGATAAGATTTAAACTTTTATTTAGAAGAAATTAAAGCATTAGAAACTTGTTTTTACTAGTAACAAATATGAGGAAATGACTTCTGGCAACAATAAAAAGGGCCTGGCACCCAGAGAATGCTTTTCAACAGTTTCTTCACTGAGCTTCAGTGACTTTTAAGGGAGATAATAAAAATATTATTCCCAATTTAAAGATGAGGAAACTGAGGTAAAATGAGTTATTCATAATCACTCAGCTAACAAGTGAAGGGAAACAGGATTAAAACTCAGAGCTTCCTGATGGTAATTCCTAGGGTTCTATTGCTTATGTCAAGCTGCCCCTTTACTAATCATTTACTTAAAGTGAGAAAGAAAAAGAAATCAACTCTTGGAGATATTTAAATCTGGAATAGGACGACTAGCCAGATCCCCAAGAGCCAGCATCATCATTGTTCCTATGAAAGGATCTGAACTTGGTCCTATTCCACTGAATGTTTATACCAATGACTTGAGTAAAACTGTGAGCAAGCTCGCTTCTCAAATGTGCAAATAACACGAAGCTGGAAGTGAGAGCCAATATCCGGAATGGGAAGCAGGAGCCAAAAACACACTGACAATTTAAGGCCCAGGGCTAAAATCCAATAAGAAATTTAGTAAAGAAAACTATAAACTCTCAGGTTGGGTACAGAAAGCAATTCTGCAAGTACAAGGAGCTTGGTAATCATTCAAAAAAGATCTGGCGTTCTAAGCAGACTGCAAGTTGGAGTAGGGACTGTTTGTTTTTAGCCTTTCTTTATGTTTAGCACATGACCTGGAACACAGTTTAATAAATGCTTGTTGACTGACTGCAGAGGCACTTTAGGAGTGGAGAAGTGACTGAGTACCTGAGTGGAATATGAAGCCAACTTTTCCGGGCTCCTCATGCAGACCCCTCTCCACTCTGCCACACTGCCTCCTCTCATCAAAGCTACTTGTCAGAGAGTGCTTTTCCCCCCCAACACCAAAAGGACATTGAATAGGGAAGCCTATTTCTGTGGCCGTTCATTTCACAAAGAAATGACTGAGTCTCGAGCCAAGCTCTTCCACAGATGCAGGAGGCCAAAACTTCAGGACACAAATCCTCCAAATGAGAAGAAGCAGAGGGAGGGAGATCTGAAAAGCTTCCTAGTTCCCGGCCTTCCCCACTCCAATCCAGCCTCCATTGGCAGCCAAAGCCGCCTTCCTAAGACTCAAAACCAGTGACTCCATTTTGCTCTCATCAAAAGCCCAGTGGGTAAGACAGTTGAGCTTTGTGATTGGCAGCTGGAAGATCAGGGATGGCTACTAAAGTCCCCTTATGAGCCAATGAGTCAACGACTGCATCACTGATCACCCAGAGAGGGGTGTTCACTGGGAGCTTCAGGGTATCAGGAAGCAGACAACAAACAGAGGGCGGGCAGAGGAACACGGAACATCTTACAGGATGTGAAGTGGAGGCACTAAATCGTCGGCTCCCACTGTATATGCTCTCATCATACAGGGACGCCTACAATTAAAACAGAACTTCAGGACAGGAACAGCCTGCTCTGGGTCCAAACCACAGGGAGATATAGACACCAGGGAGCAGAACCGACACACAAGCTGGAAAGGAGGTGAGGAAACTGGGAAATGATGGGAGCATCGCTTCCAAATCTGTTATCAATGGCATGCAAGGTTAGTGTGGAAACGGCATTTCCCACCTTCCCAAACTGCGCACTCAACAAAGGGACATGCAGAAGTCCAAAGGGAGATTCCGTCAACCAAACACTGGCATCTCCATTTTGGAAGCTTCAAGTTAAGAAACAAACAAATAAACACACCACCAATCCCCGCTACAGGAAATCTCTTTATCTAAAATCTAAGTAGCCAGGAAATACCAATCATCAAAATTTTGATGTCAGTGTAATCGGCAATAATAAAATAGAAATAAATTCGCGCTGCATAATATGCATTCACACATTGGGGGATTCACCTTGGCGGTGTACTAGGAAAACATGCAGGATGTTGAATTTGGACTCAAACATTCAATGAGGTTCCACAGTTTAAAATGGACCTTTATTATAAGTAAATAGTCGATACTAATTCTCTCTAAGAGAATGTAACCTCATAGCCTGGGGGTGGGGAGAGCCTTGTGTTTCCATGACTACCATGACTTCTTTTATATCCAGCACATAGCTTGCTTAGTCTATATTGGTTAGGTTGTCTTTCCCATTAGATTGTAAGCTCCCTGAGGGCAGGGAATACTTTTTTTTTTTTTTGGTATTCTTTTTGTATCCCTAGCACTAGGCTACACAATTATGCACATAGTATGTGCTTAATGTCTAAGGACTGACTGACATACAATTTGATGAAGTGAATGTGAGGTATCTCCTTTAGCTCTGTGATTCTATGAAACATTCTGGATAAATGGGAGTTTACTGTAGTTTTGAAGTAAATACTATTAACTGCTGATATATTTCAAATAACTGTCATGTTGGTTATTTCCATTTCAGGAACATTGAGTTGCTTTAGCTAGTTATTTGTGATCCCAGATAAGGCTGTGAATCATCTGTCAATCAGATGATATCAGGGAGAATTCTGGAGAACTATTTAATAGTTTACTTAAGATAGTTTTGTTTTATCAGCATAGCACAAGATTGATAAGCAAGACCCTAAAGTAAGTCTAACAACAAAAGAAAGTGTCTGAAGGGGCAATTTTCAAATGAATAGAAATCATAGATGTCTCAAAGGGCCTCTCAAGGCACTGTAAATAATCTTTCTCCTTGTTGGGGGTCAATGTTGCCCCTTTCTTATCTAAGAGTTTTCTAGGAAATATCTCAGAATGGAATCCAGGACAGATTTAGAATTCAGTGTGCTGCTCCCGGCCAAAGTTCAAGAGATAGAAAATTCCAAGTCGGCCAAGGTGACTCAGGAGCATTGATATATATATATATATATATGTGAATGGATAAAATTCATTACAATTCAATGGATCAAACAGTGAAGGCAATATCCCGGTGCACAAGTGCAACGTGGAATGGACTGTGACGCCCAAGAAATGCTCCCGGTGTTATGTGACAAAGTGCAAATGTTCATATTAAAGAAATTAAGGGCAAGCGAGCACACCAACCCCAAAACGCCAGGCAGCTTTCACGTTGCTGTAAAGAAAGAAAGACTAGAGGAGAGAAGCACATTTATGGTTTCAATAATTTGGACGATGACAAAACATTGACATTCATCAAAGGATTGAATCGTGGGGTGTGAAGTTATGACATTTAAATTATGTTACAGTTAGGGAAAAAAGGAAAGAAAGCTGACAGACCATGGATCTGGAGTTAGAAGTGACTTCTGGAGGTAGTGAGTCCAACCCTCTAATTTATTAGATGAGGAAATTAAGGCACATAAGTATTTGCTCAAGATCACACAAGTACTAATCACTAGAGGCAGCCAGTGATCTTTACATATCACCACACTCCCTCTTTCATTAGTATTCTAGTAAGTTAGAAATCAAAATTTCACCCAAAACAAATGAGAGGTTTCTTCCTCATTTTTCCTGCTCCAGAAAAAAGGAGCCCTCCAACCAAGCATGGCTTGAAGGAAGTTTCTGTGGAATATTTGGAATATATTTTAATTCACACAGATGTAATTTATACACACGTCCCTGGTGGAAAGAAAGCATCTAGAGCCAGTAGAAGTTTCGTGTCTTTCTAATAATGGAAGAATGAGGAAGGAAGAAAAGCATTTTAAGAACATGTGATTATCTGGGCTTAAAATCCCCCCTTCCCCACAGTGACAGTCAAAGAAAATGCTTTTGTGAGTTAATAACCAAATGTATTTCCAGATGGATGGAGAAGTGCAGGGAAACCAGAACTATATAGAATCACAGCCACTGATAACCCTCAGTTATGAGTGTTAAGAAACCCTTAGACACAAGAGTGAAAAAAGAAGCCATGAAGGTCCCGATCTGAATTTGACAAGCCCAATTTGCTTAGAGAAATGGCAGGAACAACGTTAAGGAAAAGACAGTAGCTTTCAGCTACTGCTCCATTAAAATGAGGATACTGAAAATGTTCCTGATGGGTTCTCTTCAGTACTTGAATCGAGGTGTCCCCAAATCTTGGTGCAGTTCTAAGCAATTCCATCATTAAAACTATTATTGAATGGCACTAAAACTTTTGGGACAGCCTGTGTAAAAGCCAGCCTACAATACTGCAGTTCAAAGTCAGTTGCTGTCTCAAAGGGAGGACCATGGCAGCGATACCTTTACAGGCAGCAAACAAATAAACCCTGTGTCTGGCAATATAAGAAGGCCTGGTTTGGACCCTGCCACCATCTTGAATCACTCAAACACTAAAACTGCATGCACAGAACATGGACACTTCAACCTCCAAGTTGTTGTTCTCCCGATTATAATTTTTTATCACAATTCTTCCAGAACAGAAAACACATCTTAAACAAAACAGAGCTAAAATTATAAAAAAAAAAAATCACACCTTGGGGACTGGAGCAGAATTCCAACTCTCAGAAAACAGGAAACATATTGAGAGGAGTGATCCAAAAAAATGAAATCCTTCTCCCCACTTCTCAGAGATGAACAACTCTGATTACATAAAGGGCTTTCCAGATCTCTTCCTGGATACATTTATGAGAGAAAAATGTTTAAAAAAAACACAAATGGGACAATAAATAGGCGACAACTGCCGGAAAGGGAAGGGAAGCCCAAGAAATAAGTTCTACATGTTTGAGATTTGAAAAAGATGAATACAAAATGGCATTTTTTTTTTTTGGGGGGGGGAGACACATTAAAACTACTAATACTTTTCTTTAAATAAAAAAAGGTAGGGGGGAATCTTGGCAATGAGCCAGGCTTAGTCACATATCTACAGAACCCACAAGCTAGACCTCTAAGCGTTATAGAAATGGCCACTATTTTGATGATGTCCTGGTTCTCCAGAGATTACTATATCAATGAGGTTGAAGTGTCCAAGTAAATTGGGTTAATTTTTCAAATAATTAAATGGAAAGCAACACTGGAAGAGGGAGCAGATGGAAGAGGAAGATGACAGACCCGAGCTCCATTTTGGGAGGCCGATGGGGGTCTAGAGGGAAGGCTGTTGCAGGAAAGCCCGAGGTCAGAATAGTAGGAGCCCTGGAATCAAAGAAAAGTGGGGAAATGAGAAAGGAAAAAAAACCAACCCTCAGAACTTCATTTTATCAAAACACATAGATGCTTTAGTTTCTTTTCTTTAAAATTATTTCCATAGCAAAAATATTAAGGGATTGCTAACTAGCTGAATCAGCTTAAGGAAACAGAGAGGTGTGATCAGAAATGAATAAAGGTGTTAGCTAAATGAGAAATGCTATGATCTACACAACCCAATCCAACCCAAACTTGTCTTGCATCAATAGCAGTGGTTTTACTTGTGACCCTGATCTCAAAGAAATATTTCCTCCTCAAACCCCACATGTTCCATCTATCGTCATTATTATAATTTTGCTAAAATGCATGGTTTGCAGGGAAAAAAATCCATAAATTGAATCTGATATTATAAAGTCTCTACTTTCTGCCCTATAAATCGACCTGATTGTTTTTATTATTTCAGGTCATAGGTGTGTATGTAAATATAGCAGAGGAAGATTATATATTAAATTAAGGGACATTTTTCTATAACTACTGCAACTTAAGAGAAATTTTTACATTGGATCCACTAACTAGAATATGTTTGAAATAAACCAAGGGGCCTTTGCTAAATCTATGCTTCAGATTTTTGTCATAAACTCCAGTGTCAATTATTTGTGATTTACTGCATGAGCCTCAGTCTAATAAAACTAAATAACATCTTTAAGAAAATTCTATCTGCCTTTGAGCTGTTTTCCACCATCTCATCTTTTGATAATATTTCTACAGTCCAATAATTCTTTCATTCTGTTTTGAGAAATCAAAATCCCCACTGGGTGGGGAGTGGAGTGGGGTGAAAAAGGCAATTTTTTTGGAGGGGGGCAATTAGCAACTCGTGAAAATGTATTCTTTAGCCAAGATCTCAAGGGCTACTAAACTTAAGATAACTCCCAGGAAGGAACAATTCCACCAACTGAACAGAAGGTAAAGCAGATGAGGAAGAAGTTCATACAATGAACATTCAGGGTCCTTAGAGAGGGTGATTATGCTGCATGGGAATGGCCCTGCAGTGAAACCTTTCAGGGCATGGGATAACTGATCATCTCCTCACTAATTTTACATCTAGTATAGTCTCACTAATTCAGCTTCAAGGTAGTCCAATTTTTTGAAAGCTCTGAATTACAAGGAAATGTGAAGGAAATCAAGCTTAGGCCGAGCACAATAAGTAACTAGATGTGACTGGAACAAAAACAAATTAACATAATAGAGAATCTCCATGAACTAGTGATGAGGTGATTCAGTAGATAAGAGTCTTGGATTGGAAATCAGAATGACCTGAATTCAAATCCAGTCTTAGGCACTTACTAGCTGTAAGTCACTTAACCTCTCAGTCTCTGTTACCTCATCTCTAAAATGGGGATCATAAGAACACCGATTTTGCAAGGCTGTAGTGAGGAACAAATGAGACAATATTTGGAAATCTAAAAGGATTGGTTAATGGCTTAATCAATGTTTCTTGATTGACTGATTGAAATGTGAGCTAGTTTTATCAATTGTTCATATCTATTAGATGCTTCTAAATGAGATCTATAAACAGTCAGTGAACCCTGAGACCAATTCTGGTTCTGACACAAATCAGTTGTATGGCCGTGCAAGTTGCTCACTTGTTAGTGTCTGGGCAATGCTCAAGCACTAAGGAGGGAGAAAGGATGGTGGTGGAAGCTGGATTAACCGGAGCCCGAAGCTCCTTCCAGCTCTGGATCTATGACCCTGAGAGGAGCTGCTGACCCGAACTGGGGGAGTGAATTTTCATACTGGGATTCTCCTGTACCCTAAAAGGTCAGATTAAAGATCCTAGATTTTAGAGCTAGAAGCTCCTTAAGTTCCTGCCTCTCACTGGCTCCTGAGAGGATGTAGAACTGGCCTGACTCCAACCCAGGGTTCTCTCCTCTCCATCAAGTCACCCACGGCTACGTCTAAAACAATAGAGGAGATAAGGCAGTATCAGGACTGAGCCCATATCTAGAGCCCCTGAGGACCAGCGGCATCTACCATGACCTTCCTTATCCAAGCATTGCCCTCTTTATCAAATCTAATCCATAATCACATGGCAGACTTAAGGAGGACAGTAATGGTCTCTCTGGATCAATCCTTCCCAATCTCTGCATGCTACTTAGAAAGAAGCCAAGAGCTCCCACTTTTCCTTTGAAGATATTTCCTGACAGAGAGAGAGCCTATGGGGGTCCCATTTGACCCTGGGGTAAAGATACCTGAAGCTTTCCAGCAACCCCCCCCCCCCCAAAAAAAAAACTGTACTTAATTAGCCCAGATTAAGGGCTGAGAGGCAGCAGAGTATGGTGGATGGCAAACTGATTGTGAAACCACAAAGACTGGGCTGTTTACAAGTGAAATCCCCTCTCCGGGCTCCTGGCACCTCTCTGGGCTCCTGGCACTCTCTAAACTTGTAAGTTGCAGAAAAAGTACCAACCTACATCGGTGTTTGGTGCTTTGCCATCTACGAGTTTTTCCTAGCACTGAAACTACAGCTCTAACATCTATATTTAATGAGCAAACAAATCTACAGGGCCTGATTCTCTGCCCACCAATTATGCCTTTGACCACTGCCATGTGTGATGTTGATTTTTGAACAATTAGTAATTGTCATTGGAAGCCAAACTGGAAACTGAATGTAATTAATTAACTGCATGATAAATATACGGAGCCTCCAAGCGGAGAGATTTCTGACCATGTGGTTTATTACCAAAGAATACGGGTGCCTCTGGTCTAAGTCTCACACACTCATTAAAATAACTCAATTCCCATTACAGAAAAGGAGATCATTTGAACCGCTCCGGCCCTGCTGATGGTTGCTATGGCTGGCAAACGAATCCAAATGAAAATGAGTAAGGGAGACGTCGGGTGCACGCCACAAAACCTGCGGCCTTTGGAGAGAGGATGTGAGAATTAAATGGAAACCAACCAACTTCTCCTCCCTGGATGACAATCTGCTGGGCAGTTTGCTTTCCTTGCTGGATCTGGAACTCTGAAGCATCAAAGAAAAAGAAAGCTTGTGAGAGATGTGAGTATCTGTAGTAAATAACCCAAGGTCTCATCCTGGCCATTCAGAAAGCTACAGATCTTTTTTTTTTTTTTTTTTTTCATGTATACAATCAGCTAAAAATTTATTAAAAGGAATGGATGTTCTTTTCAAATCCCACTAGATCTTAGAAACACAAAATTCTGAAAGAGTGAAAGGACACAAATCAGTGGATGATATTGTGAGTCAGTTTGCTACAAGCGGTGAAATCAAAGGGTGAAATGATACAAATGTAGCATGCGAACCAGACACTTCCCTTTAACTTATTGCTTCTATCTTGGTGATGAAACAATCACTATTTGCTTTAGGGTCTAAGTTTCTAGGACTTTGGAGCTGGAAGGCACCTGGGACTTCATCTCTTTTACAATTTTCATCTCATTTTACAGTTGAAAAATTAGATCAAGGAGTGCGAAGATTTAATTTGCTCACAGTCACACAGATACAAAATGATCACCTCCCAGATCTCCTGGGGCTTTGCTATGGTTCCCCACTTGTGGGGGCTCGCCCTTTCTTCTCAATGCCTTTTGGGACCTTCTCCCAGAACAAGGGGCTGGAGAGTCTTCTCCATCGTACTGAGCTCTTCTCTGTGGGGAAGCCCTCTCAGTTTCTATCAACAAATACACAGCTCTTCGTCCCCAAATTAAATCCTGTTGCTGATAAAGTGAATTGAAAAGATTATCGATTTTAGATAGACTGGATCTAACTAAATGAAGAGAGAGAAAAATCTGTGTTAGTGAGTCAGGTAGGTGGCGAAGTGGACAGAGGCCTGGATGTCGGGAAGCGCCTGGGACACTTTCTGGCCGGCAAATCATTTCATCTCTGCCCGTTTCAGTTGACTCACCTACCTCTCGGGATGTTGTGAGGATTAAAAGCAATGATGTTTGTAAGGTGCTTTGGCAACCTTAAAGCACACTATAAATTTGTTATCGTTGTCAGGTCCAATTCTCTGACCACATTAGGGTTTTCCTGGCAAAGATACTGAAGTGGTTTGCCATTTCCTTGTCCAGCTCCTTTGACAGATGAGGAAACTGAGGCAAACAGGATGAAGGGACTTAGCTGGGGTCACACGCCCAGTAAATGTCTCAGGCTGGATTTGAACTCAGGAAGATGAGTCATCCTGACTCCAGTCCTGACACTCCCTCTATAGGTATCTAGTTGTTCAATAACACAAATGTTAGTTATTATTAATGGACTAGAAATATGGTCACGTGATACTAAGAGCTTACATTTATAGCCCTTTAAAGTTTTCAAAGTGCTTTACAAATATTATCTCACAATCACCCTGACAAATATCTTCCTTTTTAACGGATGAGGAAACTGAGGCTGAGATAGTTATGTGACTTGCCCAGGGTCACAAAGTCATCAAGTATCTGAAATAGAATTTGAATTCAGATCTTGCCATGGCTTTATCCACTGCTCTATACCTAGATGCTTATATAAAGAGAGCCTCTGAATCTGCTTAATAAGAGACAAGATCCGATGGGTCCAGGAACATTTAAGACTGGCTCGGTATCAGCGCAAGGGGCTGAGCTCATTTTAGCGAAGCTCTGCCCTCTGCCCTCTACTCCTTTCCCTACCTTGTCTAGTCAAAGGTCCCCAGTTAAACGTCTCTGACTCACTCTGACTTGGCTCAGAGGCTCACATACCCCTTCCTGCTAACTTCCTGCACTTGACAATTCAATCAGTCCCTGACCCAGGGCAAGCTGGGTAGGGCATTGGGAGGTTTTGCAGCCATCTAAGGAAGGAGAGGGATGGACTAGATGAATTCTGAGGTTCCTTCCAGCTCCAGCTCCAAAACCCAGGATGGGGGGACCTGAAGCTTCTCCTGTTGCCTCTGGCTGCTAGCACATTTGTAAAATGCTTGGTACAGAGCTTGACACACAGTAGGCACTTAATCAATGCGTGTCCCCTTCTCCCTTTCTTTTTCTTTGGTGTTTGTCTATTTGTGTATGTGCTGTCTCCCCAGGAGGAGGGGCTCGGCCAGACAAATGCTGGTTCCTTGATTAATTGGAGATTTGGGGTCCAGCCATTTGCAGGGTTTCAAATACCCTGAATCCTCCTCTTGAGGTCATGTAACAGATGGAGACTTTCTCATATGACCTGCTAAAATCTACAGCACTCCCTGAACAGTACAGAATCCGAGGTCCTGTCTGTCACTATCTGGGTGATTTCAGGCCAGAACTAACCTGACTTCTCAGGTCTCAGTTTCCCTATCTGAAAAATTAGGAGATTAAATTAGGGAGCTCCCAGGATCTCACATTAGACAATCCCTTCTTTCCTTTCCTTCTCCATCAGCCTCAGAGGCCAACTCTAATCAAAAAGAATTAAAGCACGAAGGGGCCTCTATCCAGCAGGACATAAAGGGGCTGGAGGACGTGGAGTCAGGTGGCTTGGCTTTGTGACCTTTTTCTGTGACCTCAGAGAAGACACTGGACTTAGCTGTGCCTCAGTTTCCTCATGTGTAAGAATGAACCGACGCTAGGTGCCTCCTACTGTCACTGCAGGAGCTAGGGGTCTGAGCCTGGGGCCAGCTAGGATCATCAACCTCTGCTCTTCTCTCTTGACTTTCTTTAGAGAGATCCGTAGTCTATTAATAAATGGGAGGAAATACAAAGTAGGCTTTGGAGCTCAAAGGTGGCCATATGGGATAACACTAGGCTGGAAGCTTTCTAAATAAACTGAATAGTTATTGAGGAAAGTAAATTAAAAATAGAGTTCTAAGCTAGCCATAGGAGGGCTGGCTATAAACTTCATAAATAAATTGAACATTTATCGAATAAAGTGAATTAAAAATAGAAAGCCAAGCTCTAAGCTACCCTAGGAGAGCCTCCCAGGCAGTATGTTTGCTCGTGAATATTTATTGAGCAAAATGAATTACACGGACAATAGACCTAAATACCGGGCACACACATCACAGCTCACTTGGTTCTAAGTTTCCAGAAGGCAGTCATGAGTTGCTCAACTTTAACTTTCTAGTTGCCCTAGCTCCAGTTCAGCATTCTGTACCCAATGGGCGTGCCCCAAGTGTCCAGAGAATTAATGCATGAATGAATGAATGAAATTAGAGATGTTGAAAATTGTTAAAATGTGATAGGTCTAGCATAGTGCTCCGTATGTATTAGGTGCTCAATAAATGCTCACTGATGGTAGGGGAAACCACAGCTCTGCTTAGCTTTACTTTCAAAAGTGTTTCTAACCCCCATGTCAGATGGACTTCTCACAAGTGATCGAGGGGGCAGCTTTTCACTGCATCCATCTAGCCTGGCTGGGGGACAAAGAAAGGGGAATGGAAGATACGCCGTGCAGCAGACGCCAGGCCCAAGAGCCTAAATTTACCAATATTTAAGAAAGGTCTCGCACTTGCCCTGCTACGTTGTCACTGACAAGAGAATCTACTGACCCTGCTAGGTTTTCTACTCAGGGACGAGGATCCATATAAGTCGCCATCGTGACCGTTCATCTGCTGGGAGAGAGAGGAGAGGAAAAGTTGCCAGAGATCAGACAGAGCTTCTGAAGAACAAGGAAAGAACAAAGTCGGCCTTCGAGGTCAGAGCAAGCGCAGGCCGGCCTCAACCGAGCAGAAAGAAGCGCAGCTGCTGGTAAGAGCAATTTTGTATCAAGACACACAAGTGCATGTATACACACACAAGGGAACACACAAATGGACGCATGCACACACACAAGGGAACACACAAAGGCGTGCATGTACACACACAACTGTTCAGTGTCTGACTCTCTGATGACCCATTTGGGATTTTCTTGGCAGAGCCACTCTCCCTCAGTTTCCTCAACATAAAATGGGGATAATAACAGAACTCATCTACCAGGTAATCATTTAAGATGAGTATGATTTTCTGGTATATAAGAGGTTGTTGTTTGTTCTTTGTTCTGGAAGAGGACGATGACAGACAAGTGGAGCTGGATTTAAGTGAACCAAGGTCACCTGCCTCACTTTCCCCTCCAGAGCCAGCTGGGTTCAGTGGCCAAATAGAGATCGGTATGACTGGAGATGGCCCTGGATGTAGTGGGAGACTTTGGCCTTTTTAAGCTATGGTTTTTAAGAGAAGATACTATATAAACAGTAGCTGCTTTTATTATTATAATTATTATTAATTACATTTAATCTAGTACAGTTTCTTTTCCCAGCACCGTGCAATTCATTGACATATTCCTCTCCTATATAAATACATGTGGGTCAGGGAAACCCAGATTCACATGTGAGGGCTCCAGGGACATTAATGGTCAAAAGAATCAGTTATAAGACAACCTTTAAAGATGGTTTCTTTTACTTCTTTGATTTTCCCGTTTCAGTTTCATGGTTAAAGGTCTTCTCAAAGACTCTGTTTAATTGATTATCTAGCCAAGCTTTCTTTAAACTGGTTCTCACCTTCCATCATCTGTTTCTGCTTAGAGCAAATACCGTCCATAATCTTTCTGCTTTCTTTCTCAGTTAAATTTTCCAAGTCACTTGGATCTTAGAGCAGTGTTTTCCCGTGACGCCACTTCTCTCCATTTGGTAAGTAAGTCGAGTATTTGCTAACCAACATGGTTTATCGGCTCTTCTGGGCTCTTCATTATGGCAACTGATTGCACTGGTTAAACTTCCGTATGAAAATATTTAAATTAGTGTCAATGTCCTTTCCTCTGTCCATATTTCAGCATCACCAGCTTATTTCAATAGGTCAAGTTGGAGTGGTCTTACTTGCCTGCCGTAGCCTCTTCACATCTTTACTCTTCTAGCTTTATCCTCATTTTAGTCTTCTCCTTTAGGGGAGTCTGACTCTGCCCACTGTGTACATTGGTCTAGTCCAGCTGCTTTTCCCATTGCTGTTCCTTTTGTAGAGAATGACTCCATTATCAGTACTGAGTCATTTCCTGTCTGCTTTTTCTTGTTATTTGGAGCCTGCCATACTCAGGATCTTCTCATTCTTTTCCCAAATCAAATATTTATGGCTCAGAGGCCTGAGGATTCAGCGAAGGGCCGTTTCCAAGTCTTTGCCCTTCCTCTCCTTTCTCTTTCCGCGTTCGTGACTCATATTCCTCCCATCTGTGCCTATTTCTGTTCCTAAAGCCATCAAAGAATATGCTGACTTCATGTGAGGGGGATCGTTCTTCAGACTTTCTCCTCTTCACTCTCTGTAACAAACGTTGGTCCATCGGCCTCAAGTCATTTTTATAATTATCTTTCTCCAACAACTTCTTCATCATGAATAAGGTAACAGGAGGTGAGCAAATGTTCCCTGAAACCAAGCCTTCTTGCTGCCTTCTTATGCACAGTAAACCTAGAATACCGACTCCTTCCTACTCTTCCCAGGAGAACCCGGGAGCTTCCATCCCTTCTCTTTACATGGAACTTCCTTCCACCTTCCGCTTTCCTTTATAACAAGAAGGGCAGGATTGCTCCGAGGCACTTCCTGTGTGTGTCCCCTCACTGGTCACTGAGCATTGATTTCACATCGAGAGGATCAGCAATTCTCCTCCACCATTGTCAAAGTGGCAGGACCACCAGCCCCTTTGTATTTGATTCATGGGCTGCCATGACCCAAGGACATATAACTCAGTACCAGCCTTTTTGTATTAAATTAGGTTGTTCCTGGGGCAGCTAAATGGGTAGACCTAGAGTCAGGAAGTCTGAGTTCAAATCTGCCTCAGGTACTAGCTATGTGACCTTGGGTGGGTCACTTAACCTTGCTTGTCTTAGTTTCTTCATCTGTAAAATGAACTGGAGAAGGAAATGGCAAAATCACTCCACTATCTTTGCCAAGAAAACTTCCAACGGGGTCACGAAAAGTTGGACATGACCGAGACTGAACAACAAATGACAAGGCTGTTCCTAACTAGTCAAGAGCCCGTCCCCAACATACAACCTATGTCAGCGTGGCAAGACTTGCAGGAGTTCATGTTACCCTAGCTTTCAAGGCCCCCATATCAACGTCTACATCAGAGGAGGTCTTAGGGAAGGTCGGCAATCTGTGCTGACAGACCAGGCTGCCCACTGGGGATGCTGGAACTGCACAAGGGGCTCCTGGCCCCAGATTCCAAGAGATTCTCCCGTGACACTGTCTACACTGCCTCCTCCTGGCTCTAACTGCTCAGGATTTTGATTTCTGGAAGGCCCATCCCATAATGTGGCTTTTAAGCTGCTTCCCTGCAGTCAACAAAGGGAATAAGCAGACAGCAGGCTTGACTTGAGAGCCCATGTTTATGTCCCCATGGGCAGCTCCAGGCCTTTTTGAATCCTTATGGCAATTTCTGGGTAACTAGAGAGAGAAAGAACTAGCAACCTGATTGCCCGATGAAGGGCCGACATCCTGAGGTTTAGTTCAGCATTTGGCCAATCTGGGGAGTTCACGTCCGTGTTGGAGGTCACAGTTCAGTTCGACCACCTGATAATGCTAATTCTTCCCTACTGAGCTGGGAGTTGTAGAGTTTGGAAACAAGATCACATGGATCTTGGAAGGGTCACTTTACTTTTGGGGGCCTCTGCTGCCTCATCTGCATAATAAGAGCATTGCGGTAGATGTTTCAAAGGTCCCCATAGCTTTAACACACAATGATTTATAAACAGGAGGAAATGTGAACAGGAGTTGGCAATCAAAACTATCCCAAGGGTCCTTAAAAAGACCGGTGCAAAGCCTTGCACACAGCCAGCAGTCAATAACTACTAAACAGAGTAGTTGACTGAAGGGATAGGTTAAAGCAGATCGATTCCCAAACCCAGAAGTATCACAGCTTCCTCATGGCAAACCCTGTTTTATTCTTATGTTAAAAACCAAATTATTTGGAAGCCACTTTCTCAAGTAGAGAAACTACATGGTGAAGTTTGAGATTCTGCCTTGGAGCCTTGGACACTTGGGTTCGAGTCCTCCCGATGAGATCTTGGCTGTGGGGCTCCGGACACGATTCCTCCCCTCTCAACCCTAGGCAGCTCTCCAAGACCATCAATTCCCAGAAGGCACTGGTAGGAAGCCTCCTCCTCTCCGTGTTCTCTATATGGAAAAAATCACAGGCCCTAGTACTTTTTCTTTCCACTGTTTTGTTAAATAAGAATCCCTATGAAAAACTTTCAGAGTAATTCTAACAGAAAGCCAAAAAAGCTTTTAAGACACTCTCCAAAATCAAAGATTTAATGATAAAACTATTGGCAACCGGCAGGAGTTTTGGGGACCATTTTTCATGTTCATCTCTGCTCAGGGAGGATTATCTGGGGCTGGAATATGTCACTAGTATTTGCACACTGCAGATTTAAACCGTCTCTCTTGTTATCTCTTCAATAAACAAAATAGTCTCAGAGAGAAGTGAATTATTACATGTGGAAGCCAAAAGAAATCCAACTTTAGGTCCTGGGCATCTTTTCCTTCAATTCTCACCAAAACAGAGAAAACAAGTTCCCTATAAAATGAAGCCTCTTGGCTCACCCCTTCCTTGGCTCTCCTTGGGCTTTGGAGCTCCCCATTTTCTAATCTGGTCTGTAGTAATAGAAACAAGAGGCAAGGAATTCTAGCTTTCCTCACCCTTTCCTTCTCTGCCTCTGAAGCTCCACTGGACTGGCTCGTCCTTCCGGGCGAATGGGACTTTTCAACAAATGGGTTTGGAAATCACATTCTAGCGTTTTTAATCCAGGGCATCTAGAGTAAACGGAGTTGATGATTCTCTTCGGTGAATCTAGCAACTGAGGAGAAGCCCTTTCAATTCTAATGAAAGAAGGTTTCCAGCCTACATGATTCTTTGTCCTATGTGCTGCTGATTTTTTTGAATGCAATGGCTGGGTTTACTTGAACGGCTGGTAAGAAAGGATGATGGCAGGTGGTTGTTACTCGATAGAGAGACAAAAGGATCGACAAAGTTTCATCTCACTTGGAATCTTGTCGTCTACTTGGGGCAAATCATTTGACCTCTTGAGAATTCAGTATCTGGATTTGTGCAATGAGGAGGCTTGGATGATAATGAGCAAAGATTTTGCTTATGATTTTAAATCCTATCATTTTACTCTTCTTTTTAACTGCAGATGGCACAAAGAAAACACTACCAAGTTAAATGATTATAGAAAGTCATTGCCCCAGAACAGAAGGAGGCCCTTGCCAGCTGCCCCTCTGCTGCACCCATAGGATTTCCTAAATCCTTTTATGTATTCTACAGTTATGTGCTGTTTTCCCTCAATTAGAGTGAGTTCCTACCGGGTACAAATTGTCTTGCTTTGTGCTAGTTATGTCTCCAGTGCTTAGCCTTACAGTAAGAGCTTAGTACATTTTTTCATTCATTCATTCACTCATTTGTTCATTAAAGGAAGATTATTCAATTTACAGAAGTCGTGATCATATCAACAAGGCACCATTCCTCCAGAGTCATGTATCTGAGCATGAAAATATCGAGTTATAAAGACCTCATTTTAAAATGGCTATTTCATTGGAAAAGGATTTCAATATGGAAACAAGAAAAATTTAATGAAAATCGATTTCAAATCCATAAACATCCTAACGGAACAAGGAACAGAAAAAGGCTCTCACAAACCAGGGTTTTTATAAAAAAAGGAAATAAGGCACGAGGACTGCAGTACTGAATAATCCCTGGGTTAACATCTCAAAGAGCACAACGAGCCCAGCCCACCATGCAGTTTTTAGTGTTTAACTTCTAGCAACCATGTCCATGCTAATCATTAATTTTTTATTTGATTATTAATGTTAGTGATTGAGCTAAAATACAGATAATCCTTTTTTAATTTTTAAAATATGGGTTTTTATTCTCCCCCAGCTATGTGGCAAACAATTTTTAATGTTGGTTTTTAAAACTTTGAGTTCCACATTCTCTCCCCACCCTCTCCTATCACTGAGAAAGCACATGTGGAATTATGCAAAACACAAAATGCAGATAATCTTAATGGAAACCGAAGGAGCACCAATTGGCATCTATGAAGGTGATCTGGGAGTCCCCACTGATTCCAGTTTTGACAAAGGGAAAAAGCAGCCCCTCGAATGGAAATCCCAATTATCCCCAGAGTGGCTGCCAGCCCAATGTACTGTTTTGCTATTAATCTTTGGGACACGTGTTAAATCAAACTCTTCTATGAAACGTGGTGGGAAAATACGTTCCATTATTTAGCAGCCTAAAAGTGAAAAGAGCCTCGGCTCTGGAGCCAGAAGGCTTGGGTTCAGATCCTGCCTCCCTCTGGGTCTCACTTTCCTTAAATAATGAAGTTTTCCTGTAAAGAATGAAGGGAGTGGTACTATCTGCCTCTGAGGCTCCTGCCACTACATTAGGCCTAGGCCCTCTGGCTGAGCTCCATGCATGTCCCTAAATCACCGGGAGAGACGGCAAGTGAGTGATGTTAGTCGCATGCCTCGCGAGTGGGTTATATTCACACACAGGGGCCCATTCGGACTCTCACCACAGGGTAGGCACCGGCATAGTCCAGCTCTGCCTGGGACTGTCAGGAGCACCGAGGAAGATAATAAAGCAGGTCAGAAGAGGGGCAGGGTCCCCCAGACATAGTGGACAAATAAGAACGAACAATAAAACCCTCCTCTCTCCCACCTTCTGGCCAAGGAGAAAGAAACAGAAAAGGTTAATGTAGGGGGCAGCTGGTGGTGCAATGGCTAGAGCACCAGCCCTGAGGTCAGGAGGACCCGAGTTCAAATCCAGCCTCAGATACTTAACACTTTCTGGCTGTGTGACTCTGGGCAAGTCACTTAGCCCCAGTTGCCTCAGGAAAAAAAAAATTAATGTACCAAGATGGAAGGTAAAAGAATATCAAGTTTCTGTGTGTTAAGCCCTGCTAATTTCCCAGAAGTGGAAGCAGTGTAGCCCTGAACATTTTCACTCTCCTTAACAGGAAATAGATTTAATTAAGGTGCATTGTGGAAAGTGGCCTAGCTTTGGAATTGAGGACTTGCCTCTGAAACTTGCTACCTATATAACTAGAGGCAACCATTCTGCTTCTCTCTGGGGCTGAGTTTCCTCCTTTGTAAAATAGGTGGGTTGAAACAGATGAATCCTGAAGTCCTTTCTGTTTATAAATCTATGATGTATTAAATTCCTAGGATCATTTCTTATTTAAAAAAAAAGCAACTAATGTAAATCACTGACTTTTTATAAATATCATAATAAATTTATAATATAAATTTATTTTCTAAGAATATTAAATTATTTTCTAAGAAATAAATTTATAATAGAAATATCAAGAAAAATTACACCAATTTTGAAATAACAAAATCTCTTAAGGAAACTATTCAAGAATTAGGTTTTCTAGGAGGTAATTGGTTATATAGAGTCATCTTGGGACAAGTGAATTCTCTCCCTCAGTCTGTTTCCTTATCTGAAAAATGAAGAGGTCAGACCAGAGAATACTTTAAAGTCCCTCCTACCTCTCAGTCTATGATCCTGCATATGACTAAACCCTACCTCAGTTTCCTAATAAGGAAGTTGGACTACATGGCTTCTGGGGTGCTTCTCAGCTTTTAATCTGGGATCTTAGGTATGAAAGTCACTTAAAGCTCTTTGGCTCCCAGTTTCCTCACTTGTGAAATGAAGAGGCTGAATAACAGCCTCTGAGGTTAATTGCAGTTTTAAATCTATGAGTCCACATTGAATAACAGGAAATCTGGATGTTATTAATTTTTCGAGTCTCATTAATATTAACCGGGTGTTGGCTGCCCCTGACTCTTGGCCAAGTCAATAAATACAGAGCAGCGTGCTCCTGTCGTTTCTCAGAATCTTAAGACACTGAATGGAGAGGATCTCATGGGATCCAGTCAATCCCCACATCAGAAGTCCCTCCTCGCCGTCCCTGAGAGGTCTGTTGTCCAGCTCGATGACCAACCACCTGGGAAGGGAAACAGTGAGAGAGCAACATCAAGAGATAATGGGGTTTGGACCAGAAAACACTGGAGACCAAACCTGGTAAAGATGATGGGGAAAAAAAAAGAGCCACAAAGCTAGATGAATCAAAGAGAAATAAAAGAAGCACGTGGAAATGGCTGAACGAATGAGAGATGAATAAGAACGCATTTATTAAACACTTACTATGTACAAAAGCATTGCGCTAAGTGCTAGAAATACACATAGAAAAGTAAGACAGTCCCTCCTCCTAGGAAGCTCCTACTTTAACTGGGAAGACAATGCATACAGGAGGACTTCAGCCAAATGGCAGAGGAAAGCTCCTGTTCTGAGGGTGAAGTAGCAGGGCAGATGGAAAGGGCCCATGGCCATAAGCAGGGAAGATGGTAAGTTTTTTTTTAAGCATCATTCCTACTGATAAATTCTTATCAATTCTGATGTTGAATCACTTGGCAGAGTGTTAAGGGCTTTGGAGGGGAAAGCTTTCTTTTCTGGATTTTGAGGATCTGGAGCAGTCGAGGAGGCAGAGGTTGCAACACCTGCAGCAGCAATTCCCAGACTGCATCTCCCCAAAGGTTAGGATTATAAAACCTCTGCTCGGGGTTGGTGGAGCCAGACAAAGGGCAAAAAATGGCTGTTCCACTCTTAAATTTGATTCTGTTTTTTTTTTTCTGCCAAGGAGAATGATCTTTGGAGCAGAAAGCATGAACAGAAATGGCTAACAGGAAACGATGCCCAAAATAAGTAGGGAAAGGGTAGAGGTCACCTAGCTGCCCAAGTCCAGAAGAACTAATCATCTCAGGATATATGACGGAAACAGCTGAGTCACTGTGGCTGATGACTGAATGGCCGCAGAGGGTGGGAGAGAGGCCCAAGAACTGGAAGGCAAATCTTGTCTAACTCAAAAAAGGCTAGAGAATAGATCTCACAAGCTGGAAGTCAATGATCTTAACTTGAATTCTGGGAAAAAGTCACCAACATGATTTCATGAACATCTAGTCATGTCAGATAGACTACATTGGCAAAAGAAGCTCAATGGCAGATTTAGTTTTTCTAGAGTTGAAATAAGCATGTCCACTTTGATCCATTCCTTCATGCTATTCTTATAGAAGAGATGAGGTTTTGAGGGTCTTACTATTACACAAAAGGCTGACCCTGAGAATGATTAATTAGTGACTCAATTTCAGCTATGAAGGTGCTGCCTGGAAGGATGACGGATGTGTGCTGGGAAACATGGGGTTTCCTATTTTCTTCCATCACTTGGATAAAGGAGTGGATCATGGATTTGGCAAACTAGCAGATACTACAGATGAGTAGCTGATATAATGGATGAGAGAAAGAGTCTGGCTTCAATAAATTATACAAGAAAGAAAGGTCAAATCCGAGAAAGTCAAATTCAACAGGGCTAAATGTAAAGTCATCGAGAGGACCAAAAATTCAACATCACAAATGTGAGATACTGCTCCAGAGAGAGTATGGATGGCAATTTGGATGGGTTAATGGATGCCATGGCTGCTTAGAAGGCTACTGGCTTCATAATTCAGGTGCCAAGCATCCATTGCCTCCTTTTTGACAGATGCTGTGCTAAGTGGCTGGAATCAGCATTAAAAGACAGGTAATAGAATAAATTTCAATCCTACCTGCATTACCTACAGACCTGAATGGGCTGATCCCAGCAGTAATTTACCAGGCAAGCTGCCAAGACCACAAATTTAAAAATAGTTGCTAGTATTCAGTGATGGAGAAAATTTCTACCCCCAAAGTCCCTGCAGGGATAAAATTGCAAGTTCAGAAATGACCTTTATCTCACTTCCCCAAAATTCAGGATTAGGGAGACAAGAGTCTCTGCTCTACTCTACCCTGCTCAGACATCTGTTGAATGTTGTCTGGTTCTGGCAAATTTTAAGGGCAATGGAAAAGGGGAGAGTATATGCAGAAGGACAATCAAAATAGCGGAGGGCCTGGACATCATGCAGTCTGAGGACAAGCTGAAGGAATCAGGATGTTTAGAGAAGAGATGCCGTGAGGTAGATGGTGGGAAGAGGAGACAGTGGAGAGCTGTCTCCAAATGTCTAAATGGCTGTCCTGAAGAAGAGGAGTCAGCCTCCCATTCTTCTTGGACTTAGAGGGCAGAACCAGGAATAGAGAAAGAGGGCTGCCAGCGAGGATGGGGATAGGAGAGCTCAGAGATACAGATTCAGGCTCACGGTCTGGGAAAAACTCTAACTGGACGGAGCTGTCCAAAAGTGGACTGGGTTGTCAGAGGAAGTAGTGGGTTCCCCCTCACTAAAGGGCTTCAAGCAACGGCTGGATATCCACTGTCAGGTATGTTGTAGAGGGGATCTTTGTTCAGGAAAGGCCCTTAAGAGGCCCCTCAAAAATCCGAGAGTGATTCTGGATAATGCTTAATGCACTTATCGGTATCTAGGGAAAGGAACAATTCTCTTCTTAAGCACAGTCCCATGAAAGATCCTCCTGAGAAATTTTTTCCAGTCACATGGACAACAGACCCCAGAAACTCTAGGAATGGGGCTCAATACTGGGCAGGGCCTGGCTCACTGTGCCTCATCACACTCTGTGTCCTTGGGAAGGAAGCATGCTAAGTCAGCTTCCTTGGGTAATTGATAGGGCATCATAGCAGTGACCACAATGACTGCATTGCAGTCTAAAGAGATTCCTCGTGCCCTCGAGCTGTTATTTTTCACCAGAGACCAAATGAATTTTATTTTGAATAAAGACAGGGATGGGAAAAAACTTAATCAGCTGCCCAGAGGAAAGCTATTTGCTGAAACTTACTCGTAGGCCGAACCCTGAAAAATTTTGGAGTAGTCCTGAGATATCTGTCTCTTTCTGCAACATATGAAGACATTATCAGGACAGGGAAAGCCCTAGAGGAAACAAAATCTCAAGATGGAAGAAAGGACCAAGATGGATCAATCTCCTATATCATGGATGAAGGAAAAAAAGGCCAGATTTCCCAGGCTTTCAGTGTGGTACCAGGAATGGTGCTCTAAAAAATAAGTTACACTTTGTTCAACTAAATTCACTTCCAACAGAAATAAAACGTTTGTTTGAGCTCCATTCAAAAATTTAAACAATTTAATCCTAACACCTCTATTTTTTTAGCCTCAGTGTTCATCTTATAAAGAGAGTGATAGAGCATTCGTCTGGGCATCTAGGTGGGCTAGTTTGTGACTTGCCCACTTTTCTGGAGGAGGAGCAAGGGAGATTAATGAGCTGTGGCTAAGTGATCTCATTGGCAAATAATGAGTTCCCTCAGTCTGTTTTGGGAAGGAAATCCAGTCCTTACTAAACAATTATATATCACTGTCAGACGATCCCAGAAGCATGTCCAACATGCCCATTTTATAGATGAGGAAACTGAGGCACAGAGAGGTTAAATGACTTTGCCAACTTCACACAGTCAGTCGATGAAAAAAACATATATTGAACTCCTATAAACCAAACACTGAAAGTATGGGAGGCAGAATTCAATGACTCAGGTCCTCCTGAGTGCCCAGAGCTCCTTCATAAAGGAAAGGGCAAGATTTCACTCTTTGTTGTTCCAAATAGGAATTTAGGATTGGGTTCATTTGGATATAATAGTCACTGATTCCCACCAATAATTCCATAATAACTTCCTTAAAATCTTTAAGTATAAGTGGCTACAACATTTATTACAGTCCCTCCAGAAGGTACTACTCAAAGCAGGTCAGTTGCATTTCCCAACACCACTTACTGTCTTTGAAGAGATTCAGCAAAAAGAATCTCCTTCCATTTGGGGACAGTACGTTACAAGACACGAATCCACCCCGATACCTCACCCTTGCCAGTGAAGATGGTCACTATTTGTCCATACTCAGGGGATACTTGAAACAACCAAGAAAAATGCTACCCACATGACTTTTTAGTGCTATAAAGAATTTTGACAGATTTTGATGTAGTCTGAGGGGAGCAGAGGGGTTTTAAGTGTAAAAATAGGATCAGATTGGTGAAAAAAATTTAATCTAGTTCATTGATACAATACACGAGTTTATTAAGTGCTAATCCTTGTTATTACAGATGAGATGTGCCCTTGCTTCAGAAAAAGAAATCTGCTAGCAGGCACCCACAGGTCAGTTTGCTGACTTAAAGAGGAAATAAAAACATCTCAGTTTCTCCACTTCAAGTCTCAAAGTATATTTGATGTGATCAAGAGGATTTGTGAAGATTTATGAAAACATTATCTCAGGAAGAAAAAATAATCAATTCCAGTTTAACAGGCTAAATAATCAACCACCCATCTTAATTAAGAAAGTACATTATACTTCATTAACTACGATATAGGCTTTTTAGGTAAGACCAAATACTATGTGATTCCTATCGTCATACAACAGATCCAATGTTCCCCCATTTTACTTTACATAATAGACCCAGCAAAATACAACAGAAATGACACATTAGATTGGGAGGCAGGGACCTGGGGAAAACTTCCTCCTTACAATGGAAGAGGCTTTGGAGAAATCACTCTCCTGATCTGTAAAATGGGAGGGATCGGACTGCAGGATCACCCAAGCTTTCTTGGTTCCAAATCCCATGATCCTCTGAATCTTAAAGCGACTATCTATCAAAATGTCACTCAACAGCAATTACATTACAGGATTCCATTCTACAGCAAGTACTGATCAAAGCACTTACTCTGAAAACATGAGAATGCAGAAACAAAACAGCCCCTGCCCTCCAGAAGCTTATAGCCGGTCTTCCCAGGACAGAGCCTTTGTCCAAATATGTCAGTATCCAAGATCTGCTCTAGACACAAGGCTAGTTATCACAACTGGCGTGTTCAAACACTGCTGAGGCTTCTGCAGGCTCTCTGGACAAATTAGGAAAGTATCTGGCATCATTCACGCTCCAAACCATAATTCTAGGTTGGGCTTGTTTTCTTAAGTCGCAAATGGAAGCTGCAGTTTCCAAGTAAAAGACATTTGAAAGTATTTGGTGTTATTGGTAACCTCTCCAGGGCAACAACAGAAACAGAAGGGAAAGAGATCAAGTGGCAGCTACAAAACTGTGCAGGAACCACAAAAACAAGAGTTCTCAGTGCCAAATCATGAGGGAGGACGCCTTTAACCTCAGTTTGTCAGCCGACATTTTTTTTATTATTGGTAATTTGAAGCATTTTATTCATATTGATTAAAATTCTTTTGGAAACTGACCTTTTATCTATTGGGGAATTATTCTTGGTCTTACATATTTGTGTCAATTCTCTATACAGTTGAGGATGGAAATGTTTATGTTGAAAAGTGATTAAGTGGGCATTTATTTTCCCCCTAAGGGTTTTCAAGAAACCTTTACATACATAACATAAATGCCCCTGAAATAAGAGAAACCACTGAGTAAAGAAAAAAAAATTGAAAAGTCAAACTACATACCTAAATCTCTCTATATGTACATATTTATATAATATTATATAATATACATATATTCAACCTATTATACAGACCATTTCACTTGCGTAAGGCAAGGAATATTTGATGGAACCATTTTTTTCCTACTCAATGGTTTTCTTCTTATTCTAGCTGCATTGATTTTGTTCAGGCAAAAAAAAAAAAAACTTTTCAATTTCAAGAGGCACTGGAGCAGAACTGTTCCTCATAAAGAAGTGGATATGACCATCCTTGATGCTTCTATATGGCATGTTACCTGTAGGGACTTGCAAATAGCTTGGATACAAAGGATTCTTTATAATGTGATTCATCATGAGTATAACCCTGAGGTTAGATTAGAAAACCTAGAAGTAAGATTTTTGAACTTCTAATGAGAAAACAGAAAGTTTCTACAAGGCATAAGTAAGCGTGCACACTAAATAATTTGGTTACTAACCCTCAGGCTTCCGCGACTACCCACTGACATGCGTTCATCTTCATCAGAAGCCTATTGGAAAAGAAAGGATGAAAAGAAACACATGAAATGGTAGAAATCACACAAATGATGATATCAATGCCCAAATCTCAGAGGGAAACAAAGCAAACCCACCGGCTGGATTTACAACAGAATCGGATTTGATTCAAGCTAATGATTAAATGGATAAAATTCACGAATCAGGTGAGTGACAGATCACAAGGAGAGTATCTTCATTCTCAAGGAACAAAGCAGATGGATCCCAAATAATCCATCGGCTCTGCCCACTGCCTTGGTACACACCTGTTTCCATCTGATTCTGTCAGGATCTACTATGCTCACTTTCTTGAAATGAAATTATTTCATGCAATGTGGTAACTTATAAATACACATATTCAATATATCATAAAAACATCTCTTCTTTTTTCATTAGGCAAAAAGATAACACGGGGAAGCACACACAAGCTACCATCCGTATCTTGTTAATAACCAAAGCTTCCAAACGTTTCTAAAAAACAACAAAAGTTAAGGCACAACGTCCCCAGCAGCTTTCCCAGTATCGGCCTAAGTCACGGCCCACACTCAGCCACAAGATCAGTCACTTCCTTCCAAGAGGACCATGGAAGTCAATGTTTACTTTAGCAACCACAAGCACAAATAAGACATCGGTTCTGGGCAAAGGACGAAGGAAAGAACAAAGACCGTACTAACCGATGGATTTCTTCGGAATCTATGAGAGTATCGCTCGCTCTCTTCCTAACGAAGCAACAGAAGAAGAAAACAGTGAAAGATTGAAAGCAGAAATGTCAAAAATGTTTTGGGGAAAAAAGAAGCCTTGATATTTTAAGGTAGAAACTTAATGAGACAAAACAGTGGGGCTAACTTCCTTAAGAGAAAGCTATAATCTACCTCCTGTATTTCTTTCTTTCTTTTGGGGGGGGGGGGAGGCAACATAACATTTGTGCTACGAATGTCAAATCACCGTTGTTTTTTTCCTTCCTTCTTTCTTCCTCTCTTTCTCTTTCTTTCTCTCTGCGTGTCTGTCTGTCGATCTGTGTCTCTCACTCTCCGTGTCTCTCTCTCTGTCTCTGTCTCCCCTTTCTTTACTTTGGCATCTAAGAGTTTGTGCCACAAAGTTTTATTTATTGCATTACAGTGGAAGACTCTGACAGGGATTTCAGGGGCAGTAAAAGCAACCACAACTGGCAGCACTTCTTGTACTAACAAATGCTAAAAGGGATGGGGTAGAACCTTAGTGGAGGCAGGCAGGGCTCTGCACTCTAGTGCAAATTACTCAGCAGTCAGTGGGCAAGGATACCCGGATACTAAACTTAATAGGCTTGGACCCATTCCTTCGCCACAGCCCATAACACTTTGCTTGTTTACAATAGAGATGCCCACATTTCTCCTGGAGTTTGTTGACAAGGGCACAAAACATTTTTTTTCTCTGCACTAATAGAAGCAATCTGCTTCTTCTTTTTGTGCTCCAGAAACTGCCCTGCTGTCTCTCACACAAAGGGCTGCCATGATTTTGTGAGAAAAATTGAGTTTTCCTTTCAAAAATATTTGTATACACCCTACCGCAAGATGAAGGGCTGCTCCTTCTCCCCAAGGGGCTTTGCAGGCCTAAAGATTAATTACTGCAAGTCATCTCTTTTTGCAGCAGCAGTTTGCGAGGGGCCTCTGTTCACCCAGAAGCAATCATGAGAGAATGGAAAGTTTTGGTTCTTCTCTATACGATTTACCTCCAGCAAACATGGACCTGTGGCCTGTGAGTACACTGGCCCAAGGATCTCTTTCTACCAAACCTGATCAGTATTTTAATTTATAATATTGGAGAGTTGAGGGTTGCCCAGGGGAAGGGGTAAAGGAAAAGGGACTGATTCCATAGGTTAGACAAGGACCCGATGACTTCTACAGATCAGATTTTCGTTTTTTCCTTCCTTTTTTATTTTTCTTAGAATCACTTTTCAAGTTAAAAAAAACTAGACAGCAGAGGGCCACCCTCACCTGCCCAGAGCTAACTGACCGTCTCTTCCCTTCTCCCTCATTCCCAATTAAGAAATGGCTTCTTTTAAAAAATATCCCAAATCCAGATTCTTCTTGAGTTGAACTCACCTTGAGCTCTTCCCTCGGCTCTCTTTGTACACTGAGTCTGGTTCATGTATAGCTAAGGGGACGCGGGCGCTTGGGGCCAAGCGCCCAGTGGGATCTTTGCCGAGTCTCTCAAATTGGGACGTGACATGCCCCGAGCTTGTTCCCAATCACCACTAGAAGGATCTATGTGAGCTCAGTTTACAAAGCTCTATGTGGGGCTTATTTTGTGGAGGAGGACCCTGGGATTGGCCATTATGACTGGTCCTCTGACCATTCCTGCTGCAATGGAATGATCAGTTATTTTCACCCCAGGAACTCACATAAATGAATAATAAATGGCCTCGGTTTTCTTCTAAATGTCACCAGGGTTCCATTTTTGTTTTATAATGGGGCTCAATGGATTTTCTTACAGGAGAGTCTTCCAGGGGAAGAAAAGGAAAGAGAGCAATTGCAAAAACAATTCTATGAAAAAACCCAGCTTTCGGAATATTTGATTACTCATGTTGCCACAAGCCTACTAAGAAACTCATCAATCTTTAAACAGCTCAATGGCAGGGAAGTCCTACATTATTAAAGGGAGAACAATTAAATGAGAAACTATTGTGGATTTTTCACAGAAGCATACCATCCATTGCTCGATGTCACCCCATTTTGTATCCAGCCCATAATATTTCTAGAGACAGAAAGGAAAGAAAATTAGGTGAGAGACATCAGCGCTGTACGGCGTCCCAACATGCAATTCCAGAGCGCTGCTCTGCCCACCCCACAGAGCCGGGGAGGGGAAAAGCACGATGAATCCAGCAAGCATGCTACACTAGCAAACAGCCTGGCAGCGTCAGGGAGGGGCCTTCCCCGCCACCCAGTCAGGGGGGAGGTTTTGATTAGAAGAGCCCCTGAGCAAAAGGATGGCCCGTCTGTCTCCTTTTTGTGGCAAGAATATGGAAAGGAAGTAAGAAGCTCCTTCACAAGTCCCGCTGAGGCCTGGGGGTTAAAGGAAGGCATCGTTTCAAGCAAACACACTTAGCAAGATAAGCATAAGCCAAGAGATGCTATTGGGTCTGGGGTTCACCAGCAGAATGGGGCAAGAAAGGGTTAAGGAGCAGCCATTGGGCTTCCTGGCTGAGCCTCAGTATCAAAATCCCCACCAGGAGGAACTAGCCTGGACGTTTTATTAGATACTAAGGTCTAATTGCTGCTTCCCTTTCTAACTGAACCTGGGGTCCACTGAACCCTGAGATTTCAGAATTTGCAAGGGGGAAAATGGCGTCCTTATTTCCACAGAATTGGTTTCCTTTGTGATTCTATGTATTTAAAAACATAACTCTGAGAAGGAGCCCATAGACTTCCCCCGACTGCGCAAGGTATTCCTACAGCTCCCAAAGGGTGAAGAATCCCAGCTCTACAGCAAGAGTGGGATAAAGTGGTGAAGGCCCTCGGCATGAGTCCCAAGGGAATCTCCTCCACCCCTGATTCTGCACTAATTAAAGGGGGCCTCCCGAGGAGGAGGACTGAGAAGTGGCCGATGACCCCCGGACAGGGCAGAAGAAGGAGGCTGCAGTCCTAGGACTGATCCTCTTCCAACAGACCGGGCAGAAGCAAGATTCAGTAAAAAGTTGGGCTGATGTCACTGGATAAGGGTTCAAGTTGGAGTGAGTGACTTCCAGGATGCTTTAGAAATGTTTGTTTCTAAACTGTTCATTCCTTTGACCCTAAGTGAATCCCTTAGGGCCTGCCTGAGCCTCAGTTTCCCTATCTGTAACATGCAGGGGTTGAACTGATGGTCTCTGAGATGCCTTCCAGCTCCAGGAGTGTCTGTGATTCCCATGATTAAAGACACCTGCTCATTTCTACCTCAACTAAAACTAAGACAGGATCAGGCTCCCGCTAAGGTTGGGCCTTGTGTGTGTATGTGAGTGAGTGTGTGAGAGTGTGAGGGTGTGTGTGTTTGTGTATGTGAGTGTGTGTGTCTGTGAGTGTGTGGGTGGGAGTCTGTGTGTGTGTGAATGTGTGAGTGTGTGTGAGTGTGTGTCTGTATGTGAGTGTGTGAGTCTGTGTGTGTATGTGTGAGTCTGTGTGTGTGTGTGAGTGTGAGTGTGTGTCTGTGTGTTTGTGAGTGTGTGTGAGTGTGTGTGTGAGGATGTAGGTTTCTGTCTCCCCCA
The DNA here is from genome assembly GCF_902635505.1 of Sarcophilus harrisii. Classification (NCBI taxonomy): domain Eukaryota; kingdom Metazoa; phylum Chordata; class Mammalia; order Dasyuromorphia; family Dasyuridae; genus Sarcophilus; species Sarcophilus harrisii. The sequence continues at coordinate 457,589,241 of NC_045429.1, forward strand.
CTCTAGGACCGGGTGATTTGAAAACGAGTAAGTGCCGACCTCCCCCAGCCCACACTCGGGGACTGGCCGACGACGGCCGAAGCACACGGCTGCTATTTTTGGCCTGGCTGCTGCGTGGCAGCTGGATTACAACCTCTCTGTCCTAAAATGGTTGGATTTCTTTCTTTCGGTGACAATGGTAACGGGGAACACAGAGGAAAAAGCCAATGGGCTGATGTAAATGGGATTTAAAAATACACCAGGATGGAGACCAGAGGAAAAGTCCCAGGCCAAGGTCTGCCTGAGCCCAAATCCTCCTTCCCTGGAGACACTCTGACCACTCTCACAGCAGATACTTGGGGGAGGGACGGAAACGGGAGGTGGGGGCCCGGCCAGGGGAGGGTCTCGCCTGGGAGACCTGGGATTTTGAAGACAACTGGTCTGCAATCTCCTGGCCCAGGCCTGCTCCCGGCCAGGAAAGCCAACCAGTCTGCTGCCCTGGGGTTCAGGTTACACATCTGGACAGCAGGTTTATCTGCTGCCCTCACAGGGGCCTTGGAAAAATAAAGGGGACGGCAAGAGGAGGGAAACACGAGGCTATTATAAGAAAGCCCTTCTGGAAGCCCCGAGTGTCACATCGCATTTCGCCTTCCCTTTGTTTCTATTTTCTGCCTCGGCCCCTCGTGGCCGGCTCCATTTGCAGCGGACCCGGCTCTGTTGTTAATCTGTAACATGAAATGGGCAGAATCTCCTCCATGTAGAACTTTTTTGGGGGGAAAGACCTAGCTTCCCATGTTACCATTAACACACATGTGTGACCCTGAGAGAGCCCAGACTAGAGGCCTCCTGATGATCCTGAGGCTACAAAAGGAGAGCCAAATTTAGGTCCTTGGAGCTCTAGTCACTTACACTATTTGCCTCAGTTTCCCCAACTGAAAAAGGGGATCACGAAGCTTTTAGAAGAGATAACATGTGTAAAGCACTTGGCTCAATGCTCGGCACATAGTAGGCACTTAACAAATATTTATTCCTTTCCCTTCCCCGCTGATCCTTTGACCTTTAATGAACTGTGTGTGCGCTGACAATTAAATAAATAATTAATTCACATTAAGCCTTCTAATTAATCAAATAAATTAATGATCAAATTATTAAATGTATTTAGGGTTAACCCTAACCCTAAATGTATTTAGATAAATAAATAAAACTGGCCCATGGCAGGTTATAAACAGTTTATAAACAACTACAGTTATCCAGATGCAAGCAGAGCTAAAGGGGAAATTTAGATATTGGTTTCTAAAAATTGCCTTTTTTTGGGGGGGGGAGGGGGCAGACAGAAGCTAGATAACCTTTCAAAAGAATGAGATTTTTAAAAAATCACTGGCCTACGCCCAGAGAAAGAACTCTGGGAGATGACTAAAAACCATTACATTGAATTCCCAATCCCTATATTTATGCCCACCTGCATTTTGGATTTCCTTCACAAGCTAATTGTACAATATTTCAGAGTCTGATTCTTTTTGTGCAGCAAAATAACAGTTTGGTCATGTATACTTATTGTGTATCTAATTTATATTTTAATATATTTAACATCTACTAGTCATCCTGCCATCTGGGGGAGGGGGTGGGGGGTAAGAGGTGAAAAATTGGAACAAGAGGTTTGGCAATTGTGAATGCTGTAAAGTTACTCATACATATAACCTGTAAATAAAAATAAATAAATAAATAAAAAATCACTGGCAGAGCACTTAATTAGAGAAGCAGAAGTCCAGATCAGTCCCACCTGTGGATGTGAATCGCTCCTGGAGGCATCTGCCGGTTAAAGTTGACCCAATCCCCGGCCACCAGGCTCCAGGGCCACCCAGACCACGATTAGTAGGGAAAGAGCAGGAGGCTCCGAGTGGCCCCCAGACCAGAGCGCCAAGGTCAGAGGTGAGTAGCAGCCACAGCAGCCCAAGCTTCAGAAAGTGCCCACGCTGGGGATTAGCAGTGAGACAGGCAGGACATGCAGGGGGAGCAAGCCCAGTGGGAGACCAGAAGGATCCAGCTTTCAGAAACAGTCTGAGTTGGCCAGAAGCAGCTGGCAATGACCAGAAAGTGAGCCTGACTTCGGAGGCTGCGTCCTAGACAAAGCTTGCGTAGGACAGTGACAGCGGGATCTTCTTCAGAGCATCAAATTCCAAAATCTACTTCCTGCTGGGCAACTGCCCCACGTTATCATTTCTGGCTATGGGCCTAAGAATTGTGTCCGTGGCCACGGTCTAGGTCTGTCCAGCTAGCTGTGGCCCTAGGGCAGGGCCTGACCCTCCCTCAGCCTCAGTTTCCTGACTTGTAAATGATGGGGTGGAGATGTGGTAGAAAGAGAGCTGGATCTGGGGAGAGACAGCTTGGGATGGATTTGCTGCATGGTGTGCCCTTGGGCAAATGGTGGAGAGGAGAGACAGAGAAGGGAAAAGAAGGAGGATGAAAAGGAGAGAGAAAGATGAGGGAGGAAAAGAAAAAGTGGGAAAGGGAGGGAAGAAAAAGAGATGATAGGGAGGAATATAAAAATGAGAGAGAAAATGAGAGGCGAGGAAGGATGGAAAGAGAGGAGAAAAGAAGTGGTGGGAAGGAGGGGGGAAGAAGAAAGAAGAGGAAGAGAAGAAAGAAAGAAGAAGGAAGAAAAAGAAAGAAGTAAGAAGGAGGAGGAAGAAGAAGGAGAAAGAAGGAGGAAGAAGAGGAAAAAGAAAGAAGGAAGAAAAAGAAAAGGAAGAAGATGATGAAGAAATTATCAAGACAAGCTATGGGATGCCAGGGGCTGGCACTTAGTTTCAGTCTAATACTCTTACTGTGTATACAGTTACCTATGTCTTTTCACCCCATTTACCATGTAAGAGAGGTCTGTACTTAGAGCTGCTCAGGAGCAGTTTGTCCTAAGTGAATGCTGCCCTGGGTGCCAGAAAACTTGACAAAGCTCCAACTGCTCCTTTTTTCATGGAGCTTCTCCACAAAGAAGGCCCAGTAAGCAGTGAGTGAACCTGAGGCTCATTTGGTCCTGGCACAGGTAAACACCCGTATGCAGGAAGAGAATAAAATGGACCTGACTGGGTTCTCTATGAGGAACGTGACTCAGCCTTTGGCCCGAAGACGCCCAGCTTCTTACGCTTGGTCTCAATGAGTGAGTGACTTCATTCTGGGTAACATTGGGACTGGCTGAGTTCTCTCTGCAGCTCCTCTCAGAGGCAATTCAGCCTCTTCCTCTCTGGAGGCCTTTGGAGTTCACAAAATGGGAGGATTCAAGGTTGAAGCAATCATTGAAAGCCACCATCTTTCTTCCTGCAATTTCTTGAAAATGAAATGGGGGAGGGGGAGGGAACAGGGGGGACTGGTTCATTCTCCAGTCAGTAAGTACATCTGCACGTGTACTCAGTTGCTCATGTACAAGTACAATGTAATGTAAAACTTGGATCTGATTGCTCTTCAGCTAAACTGATGGTCTTATGGGTAAGGCCCAGGTCACACAGGTATTAGGCTTCCTTTTCACTACAAAAGGAAGGAATTGTGGCTACTAAGAAGCATGTTTCATCCAGAACAAATCACTCCAGATCAGCCTCACTGCCTTTCTGGACAGCAACACAAGACTCATTAATGGGAGAAATTTCTGGATGAGAATCTACCAGGATCACAGCAAGGCATTCGACAGGCTCTCACAATATCCCTGAGAGAAGATTCAGGGAAATGGTCTCAATCAATGTCACTCTAGTAGGCTCATTAATCAACCCCTGGGGGCTTCGTACTGACCCAGTTTTCAAATGTAACATTATCTCTCTTTTACTGTATTTTGATTTTGTTAAATATTTCCCAGTTATGTTTAAATCTCACCTCTGACACTCATGGCCTAAAGGACAGTAGAGTTAGGTGAATTTGGAACTCATTGAATGATCAAACCAAAAGTGCTGATTTGTAAATTGATGTCATCCTGAAGGTAGGTCTTTAGCAGAGGATCACAAGAATCTGGTCTTGGCCCTACTCTGTTTAATATTTGATTAATAACTTGGATAAAGTAGAGATGACAAATTTGCGGACGACATTGAGAGAAATAAGCAATAAAATGAATGCTAAAACTGGGATACCAAAAAATACCAGTGAGGCAGATAAGAATAGTGACTGGAATCTATTATAAAGGAACTTAACAAGAATAAATGTAAAATGTTGCCCTTGGGGCAAAAAATCAATTGCATTTGATGGATGAGAGAAAGTTGATTAGCCAATAGTTCACACGAAAAGATACAGGAATTTAATGAACTGCAAACTCAGTGTGAGTCAGCAGTGTTATGGAAGCCAGAAAAGTAAATGAAAGCTTAGGCTGCATTAATTAGCAGCCAAAGAATATCTTGATTGAGGGATGGGATTGTCCTGCTGTATCTTCCCTGGTGAGAAATGTGTATTCAGTTGAGGGTCATGTTTTAGGAAAGATGAGTGCCTCAATTGGGGCCTAGAAACCATGCCTCAAAACCAGTTCCCAAAACTGGGAATATCTGGCCTGGAAAAGGGAAGGCTTGGAGAAGGATGTGAATGCTGTCTGGAGTACGATGAAGCAGCAAGAAGCAGATTTCACCTTTAAGGAAATTTCTCCTTACAAAGAGAATTATCCCAAGGAGGACAGGAGGCATCAGGAGGAAGTGAGTTGCCTCTATGAATGGAGATTTTAAAACAGAGGCTGGATGACCATGATCTGGGCTGAGGATAGAAGGAGTTTTTGTTCTGGCCTTCCCCCTCTGGGACATGGTCCCTTCTGGCTCTGGGGTGCCAGGATTACTTTTCCCATTCTCTTTAAGGAGGAGGAGGAAGGAGCAAGACAGAAATATCATCCGAATCCTCATTCTTCCTATTTGGTGATGACTTTCACCAAAACTTGTATATTAAATGTATAATTTTTACAAGTTTTAATGTAGAAAGTTACGAGTCCTCACAGGGGTATGAATTCTTAATTTTATAGCGAAATCAACTTTTACAAAAGGATTTAATATTCAGAAATTAGTCTCTCAGGAAAGAGTCTAAAGAGATGGTATAGACATTAGCCTAATAGGAAACCCCTCCCACAAATAATCAAATCTGAATCTCAGCCTGGCTAATTACTAGTAGAACGGCTTTGGCTAATTCTTTAGGCTGCCAGCCTCAGTTTCCTCACTTGTAAATGGAACAGTAAGACCCACCATACTTACCTCTCAAAGCTATCATGAAGATCAAATGGAACAATATAAGAGAAATCCCTATGCTTTATTTTATAAAACAAAATGGTCTCACACTGGGGCCCTGGTTCAAAGTAACTCATCCAGGCAGCAACAAACTTTTGTGTCTTGAGTTAATGGAGTTATTTCTGAAAGATATCCGGGGTGTTAGCAAGGAACAGAAGGGACATGCAGGTCAGAAAAGCGATGCTCAAGCAAAGCCTACCTTTTGAACCTGATAGATCTAGAGAAAAAGGAGAAAGAAAAAAGAAAGAAACAAAAGCTGACATCATTTATGAGGTAGAACACATAGAGCCCAGAGCAGACATGGCAACAAATGGTAGCACTCCAGATAAAGGAGACACCGATGAAACTCCGCTTTCCTGTTGGAAATTTCCGGCTCCACTTCAAGAGTTACTCATCCCCCCAAGGATGTCCCATTCCACTGGAGTCTAATCAGCACCTTGGACGTTGGAGAGTTCCCTGGATTTCGGAGCGATTCCCAGTTTCCCTTTCTCAAGAAGAAGCTCAGGTGAGCCCGGCGTTAATGCTGGTGGACAAAGATCCTTTGAATTTCCCCAAATTCAAAATGGTCCCAAGAGCAAAATTGCAAAGGAATGCCTTCCCAAACCAATGAGCAAGGCCAATAATTCCCCATACTTCCAGATGTTTAAAATTCAAGAATATTTAAACATATTCATCGTGTTGAATCCCCAAAAGATATTTACACTTGAATATACCAAAGGAGAGACGTGATATCATAATATTCTGATTTATGCAACCACAGGAAACAGAAGATTAGGAACATGTCAGTTTGACAGCTGGATTTAAGTAGAAGATGGGGACAAAGACTAAATCTGTAAACGGTAACTCCCAAGTGAGGAAACTCCCTCTACCAATGCAAGTGGGCAAGTCGCTGCAATTTGGCGTCTTAGAAAGTTTTCTAGGGCATCGAAAGGGCGAGTTCAAGATCATAGAACTGGCACATGAATCCAAGTCGTGGGGGCTGCAAGGCCAGCTCTCTACTTACTACACAACACTGCCTCTCTTAATACCCAAAGCAAGAGTATGGTACGTATTCCTTCACCTACATAAACAGTTACCTAAAATATTTCTACTTTTATAGTAAGCACAGTGTGAGAAAAAGAGACGCAGACATACATCGGCTCTACAAGCCAAGAAACCACCCAAAGAAATCTCCAGTCTCAGACGGGCATTGATGCTGTTGGGGAGCAGCTACTTTAAGTCAAAATCAACTCAAGAGTGGTGGAGGCCAACTGGCCCGGCTAATCCCCATCTGAGCTCGCTTTCTTTCCCCTAATCAGACCCATTCCAACCAAGCCTGGCAGGGGCTAAATTCTCCCACTTGCCCAGACAGCCTTCCTTCACATTATGTGGTTCAGGACCACTCAGGGCTCTGGACATTCTTTCTCCACTGGAGTCCCCATTGAGCATCGTGGTCGCTCTGAAAATGGGTACAGGGAATTGGCTCAGATGGACTCTTCCTGTGAAAGCTCGGCAGTAATGGCACATCTATTCTTCCTAAAAGTACCACTTTTCTGTTCCCTACTGGTCCTTTTATAGAATGGAAATTTGTCTCTTTTTTGGGTTGTGCACATTTCGGCAACCTGGTGAAGCCCAGAGACCTTGTCTCCTGAGAATGTTTTAAAATAAAAATAAAAAAATCAAGATAACCTAAGGTTGGGCAGCTTGATAGCAGAGTGGTTAGAGGGCCAAGCCTAGAGTCAGGAAGACCTTGAGTTCAAATCCAGCCTCAGACCCTTATTAGCTGGGTCACTAGGGGCAAATGAAGTGGAGAAGGAAATGGTAAACTACTCCAGGATCTCTAACAAGAAAATCCCAATAGGTCATGACTGAAACAACCCAATCACGATGGAACTTTTTCCTATCCAAGTTTACAGATTCCCTTAAATCCATCCACAGACTCCCAATCCTGGGGTACACGAGATCAGGAACCTCTGTTTTATTTTTTAATTAATTATTATTATTATTTTTCCTGAGGCAATTGGGGTTAAGTGACTTGCCCATGGTCACACAGGCAGGAGGTGTTAAGTGTCTGAGGCCGATTTGAACTCAGGTCCTCCTGATTTCAGGGCTGGTGCTCTGTCCATCGCACCAACTAACTGCCCCTCAACTCAATTTATTAAGCATTTTTTTATGCCCAAGGCATAAGCTATTTTTTTCAGAAGCTGCTGGGTTTGAAACTGCCAGGAAAGTGGAGGTTAATATATGTGTCTGTTCAACTCTTGATCCATCTGGCAATTCTTGGTATAAACATTTCTTTTTTCACTATCTCTAATAAATATTTCTTTTATCTACAGCTTCTCAAAACTGTTTCCAGGGCTTCTTCCTCAAGGGCAACACAAAGAAAGTGACCTTGCCAGGAGTTTGTTCTTTCCCTCCTTGAGAAGGGCAGTTTTTGGGCTCACGGGTTATCACGCGCACGGTAGCCTTGAAAGAGGGCTGTGTTCTGGGTCCTCGGGCGTCTCATGCCAGCGGTTACTGACACTCGGGCGGCCTCACAGGGCTGTCCGGCCTCTCATGACTAATCTTTTGTGTCAGATCTGGGGCCGTGTGCCACATGACCCAAATCTAGCCACGGCCCGACTTCTACGGTTTTGAGACAAGCGTATCCCACTCGGGGCCTCCTTTGGTTCATTTTCCAAATGAGAAGCCCAACGCACACAAAACGTTTAACCCTACGCTCTAATTACTCAAGTTCTTTGTTTTTTTCAGTCTCATTTAGACTCCTGCAGAAGCTGCTCATGGCCTCCCAGTTTTAGGTGCAGCGTCCTAAGTCACTGAAGCTCCTGGGTCTTGGTTTCCCCATCTGTAAAGTCAAAGCATTAGACTCAATGGGCTCTGAGATCCCTTCTAGTTCACAGGATCCTGAGATCTGAAATCACTTTAGCTCCCTGGGCCTCAGTTTCCCTACCTGTAAAGCCAAAGAGTTTCAGGGGTTGTATCTGATGGCTTGGAGATTGGGGTCTCTTGGCTCTAGATCCAGAAAGGAGAGAGAGAGGGAGCCCTCCTGTGCCCTTGACCTGTGACTTTCCATGGCACCATGAGACAAATGAGGTAGGTGACTCAGACACACTGGCCTGTCCCAGACGGGGCCTCCCTCTGTCTGCCGCTGGGCCCGCAGGCTCGTGCCGACTGCACTTCCACGATACGGAGCAAGAACGAGCTTGGGAAGCTTCCCAGGCTGACGTGGCCCCCGGCACCCACCCTCCCTTGGACAGACGGAGGCCTTCCGGGTTCAGAAATGCAGGGACTGAACTGAGCAGGCCCTTAGTAAGTGCTATCGGCCTGAACCAAGGAATGGAGTTGGGAGCACTTCTGAATTTATTCTGCACCCATCCCACAGCTTAATGACCAAGGGCTAAAATGGCACTAAAAACAAACCCCAAAACATTTATACGGCACCTACTGTATAGTATTGTATAATAGGCACCATGCTTTATAATTATTTATATAATTATTATCTCATTTTATCTTCACCACAACCAGGGGATTATTATTTCCATTTTACAAATGGGGAAACTGAGGCAAACAGAGTAAAGTGGCTTCCTTAGGGTCACACAACTAAACCACAGCTAACAGGATTTGAACTTGGGTGTTCCTGATTCCAGGACCTGTGTTCTTTCTATTCTGCTTTCTCGCTCTTTTGAGTGGAATTATTTTTTAATGCAAACAGGCTGATGAGAAGCCAGTAATTGCCTCTGGCTCCCTTACAAATGAGAAATGCTAACCAAAAAGGACATTTAAGGGGTTTTCCATTGGAGGACAAAAAAAAATGCTTTTTCTTTAAAGGGTGGGCGGTGGCCCTTTTTAGGGCCATTTTTTAAGCAGCTCCGTTCTTTCTAAACGTTTCCCCACGGACACAGCCTTCAAAAAGAAGCAGGAACCACTTGTATTATCAAAACCAGCTTCTCCCCCTCATTTTAAAACAACACATTTTGCCATATAAAAAATCCATCTGGAGTTGTATGGCGGCCTCAGAGTCAGGAAAACGTGGGTTCCAGCTGCCCTTTAACCCATCCTGACTGTGTGGCTCTGGAAAAGTCACTTTAATTCTCAATGCCCCACCAGCTCTCTGAGACTGTCAATTACAGAGACGGTGTGACTCGTCTTGGCGGAGGGACCTTCCTCATCGGGGAGTTCCATGTTGTGGAATAGTGACGTGCTTTAAGCGTAGAATGCTCTCATCTGATCCTCCCACCAGTCATGGGAGGTATCCATTTCACAGGTAAGGAAACTGAAGCTGAGAGGTGAAAGGACCAATGGGCTCACCCAGCTGTCACGGGGTGTCCTCCCGCTTCCAAGGGCAGAGCTCTCCACGCTGCTGTCTGTACTCTCCCTGCCATCTCATTCTACAGTTTGAAACCTGAATGCATATTCTACAAATGGCACAACTTGTCTCGGTTTGCAAACGGTTCCATAACCGGCCTTCTTAGAACCTGAGCCGAATCCTCCCCATGGTTCCCTGGCACACCACGAGAGCCAGACTGCGTGGGCTTCCAAGGCCTGGCTGCCCACGGCCTTTGCTCCCCCGCGAGGGAGGAAACCGCCGGCCCGAAGAAACACTGAGAGGTGGGCAGCGTGTGGGGCCGGAGACAGAGCTGGTGGCACAGAATGGGCCTGGCTGACAGCTCCTGGGCTAACCTCATGGCATTTGTCCTTCCTGATATGAATCAGGCCCTGGGAGGGCCCCCCCCGCGCCTCCAAAACGTCCCCCGAGAGAGGCACGGGGATGGTGAGATCCAAGACAAGACACTGCGCTTAATCTCCCTCAAGGAGGATGCGCTCTGGTCTGGAAAGGGGCAACGGGGGCTGGGCCTGAGAGGAGAAAGAGGGTCTCCAAGGGCCTGAGATGAGCTCCACCCCCGGCCCAGAACCCAGAGGGGGGACTGCGGAGGCACTGACAGCACTACCTGAAGGATTATGGGCAGTGGGAGTCATGTCATGGGAGTGGAGAAAGGCTCAATTACAGGAAGGGAACATGTCTGTGTCTGAGGCTGCAGACCCATCCCGAGCATGGGCCAGGGTCTCCTTAAGGAGAGTGTGGGCCGGCTTCCCGTGGTCTACAAAGCAGAACGCTTTCCTCTCACACCTAAGTCACCGACCAGAACGCCGGCCCACACAGGCCCAAGGAGATGTCAGATCTGGGACGCTCTCTGCCTCTCACAGCCTATGTAACTGTAGGCAAGTCACTCAACCTCCCCACCTCAGCTCCTGGGCTGTAAGATGAAGGGGCTGGATTAGGTGGCTCCCTCTAAGGGACTGCTCAACTTTCCCAGAACACCAGGCGCACTCCCACCAGAGGCCTCCAAGCTGGCACTGACCACCAGGGCCGACCCTTTGGCCAGTCCGGCAGTCGGGACTTTGTCCATCTGTACCAGCATCCAGCCTGCATCTCACAGCTTGAGACCAGAAGGATGATGGGAGAATCCACCAGATTCTCCAAGAAATCCAGGTTTGTTATTTCTACAGCACTTTTTAAAAACATGAACCTTGTCAGGTCAGGACCTACCCATGAGGAAGCTCTTTACCGAAGCTGCCTCCCTTTCTGGATAGTCACAAACCGTTTCTTTTGCAGACTTTGGCTCACTGGCAGAGAACGCGGCGACTTGCATTGGTAGAGGGGATTTCCTCTTCGGGGAGTTCCCTGCATCACTGACCGCCCAGGTCCAGAGTCTCACCCTATCCCCAAATCCGACATCTCTGAACCATCACAAATGTTGGGGCTGGAGGGTGACCTGCCGGGGCTCCCCAAGAGCAAGGCTGGGGGCTCGGCCACACCCTTTGTCACCCCTCACTTACTTTGACTCCAATCTCAGTTGGAAAATTCTGCACGTGTCCATGTGTGTGGGGAGAGAGGAAGAAGGAAATATAAGCAGACCTACATACACATACGTGTGCACATATGAGTGTATATGTATGTAAATTGAAGTGTGAGCTTCAAGTGCACGGAGATTTCTGGGAGTCCGCGTGTAGCACGTGGGCTCGGGCACACATACGTGGGCATGTGGGTATATGTGTGTTCTCACATACACATACATGTTTACACGGCGCTTGATAAAGGCCAGGAGAGTGGAAGCCCCAGGCCAGTCTAACCAAAGGCCATGTTTCAGGGCCTCGCCCCATTCTTGCAGCTTCTCCCCAGAAGCCCCGAGATTGCTTGGGAGAGGCAGCAGCTGCGTGCTTCTGGCCACCATTCCCGGGGACCACCAGTATCAGGCATGGCCAGGGCAACCTCAGGGCTGCCTGAGGACGTGGCCGATGGGCCGCCCTTTTAGGGGAGACAGAAAGGGAGCGGGCCAGACGGGCCTTGGGCTTGTTGCTGTGTGTGAGGGGATAATCCGGGGGCTCAGAGTGAAGCCACTGCCGGGGGCCCGGGCACAGTCTGCCTGATTACATGCATGCCTGGAGATCATTTCACAGGAATTCAGACTGAACAAATTCAGTCCCAATCCCGGCACGACTGGGTCGGCCCAACGAAGCAGCAAGAAGAGGGAGGTTCTGTACAGTGTGTGATCCCCGCCCCCCAGGGGCGAGCGCAGCTCTTAGAGAAGCTTTTTACCTCTTTCTGCTGCCTCTCCAGCTCCTTCATGCGGATCTCTCGAGCCTCGGCTCGGGCCGCCCTCTTGGCTGCAAGTCGGGCTTCAGCCTGAAAAAACAGAAGCTACAGTTAATTTTTAGTCCAATTGAGGTTTTCCCAGTAGAACATTAACCACATCACCAAATGCTGAAACTCGGTCACTTTCCAAAGTTAATTCACGCCGTCACAATCGGAAGGTACCTTTGAGGTGGCTGATCCCAACTCCTAGAGGCCGGCATCCCTCCCATGACTTTCACCTCTGCTACAGGAGGGCACTCCTTTTCTTTCTTTCTTTCTTTCTTTTTTGGGTGGGGGGGCGGAGGCAATTGGGTTAAGTGACTTGTCCAGGGTCCTACAGCCAGGCAGTGTTAAGTGTCTGAGACCAGATTTGAACTCAGGTCCTCCTGATGTCAGGGCTGGTGCTCTATCCACTGCGCGCGCCCTAGCTGCCCCAAGGGCACTACTTTTCCAGGAGACTCACTCCATTGGTGTAGAGCTCAGATAAAAGATCAACTTCAGTTCCAATGATCTTGTGATGGAGAGAGCCATCTACACCCAGAGAGGATTGTGGGAGCTGAGTGTGGACCACAACATGGCTGCAGGGACTGGGCCCTGAGGAGAAAGAGCTGGCACACTGGGAGGGCAGAAGCTATGGGGCAGGGACACTGCTGGCTGTGGTCCAGCAACATGTTGCTTGTTTTTGTTTTCTTTCTCTTTTTGATCTGATTTTTCTTGTGCAGCAGGATAATGGTGGAATTATATGTAGAATTGCACAAATTTAACATATATTGATTGGATCACTTGCTGTCTAGGGGAGGGACACGGGGACAAGGGAAGGAGAAAATTTTGCAAGGGCAAAAAAACTATCTTTGTGTGTATTTTGAAACTAAGAAGCTTTTATTTAATACAAAGAATCTGGGTTCAAATTATCTTTGACCCTCGGTTGTTAAACTGATCCCCCTAAAACAAGGTGTGACCATGTCCCTCTCCCTATTCCAGTAGCTCTCTACCCCCTCCAGGATTAACTACGACCCTGTTTGGCCTTCAGAGCCCTCCCTAACCTGCCCCTCCTGACCAGTGATGGTCAGTTTTCTTACATCTCTCTCCTCCCCATCACCTGCAGCCTGGTAACCTCAGGATCCTCCCGACTCCATATTTTCCTTGGCCGACCTCCGAGCCGGGAAACGCTCCCTCTTCACTTCTGATTCCTGGGATCCTGGGAGACCTTTGGGTCTGAGCCAAAGGCTCACCTTCTGTAAGAAGCCTTTCCCAGTCCTCCTTAATCTTAATGCCTTTCTTAAGAGGGGCTTCCTCTCCAATCTGAAGGAGCGAGACAGCACAGTGGCTAGAACAGTGGAGTCAGGAAGGCCTGAATTCAAATCCAGACTCAGATACCCACTAGCTATGTGACCTTGGACAAGTCACTGAACTTGTTTGTCTCGGTTTCCTCATTTGTAAAATGGGGAAAATAATAGCATTTATCGGGCCGCTAGGTGGTGCAATGAATAGAGGACCAGCCCTGAAGTCAGGAGGATCTGGAAATTTGACTTCAGACACTTAACACTTCCTATCTGTGTGATCCTGGGCAAGTCACTTAACCTCAACTGCTTCAGCAAAAAACAAAAACAAACAAAATAATAATAATAATAATAGCACCCCAGGATTGTTGTGAGGATTAAAGGAAATAATAATTATAAAACCATTAGCATAGAGTCCAAAACATTGTACACACTATATAAAAGTTAGTTATTATTTTAAAATTGGATTCTGGGAGGATTCTGGGAAGATGGTGGAGTAGGTTGGTAAATTTCAAACTCCCAATTTTTCCCACAAATAGAACAAACACAACAGGTCAACACAGACCGTTGAAAAATCAAGAAGACTTGGGGCTTCCAGACACAATTTGACAAGATCTGAAGAAAGACCCCAGGCCAGGATTAACCTGACTGAAGTGCAGACACCTCCAGGCTGGCTACCAATAAGCACCTAGTGGGGATGCTTTGGGCTAGCTTGACTTGGCTGGAACCTCAGCAGGAACCAGAGACTTTCACCTCCCCCAACTGTTTGTAGACTGGGGGTTTGGGTCCTGGAAGACAGAGTGAACCTTGGCTGAACACCAGGACCACCAGTGCTGCAGGGACTGGGCCCTGAGGAGAAAGAGCCGGCACACTGGGAGGGCAGAAGCTGCGGGGCAGGGACACTGCTGGCTGTGGGCACTTGCAGGAGGGGGAAGCTCTTGGTTTAGGATTCCTGGTCAGAGTGAAGAACTGAGGGGAAGCTTGAGGCATCATCATCCCCCCACCCCTCAAGGCTAGAAGGGCTTACACTCATATCTCTTATTAAAAAAAGAAGCGAATCAGCAAAGAAGAAAGAACCTACCATTGAAACATATTAGGGGAAAAGGGAAGACTGGGATTCATCTTCAGAGGAGGATACTTAAGTTAAAAAAGCTTCTACTGCAAAGACTAATATGAAATGGCTCCCTGCCCAGACAGAATTTATAGAACAACTCAAAAAAGAATTCAAAAATCAAATAAGAGATACTGAGGAAAAACTAAAGAAAACAAAACCATCCAAGAAAAACAAAATTATAAAAAAAAGTTAACCAATTAGAAAAGGAGGTAGAGTCTCAAAGATGAAAATAACTCTTTGAAAATTAGAATTGGGCAACGGGAAGCCAGTGAAATGACGAGAGACCAAGAAATAACAAAACAGATTCTAAAGAATGAGAAAATAGAACAGAATGTGAAACATCTCACAAGAAAAACAAGAGATCTGGAGAACGGATCAAGAAGAGAAAATATAAGAATAATTGGACTGATGAAGTTTGACTCCCCTCAGTTCCTGGTGGTGATGAGGCTAGTGGCAATGAGAGAGCTGTTAAAATCCCCTTTTAATCGGCTGCAGGTTTATTCTCGAATGATTAATTGCAAAATGAAAGTTTATTGTTGTTTCAACCAGTTTGCTAAGAGACTGGCTTCTAGAGTGGCAGAGCCCTATTGGGGAAATGGAATTTGGCGCTGAGAGAATGGCTTCTCGGTGGGCAGAGAGAGTCTTAGCAGCTGAGCAAGCTACTTTAGGCTTTCTGCAAGGAGCTGAGTTTAAGGAGCCCTGCTATATGGGCATCCTGGGGCAGGGCTGGGATGGCCTGAGCTGATCAGACCAGAATTTCTCAACTGAATGAGAATTTAAAATTTCAAAAAGATCTATGGGAGTGGATTTGCCCTTGAATACTATTGCTTCCCTTATCCAGGGAAGGGGCCTTCTCCTTGGAGTCTGGGAGATCCTGATCTCTGAGATCAGAAAGGGGACACAACAATTTAGTGATCATCTTAAAGAGAACATAGCTCCTGTAAAGGGAAGAGTTTCCCTCCCTCTTCAGGACTGCCAGAAAGTTGTGACCAAAAAGAGAACCTTGACACAATAATGCAGGAAATAATCCTAAAAATTGTCCTGGAATGACAGAACATGAGGGGAAAGTAGAAATAGAAAAAATTCCTTCGATCACCATCACAAAGAGAGCCTTTGTGGAAAACACATAGGAATATTATTGCAAAATTGGAAAACCCCCACATCAAAGAGAAAATTTTGCAAGAAACAAGAAAAAAACAATTCAAATATGCTGGAGTTACAATCAGGACTATACAAGACTTAGCAGTAGCTACAATTAACAAACACTGGTCTTGGAATGATATCTACAGACAAGGAAAAGAACCAGGCCTGTGGCCAAAAATATCATATCCAGCAAAATTATAATTTTGAATGAGGAAAAATGGAAATTCAACAAACTTGCAGATTTTTAGAACTTCCTATCAACCAAATCTTAACTTAGCAGAAAATTTAACATATAAGCATCAATGTCAAAGAGGAAGTTTAAAGAACTCATCGTGGACAAACTGTTTAAACATGGACAAATTATTTATGTTTTTTTTTCATGGGAAATGTATACTTTATGTTTAAGATTTACATCAACATTAGGGTAAGCTCAAAAGAAAGACTGACAGAGTAAAGATCAAAATAGTAATCATGTTATACAAATGAGGTGCAGAGGAAGAATATATACAGAGGCATTAGAGGACGGAGGAAGACTCATAGTTCTAAAAATCTACTCACATTGGGAATGGGTTCAATAGGCAACTGCATATATATCATGAAGAGAGGAATAGGTGGATGGGGAAGCCAAGGGTTAGGCAAGAAGACAAGGGAGAGCCAAGAAGAGGTTAAGTAGTAGTAAGCCAAATTATGGAGCAGAATTTAATGAAAAAGTCAGCAGGGATAGGAAAGACATGTATGTATCTGGTGTGTGTGTGTGTGTGAATATATGTATATACATATATGAGGGTGATGAAAAGGAAGAAAAGAATAAAGTAAGGTGTGCAGCAGAGAACAAAAACATGGTTTACATAGAAGTAAAGAAAAGACAGACACTCAATATAATTTCTTCACTAATATGTATGATTTTTTAAATTGGCATTTTTTGTTATAGGTTTTGAATCCTCCCTGATGTTTTTTAAACAGGGTACATGACAAGGTGCTCTTATGTTTTGTTTCATTTTGCTTTGTGTTGCTTTTCTGTTTTTCATCTTGCTTAGTCTGTTTCTTCAAATAAAATAAACTTGGAAATTTCAACAAAATAAAATAAAATTGTATTCTGTGCCTATCTTGTTTGTACATAGTTGTTTGCATGATATTTCCTCAACAAACATGAGTTCCTCAACAGGAGGGACTTTTCCCCCGTTTTTGTAACTTCAGCAGTTAGCACAATGCTTGGAACACAGTGAGTGCAGAATAATTGCTAGATGACTGACAAACTACTTTCTGACTGAAATTATTTAGCCTCCTCCAGGCCTCAGTTTCCTTATCTGTAAAATGAGGACGTTAGACTAGATGACCCCTTCTAGTTCGAGGGGGAGGATTTCATATATATGCCAGTTATTCCTATTATTATTACACATTAATATCATTAATTAGTAATACAGCGGCAGCTGGGTGGCCTAGTGGATATTGTACCTGGCCCAGAATCAGGAAAACCCGAATTCAAATCCAGCCTTATATCTGGGTGACCCATGGCAATTCACTTAACCCTGTTTATCTTAGTTTCCTCATCTGTAAAGTGAGCTGGAGAAGGAAAGCATTTCAGTATCTGCGCCAAGAAAACCCCAAATGGGGTCATAGAAAGTAGGACATGATTGAGATGACTGAACAACAACCACAAAAGGTGCCATGTGCCCAGCATGTTGTTAAGTGCTATGTGAGATATACCATAGTTAGAGGTATAATGTTCCTGTCCACGAGGAGCTTATAGTCTCTTGGAAGAAAGAAACAGGCAAGTTAGAAGTTATTTTGCCAGTACTTTCTTTTTTTTCTTTTTCCTTTTTGGCCACATTCAGCAGTAATGCTGAGGTTTTACGCATTGCGCATTAAAAGTCATACTCCATAATACGACTAACTTGGAGTTGCAAGCACAGGAATTAAGTTCTTTTTTATTCCCTTCAAAATAAAGGTAAGTCAAATAGCAGCATTAATCATGTTCAAGGTCAGGTTCAAATATGCTGAAGTCAGCAGTAATCAGGTTCCGCACACTATCCAAACCCCTTAGAGTAAGAGCTCTTAGCCTGGTGTGGGAGACTTTTTTTTTTTTTTTTTTTTTAATATTTTGGTTTCCTTTGTAATCCTACATTTTTTTTGCTTTTAAAAACATAATTGTGAGAATGATTTCACCAGCCTGTCAAAGGGGTCCATAGCACAGAAGAAGTACAGAAGCCTCTGCCTTCCAGCAACCATTTCAACTCTTTTATCTGTACATGTCTCAGCCGGGGCAACACCCATATTTGGGCACATACAAGCAAGTCCAGATGACTCTGCCATGTCAGCAATGTCCATGACTGAATGAACTGGCTCAAGGATGGCCTCTGTTCATGTACCAGCCTGCACGGGGAAAAATAAACCTATGACTTGAACTTTCTTTCCACACCCAAATACAGCCCGGTAGTGTAGAGGTAAGTCAGCTCCATAGTCATCCCCGAAATCTGCTTTCTCAGCGGGACACTGGCAACCAGTGCTTGGACAGACAATGGAAGTAAACCAGATTAAGGAAGAAGTCTGTTTTTAAAAAGCCAGCCGAGGGACTGGGGACAAGAGGGGTCCTCACTCAAGCTTCCTTTTCCTACCCCTCTCTGTTCTTGTCTTTGGAAGATGCTGAGGCTGCTACTGTCTATTCGGTCCCATCCCCAACTGTGATGCTACTGAACGCTGAAACAGATGCCGCGCCTGAGGAGCAAAAGATACAGGATTAGAAGGAAGACCTCGGCATTACTGACTTTGATTCCTGGCCACCTACTCTGCACAAAACACAATTTTTAAAAAATCAAATGTTAATTAGGCTTCAACTGTGATAAGTCAAAAGATAATAAACTCAAAGAGGGCAGGGTTCTCACCCGGTGGTCACAGAACATCAATAACATCAACTAGTCAACCAGATAATGTCACAGGCAGAATTACAGAGTTCCATGGCTCCCTTCTCATAAATGGTTATTACTTATACAGTCTACTGCTTAGTACGGACAGCTAGGTGGTGTTATCGCACACAGAGCTCAGGAGGAACTGAGTTCAAATCTGACCTCAGACATTTACTCACTGTTTGGCCCTGGGTAAGTCACTTCACTCTGTTTGCCTTAGTTTCCTCATCTGGGCTGGAGATCAAAATGACAAACGACTCCAGTGCCTTTGCCAAGAAAACCCCAAATGGGTCGTGAAGAATTGGATGTGACTACAATGACTGAATAAAAACAACTGCTTAGTAATCAGAAGTTCAGAAGAGGTAAAATGGACACCTCAGGATACCAGGCTCTGAGCTGATGAAAGCTTTCCTTTCACCCCGTCTCCTGTCCCCCACACCACCAGGTGACTTGTTGCCCTTTCATAGCGCCTCTTCCCTAAGTTTCTTGGGGAGAGGAGCTGTCTTGCCTGCTTGTGTCTGTATCCCCAGCATATAGTACAGAGACTGTCAAACAAGGGGAGCTTAACAAATATTATGGTTTTTTTTTCATCCATTGATGCTTTCACAAAGCTCTAAGAGGTCTCCTTGACCTAGGAATTGCCAAATCAGGAGATCCTCCTGCAGATCCCACATCTTTGTGGGGCATTCTCCTCCACCCTCAGCTCTTGCTGACTAGTGTCCCCCAGGTATGGTGGAGAAAGTGCTGGACTTGAGTCACAAAGATGCGGGAAACAAATCTTAGCTCAGATACTAACAGCTGGACATGGACAAAGCACATGATCTTCCTGGTCCTCAGTTTCCTGCTCTGTAAAAGGGAGGGTTGGACTAGATAGCTTTTAAGGTCTCTGCCAGCTCTAGTATATGATCGTAGGCCTTTCTTTTATGAATCTATCAAGGATAAACGTAGCCAATTTCCTCAACTTACAGAAGGAGAAACGGAAGATCGGGAAGATTACATAATTTGCCCAACGTCACGGAAGGAGTATGAAAATCATTGAGGAGCTTTGAACCCAAGTCTTCTGTCTACAGGTCACTGTTCTTTCTAATGGGTAACACTGCCTCCTAAGGACACAGGATAAAACCCACATCCCTTAGCTTGGGATTTGAGACTCTTCACTCAGAATCAACCCCATCTATTACCCTGCCAAATTGTTCCGCCATCTGGCCCTGCCGTCTTTCTCTCTCTGGGCATTCGTACAGCCATGTTCTCAAGGGGCATAAACTCTCCTAAGTTCTGTACACTAAAATCCTCCTTTTCCTTCAAGGCCCAACTCAGACATTGCCTCCTCCTGGAAGTTTTCCATCCCATCTTTTCTACCTCAAATGTACACTTTGGACTGTCCACGGACCTTAATCACATTCTACCTTCTGTCAAACTTACTCCAATTTGTATAATTCCATTAGGCTGCAAACTTTGGGGCAGGGGTCATAGCACTCCTTTATCTAGGAGTGCTTCATGGTGCTGTTCCACTAAAAAGACTAATAATGACTTCAGAGAACAGAAGCTGGTCTAAAATAAAGTCAAACACTAGCTATTTAATAAATTGCACAGTGGTATACTGTGTATATTTATACACACACGCATATATATATGGAATACAAAAACACAAATCCTTGTTCTCATGGCCCTACATTCTAGCAAAGAGAGAAATAATCATAATAAAAAATAAACCCAAGGTAACTTAGTAGTGGGGAGACCCTAGTAAACTGGAGAGTGGGGGATGATCAAAAAAGGCCTCATGGAGAAAATGGTGCTTGACCCGAGTTCTAGAGTAAACTGGAAGTTCCAAATCCCTTGTACAATTAAGGAGACGCGGATTCATCCTGGTTATGTGATCAGAGACCAATCTCATAGCACCTCTGATCCCCAATTTCCTCATGAGAATAACCGCAGGTAGACAATCTAAGACAAGTGTTCTGCATCAACCCCGAGCCATGAACTCTAACTCTGGGTTATTATTCTTTGATTTTCACTGAAATTCATCGCTGCTATGGCTGCCTTGTCCATATTCAGTGAGTGGGGAGAGGGTGTGTAGAAGGAAATAACTATTATGATGAAATGCTGTAAATCACAATCTTTTCCAGTTTCGAACTCCCCAATTTTATACACTTAGGTGGCAAAATCAAGCCATGTTGCTCTTACTGGGGGACGTAAATTGACAAGTTACACAGAAACTTTCATCCAAACACTTCATCCTTACTGATCACATTTACAGGTGTTCCCAGAACAGAAATGGAACTTGGCAAGTCCAGCTATTCAAATGGGGAAACTGAGACCCAAAGGTCAAGTGAACATCAGAGCAGTAAAGGATCTCAGATCTCAAGTACAACTCCCTTTTATTACGTGAGAGGAAACTGAGGCTCACAAAGCAGAAGCAGCTTTGGGTAATAGATCCAGATGGGAAGGAATTCTAGGCTCCTCTGTGACCAACTCCCTCACTTTACAGATGGAAAAAAATATTCCCAGAGACATAAAGAGTTTGCCCAAGAGAAGAGAGAGGATGGCTTTGCTTCAAAGCCCGGGCCTGACTCCAGATTCTTTGGTTCTTTCCATTGAGCCCTGACCCACTCATTTCAAATTTGAATTTCTCCTGGAGCCAACAGCTTTTATTACCTCAACATAATTGACAAAAAGAACACAATGCAACACACACAAACACACACACAACTTCCTGCTACAACTGCCAAATGACCCTTTTGTGTAACTGCCCATTACAATCCCAACTACAAATATGGAGGACGGATGACATGGGGCTACTGGAAAATGCTCTATGTTGTTCTCACCATAGTTCTTTTACATCCCCTCCCCTTTTCTAATCAACTCTATCCCCACTAACACTGATTTTCTTTGCCTTGGGCCAACGTTCCTACTGTTCCAATTATTTATTCCATGGTATATCAGTGGACTGTTGGTGTAAATGTACTTCAACAGAGAGGCCCCATCCCTCCTTCCACAACACAGCATCTCCTAGGTGTCTCCCATGGGCCAGGCTCTGTGCTAAGCCTTAATGACACAGATTGGAATTATTGGTTACCATTTATGTCGAGATTTAAGGATTGCAAAAGGCTTTATATATATTATACCACCTGACCACACCACTCCAAACCCCCATTCCACCAGTCTCGGGACTTTGAGGTTTTCACAGAAGAAGGGAGGAGGCCGGTGATCCCAAAAGTGAGGAACCTTTATTAGGAAGCCACAGGAAACATTGGGACTGAGTCCGGGTCATCATAAAGAAAAGGACACAGGAGGGAGGTTGATTGTAGGATCTCTGAGGTACCTACAAAGTACCAGAAAATAGCTCTACATGGAACAGAAAAGTAGCTGATGCTGCCTCCCACCCCACCAAGTTCTGCTTCAAGACTCCAGGGCAGGGGTCCTCAAACTACGGCCGCGGGCCAGATGCGGCAGCTGAGGACGTTTATCCCCCTTCCCCAGGGCTATGAAGTTTTTTTATTTAAAGGCCCACAAAACAAAGTTTTTGTTTTTACTACAGTCCGGCCCTTCAACAATCTGAGGGACAGTGAACTGGCCCCCTATTTAAAAAGTTTGAGGACCCCTGCTCCAGGGGAACAGTGAGCCCAGGGCTTTCAGATGACTTGTCATAAGAAGAAATAGGATAGTGCAGCTACATTCTACATTAATAGTCACAGTAACCCTTCAGAATTCTAAATTAGGAAAAACAGTTTTCCCTGGCCTCTAATACTTGGAATACAGGCTTTAAAAGGGCAGCAAAGGGTTTTCACAGGCTTTAAAAGGGCAGGAAAGGTTTTCACGAAAGCTCTGAGTATCTGGGTGAGGTGGATCCCTCACATTATTAGTACTTCAGCGAAGCCCTTTGAAATCCCATATCCATGAAATCCGGGACTCGGAGGTCAGGCCAACACACCCGATTTCATATGAAAACAAGCCTGGCATCAGTTAAAATAAGAGGCGGTTTCGAAAGCAGCCTATCCCAGAGAGTGCCCATTACAAACTTTTTTTTTCCTTAAGAGACTCTGACTAACTGCTTTTCAAAATGCTGGGATTCTCGATCAAGAGCTAAGAGGGGCCCAGCTAGTCGTTATACTGTTTTGGAAACTGAGGCCCAGTGAGGAAATGTCATCGGATATAGACAGCTGGAAAAGACATCAGAAGTCCAACCCTCTCGTTTTACAGAGCGGGAAACAGGAGGGACAGAGACAGAGTCAGAGACCGAGGGGAAGTGGTAGACCGTTATATTCCACTGGGAGCCCAACAGGTGACTTCATTCACTGTGTGTGCAGTTACAGAATTATGACCCAGCCACTCATTGCTACTTATGTGACCTAGAGCAAGGTATTGAATATCTTTGGGGCTCAGTTTCCTCCTATGGAAAAATAAGAAGTTGGGCTCAGATCCCTTCTAACTCTGGATCTCTGGTAATATGAGGAACCTACTTCATGGCTATATTATAGAAAACTTATAGCGAAGCAAAAATTAGCTACAAGCACCGGCAAGACCAGTAAGGTAAAATCTAGTAAATAAAGCAAAAACATAACTCTGAGGGAATCCGAAGGAAACAAAAGAATGTCCCGGCCCTCAACGAGGTTACCCTCAATGGAAGAAGGGGGTGGTGTAGTAGCTACTCCACACTGCCACCCCCTAAAGTCAACAACCAGGTGCCATCGTATTGTACAATGATGTCACCTCAGTGGGTTAATGCAAATTAATAATCAATGCTTGGTTACTAATTGTAGATTTAACAGAGTTTATACATTGCTAGACTTTAAAGAGAGATTTCTGCCTGCTGCTTGGTTCAACGAAGGGTTGCTGTAGCTGAGAAATCCAAGTCCAGCCAGGGAGAACTAGAAAGACCCTGCTTTCCTGTGACCCCAGAAACAGTGGATTTAAAAGCCAACCTCTTTTTTCCAGAGTTCACCAAAGATAAGCAAGTTTCATTGCCTGACTAATTCAAACTGAACAAAAATGACTTCCAATTAAAAGGGAAGTTCTCTGCCTCTTTCTCCCTTCCCTTATTCCCTCCCTCCCCTCTGTCTCTGTCTGATTCCTTTCCCTCCCTCTTTGTAGCTCTCCAACTCCTGCCTTTTTCTTCTTCCTTGCTTTCTCTTCTTCCCTTTCCTTTCCCCCTATCGTCCTTCCATTCTTCCACAAGGGGAAGTCACATTTGCTTCTTACTGAATTCTGGCCCCCACCCCCAAACCCCAGGGCTGGAACAAGCCTCGCCCTAAATTGAGCACCAGATAGTGGAGGCGGCCAATAGCATTTAATGGACCATCTCCCCACAGACTCCACGAGGCTGGCCATCTTAAAGGTCATTGAATTTCCCCGTGCTGCCCAAGACCCAACCTGAGGGAGGCAAGTGGAAACAGCTGTTTGGATGGTGACTAAGGCAGAAACGAAAGATCACTGTGGGCATATTTGCTGTAAAAGGCAAGTTCTTGTTTCTCCCAGTGTTTTTACCTAACATGAAACAGCCCTGGCTTTGAGTTACAAAAACAAGGAAAGGAAACCTGAGAAGTCTCGGAATCGCAGAAAGATCACAGAAATGAAGAGAATCGATCACATTCAGAGCCCAGTAGTAAAAGAAGGCAGGTTTCCTCGATGGAGGCAAAGCCGCTCCTGTGGATGGGTCAAAAAGCTCTCCCGGTCAATTCAATGAACTCAAGAGGCCGCCAGACGGACTGGATAAGGGTCAGGAGTCAAAGAGGTCAGTCTGTCACCAAGGCCGGGAGGCCAGCGGGAAACTCCCAACTCCATGGGATCCCAGATCTGTTGGGGAATTCTGAGGCTAACTGGACTGAACTGGAGCATCTGGGACTTGACTCAGGGGATGCTTCCCAATTCTATGGTTGAGAATGGATCCTCTTACCCCCTTAATATCTCATGTCTCATTTTCTAGCTTCTTTACTCCATGGTAATAAATGAGATGAATAGTACTCGAGTTAGTTCTCTGAAGTGCAAATGTCCATATATAAGAGCCCTACTTAGGCCAGGGCCAGGGACCAGACCAGTGCTTTTATTAGCATTGGGAATTCTCAGGAGTGATCCCTGTCCCAATATATTAACTTCCCTAAAACTTATATTTTTATAGAATTATAGTATGGGCACAACTGAAGTTGGTAAGACTGATCTTCCCAAATTCCCAAATCTGGCCTCACTTACTACCTGTGTGATCCTGGGCAGGTTACTCCATCCTATTTGCCTCAGTTTCCTCATCTGTAAAATGATCTGAAGAAGGAAATGACAAGCTATTCCAGGATCTTTCCCAAGAAAACTCCACATGGGGTAGTGAAAAGTCAGACATGACTAAAAATGACTAAACAGCAACAGTATGGAGAGCGGATACCCAGAGTCTTATAATCAGTATGGCTCGTACAAACTGATGTGAGCGAAACAAGCAGAACCAGGAATACTTTGTACATAGTACCAGCAAGATTGTGCCCGATCAACTCTGAAAGACTTGGGTCCTCTCAGCGGTTCAGTGATCCAATGCAATCCCAATAGACTGGATAGAAAATGTCATCTGCAATCAGAGCGAGAACTATAGAGACTGAATGCTGTATTCACTTTTTTTCTTTTTCTTCTATTTTTTCCTTTCGTGTTTTCTCCCTTTTGTTCTCATTTTTTCTCCCCCAACATGATTTATAAAGAAATATGTATTTAAAAAATGAATGGATATGTAATAAAAACTCATTACCATAAAAATAGACTATAAAATAAACATAGTTTAGAAAATCAGTATGACAAGATTATACATGATTGATGATCAATCCTGATGGATGTGGCTCTTTCCGACAATGAAATGATTCAGATCAGTTCTAATAATCTTGTGATGAAGAGAGCTGACAGATAGAGGACTGTGGGAATTGAGGGTGGATCACAACATAGCATTTTCATTCTTTCTGTTGTTGTATGTTTGCATTTTGTTTTCTTTCTCAGTTTTTTTTCCTTCTTGAGCCAATTTTTCTTGTGTAGCAAGATAATTGTATAAATATGTACACATATATTGGATTTAACATATATTTTAACATATTTAACATGGATTGAACTACCTGCCATCTAGGGGAGGGAGTGGGGGGGAAGGAGGGGAAAATTTGGAACAGAAGGTTTTGCAAGGGTCAGTGTTGAAGAATTACCCATGCATATGTTTTGTAAATGAAAAGCTTTAATTTTTTTTAAAAAAGAAAAAGAAATCAGTACGGATCAGATTTCTGGGTCCTTACATTGGCCCTTCATTCTTTCCCCAAGCTGTGGCTTAGAATAAACAATTTCTGAAAATGTAGCGTCACCATCACTGAAGGGAAAACCTCCCATGAGGAGGTTTAAGCCTCTGCTTTCCTTGTCACACATCCACTTTAGGCTGGCCTAGATGCCTCTGAGCTCCCTGAATATTGACAGGAACAACACCATAATGTCTCTAGATTCCCCATCTTCTTTCCTCCATGTTCACCTTCAAGCTGAGGAAAACGAACAGATTGAAGAGAAATCTCAAAGCAATTCTCACCTGTTCTCTCATTCTGTGAGAAGTTACACAGATTAAAACGAAACTTCTCTGAAAACCCCCAAAAAAGTTAAATTGGGAGGTTCAGGGGAGCAGATTCACATCTGTGCAGTCAGACTTCCCAGCCAAGGCCTGGCCAAGAGGTCAGAATCCCAGGACTTTCTGCAGCAGAGAGCCCTCCATGCCTAAGATCACCGGGAGCCACCAGCTCCCTAGGAAGATCAGAAACCAGGCAAGACCTGAAAGCACAAGGGCTACTCATTGAAAAAAATGAATTTGGATTTGAACTCAGGTCTTCCTCCAGACCTAGCACTCTATCCACTGAGCCACCCGGGCGCCTTGACATAATTTACTCTGCACATAATTTAGTACATGCAAGGTTATTGGTTGGTTGACTGGCGACCTCGTAGATAGAGGAGACTGAGAGTTTGGGAAACAGCTCACAAGCACGGTACGAGACCAGTGCACACTGATCAGGAGCCGGCTCTCTGTCACCCTTCAACCCAAAGCATTTCTCAACTCGCCGGTAAGATCAATCATCATCTTATCTAAAATGTAAAGAACCAGGAGAGTGAGAAATCTTTAAGTCACTGACAAGGACAAACTGGTTGTTGGAGTAGAAATCACGGGGACCCTGGAGAAGTGACTACCGTGTTTTAGAGTCTGTGATAGAACCATGTTGGGAAGCCGGAAATAAAACATGCATGCTTGTTGAGGGGAGAACTGATTTCAAAGTATACGGCAGGAGGACCGGTAGAATTCTATAGACTAAAATTCTATCCACAATGGCAACCCCGAAGGACTGGGCATCTATCAAAAAGAAAACTAAATTCAGAAAGAACAGCCAGCCACTCCGAAGAAGAAGAACAGGGCTGAACCAGATACACCCAGCGAAAGAACTCTGGGAGATGACTATGAACCACTACATAGAATTCCCATCCCTCTATTTGGATTTCCTTCACAGGCTAATTGTACACTATTTCAGAGTCCGATTCTTTTTGTGCAGAAAAATAACTGTATGGACATGTATACTTATATTGTATTTAACTTATACTTCAACATATTTAACATGTATTGGTCAGCCTGCCATCTGGGGGAAGGGGTGGGGGGAAGGAGGGGAAAAGTTGGAACAAAAGGTTTGGCAATTGTCAATGCTGAAAAATTACCCATGCATATAACTTGTAAATAAAAAGCTATAATTAAAAAAAAAACAAAACAAAACAAAACAAAACAAAAAACAGGAATTGTCTTAGAAAACAGATGTGGACACACAGGGAACTCTCACCGACCAGATGAGATTCTTGAAAGACAGAGATGGAAGCAAAACAGGCTCTTCAGCATAAATTCAGACCCAGGTTCCGTAATAGCCCTAAGATCACTAATACTCAAAAGAGCTGAGGTGGGTAAGGAAAGCTGAAGTTCGCACAAGCTTTTTTTTTCCAAGTTGAATTGGGAGAAAAAAGATCAAAGAAGAGATAGGACCACTTCTCAAGATAGAGGCGACCAATGGTAGAGAAAAGGCAGGAATGATTCCCCCCATGTCAGCATTTCTGTTGGGTCTAGCCCAGGAGAATAATACAAGTGCAACTAAAAGGAAGTGATGCCCCAAAGAAGTGAGGAAATGTTATGAGAACCTTTAGCTGCCCTGAAGGAATCCAAGCTGCCTGAGCCAGTTAATAATAAGTAACATTTATATGAATTCCATCCCAATACCCTAAAGAAACAACTCTCCATTGTGACTCCTGATGCATTATCCTTGGTCTCCAAAAAATCACAGAGGGCAGGAGCGGCACCATAATAAGGTGAGGGATGGGCAAATGGCCAATTTTCCAAAATCTGAAAGGGAAGAGAGTCTCTTTCATCTGCAGGCCAGGAAACTGATTTTAATTTCTGGGAGAATTCTTATATACATCAGGTCGTCAAAGTGGCTGGAGGCATTTTGAAAAGGCTTGGTCACCAATAGCTTCATTTCCCTTCATTTCCTTTTCTAACGAGGTCAGGGGATTGACCCTGATGATTTTATCTAGATTTTAACCAGGTACTTGACACAGATTTTTATATTCTTCTTATGGAAAAGAGATGGAGGTGAGGGCTCGAAAATCCTGCCCTCTGAGGTGGATATGGGAGTGGCTGAAGTTCTCTGCCAGCTGGAAAGGCCTGGAGCCTCTGGGGAAGGATCTCCTCAGTTACTTAGCTAACAGACTGCTTATCTGCAGATAATGCATGAATAGGAGAGAGAGTTTAATAGGCCAGATGATGTCAGGATCCCAAAGGAGCCCAACAGATTAGAATACTGGGGAGAAAGGTAAAATCTTACACCTGAATTTAAAGAGTCAATGTTCCACAGAACGATAGGGTAGAGGGTGGAGGGGACAGGGCCTGGAGTCACGGAGAACTGGGTTCAGATTCCAACACTGACATACAATGGCCGTGAGTCTTCACTTCTCATCCCCTTCAGAAGCTGTTCTCAAACACTAGAAGGGACAGATTCTTTGCCCTCATCTCTGTTTTAAGATTTCTCTGGATCCCTCTCCCTCCCCATCCCTTCTTTCCTCAGAAAATCCATTGCTGGGAGTCTCACCTAGCCTGAATCACTGAATGGGTGTTGCCTCAGTCAAACTGAGACTTGGGGAAGAACTTAGCTTAAAAAGGCGAAAATTTTTCCCTGGATTCAGGCCATCTCCAGTCATCCTGATCTGTATCCTGCCTCTGAGCGCCCATGACTCACAAGGAGAGGCTAAGGCAGCCCTCCCTCACTTAAATCCAAGTCACTTGCATGTCATGGCACCACTTCCCTGATGTCGCGGTCCTCTGCCAGAATGAAGGACAGACAACATTGTCTTTGGGACATCTTTGGAATTTTTCATCAAGATTCCGTGCAGGCGCCTTCTTCCTATTCTCTCGGCAGCTTCTTTGTGTGTCTTTCCCCACCAGACTGTAAGTTTCTCGGAGCAAGGCCTAGGTTTTTATTTGTCTCCTTGGGGCTTGGCACAGCACCTGCCCCACAACAGGAACTTTGTAAATCTTTATTGGTGTGTTGACACTGACAGAGGTTGCTGACCTGCCCAGGTAGAGGGAGTTGTCCATATGGGAAGTTTCTCACACTAATGAAATCATGGCTCTGGACTTTCTCTCTCTCTACCCCCTGTCCTGCTGGAAGAAAGGGACAAAAGGAGAAAGAAAAAGAAGAAAAAGGAAGAAAGGAGAAAGGAAAAGAGTAAGCCTTTATATAGAACCCAAATGTGCCAAATGCTGGAGAATTAAGCATGGGGATATAAATAAAAAACACAAATAAAAACCAGACAAAACTAAGTAATTAGAACTTTACAAATGTTACATTTGTATACCCTTCAAGGTAGATGCTATTATCCTCATTTTAAAGATAAGAAAACCAAAGCAGGAAAAGATTGACTTGCCCACAATCATAGTGAGTAAGTGTTATCTCAGGCTGGATCTGAACTTGGGTCTTCAAGACGCCACCCACCACACCATCAGATGTCCAGGAGGAACGAGACATGATTTACAGTAAGAAAAAGGCTGGGGTTTTGGTGTGCCACAGGCGCAGTAGCCTCCCTCCTCCATAACTTACTTCCAATTAATATTTAGGACACTAGAATTTTAGATATGGTTGTCACAGGAAAACCGCCAGAACTGGAGTATCCCGGTACAAGGTGACAATAGTTCCGTTTCCTCTTTCCTGGAAGGGCCAATTATGGAGAGGGGAAGCTGAGGTAGATCTCCCATCAAGACATCAGCCCTAATCTATTTTCTGATTAGCCTTGCCTCACACACCCCCCCCCCCCCCCCCCCCCCCCCCCCCCCCCCCCTCCCCCCCCCCCCGCCCCCCCCCCCCCCCGCCCCCCCCCCCCCCCCCCACCCCCCCCCCCCCCCCCCCCCCCCCCCCCGCCTGCCTGATCACTCCCCCTGGGAATCTCAAACTCAAAGGGAACTCTTCTTCTTCACTAACTCCTCTCTTCCCATCATCCTAAATCCTTCCCCTTCCCTCTTTCTGTGGAGGGTCCCGGCATCTTCCCAATCACCACCAGCCATAACCTCGGAATAATTCTTGGCTCTGCCCTCTCTCTTGCCAGCCTCACCATCCAATGAAGTGCCAGGTCTAGCTGACACCGCCTCCAAATCTCTTGCGCCCATCCCTCTTCTCTCTGTTCACTCTAATGCCTCATTTCCTCCCACCGGGGTTACTGTAGCAGCCACATAAATGGGTGCCCCACCTCTCCTGTCTCCCTTCTCCCATTCTATCTGCCAAAATAACCCTTTTCTCATTTGTAAACTTTCACTGGCACCCAAATGCCTACAGGATAAAGCCAAAAAGTCCTGGCATTCACGGGCCTCTGTTCACGGTTGGGTTCTCCTATTTTTCCAACCTTATTTCCCACGACTCTGTAGGCAGAACTGTAGATTGGAAAGAACACTGGGTCTAGAGACAGAGAATCTTTGGTGACTGCTGTGTATTTATGATCCTGGATGAGCCACTTCCCTTACCGGGGCCTCAGTTTCCCCAACTGTGAGATGACAAGATGACCTTTGAAGTCCCTACCAGCTTTAGATCAAGAACGTCTATGATCCAGTCCTATGGCTACTTTCTCAAACTCAACAGTCCAGACAAACTGTATTCTCTTAGCTCTTCTCCAACTCAGTGTTCCATCTGCTGCACCCCCGGCCTTCCCTAGCCCAGGAACACCCTCCCTCCTTATCTGTCTCTCAGCAGCCTTGCCTTCCTTCCAGGCTCAACATCTGGAAGCAAATGTTACCCCTCTCTCCCTACAGGCGTTTCCTTACCCTAGACCTCCCTTTGTGCACAGCAGCACAGCAGAAGGCAGCGCGCCCCACGAGATTGTCCGTTTACCTCACTACCCAATGTTAAGCCCAGAAGTTACAGGGCCTGTTCTTTCAGGCCTGGGGGACAGAACTAAAGCACACAACAGGACGGTGATTCGTTCCAGCCAACTCTGCCTAGGTGAGAGGCAATGTGGCGCGTTGATAGAGCTGCCTCAGAGACAGGAAAACCTGAGGTCAGGCTCTGCCTCTGACACCTGACTGTAGGATCCTAGACAAGTCACTTAACTCTCTCACAGGGAGAAATGAATCTTGTACCGGAATTCAAAGGGCCCACTTTCAAGGTACAACAGCACAGAAACAGAACTCTCTAAAAATAAGTTGCAGCGAGACGGCCAGTCCATATTGGCGGAGGGAGGGCCCTTACCTGAGAGGTCCCTGGCTTAAGAAAAGCCCAGGTCCCGTCCCTGCGGCTCTTACCGCCTCATATCTGGGCATCAGAGGACCAACTTCGGAATGCGCGGTATCCGGGTCATTTATTACTTGGGAATTTTGAAGCTATTAGCTCTGCTGAAACGATCACATGACCTAAGGAATGCTTCAGCTACTGCATGTGATGGAGGAGTGATTAAATTTACAGAAATGCTGGAGGACGCCTGGCGATTAACGGGCGCTAAGCAATAAACAGCAGGGATGGATTTTTGTAAAAAGTCTAAGTATCTCGAGATACATGAAAAATAACAAGCAAAAATTGAATCCTCATTTCCATTGAAGCACTAGGGGGAAGCCCGACATTCACAGTATAGGACAGCTGACCTGGGACTATTAGCCGGGTGTGTCACAGCATCTCCAACATTTTGGATCACAGTCCAGCTCTAAAAACAAGGCCCTCTGACCTTTGCCCAGCCCTTTTCGGGCTCCCCTCACAACAACTTCATGAAGAGGTGGGAAGTGTAAGTGATACTGTCCTGAGGCTGGAAAAGAGGAAAGGGATGTTTAGTGAGGTGAAGGGACTTCACTGGTGAGCTGGCTAAAAAGTAGAGAAGCCGTCCCTACCCATGATTCAGAAAGAGGCGGGGAAGGAGAGGAGAGGGGGGAAAGGAGGCGGAGGAAGAAGGAGAAGGAGGAAGAAAGAAAAGAAGGAAGAGGAAGAGAAGGGAGAAGGGAGAGGAGGAACAAGAAGAGAAGGAGCAGGAAGAGGAGAAACAAGAAGAGGAGGAGGAGAAGGAGAACCACAAAAAGAAGGAAGAAGAGAGAGGGAGGGAGAGAGAGAGAATGAATGGTGGAGGGGTAATATGACATAAGTCTAGAAGATAGAAAACATTATGAAGGGCCTTAGTGCCCAAAGATATATATTTGTCCCAGATAAAGATGGAA
Source organism: Sarcophilus harrisii (assembly GCF_902635505.1). NCBI lineage: Eukaryota > Metazoa > Chordata > Mammalia > Dasyuromorphia > Dasyuridae > Sarcophilus > Sarcophilus harrisii. Next base: position 457,621,206 of record NC_045429.1, read on the forward strand.
CAACTACAATTCACTGGGCATTTTTTTTGGGGGGGGGAACCTGCACTTTAAGAATAGGAGGCTGGATTACAGAGAAGGGACAGGAAGTCGGGAGGCCACTTAATCCAGGCAAGAAGGAAAGAAGGTAAAGCAGGCTAGTGACGGTGGCAAGAAGCAGCCAGAAGTGAGAGGTATCCTGAAGGCAGAATGGCCAAACTTGACAAAGCCGGGAATAGGAGGAGGAAGGGGCCAGGACAAAGAGCCCGACTGTGAGGCTGGGAGCGCGGCAATCGCCAGGACGGAGGTCCCGGATATAGAAAGAAGTCACTCCGGAGAGCGGGTCGCGTGAGAGGGGGCTGCCGAGTGAATGTCTCTTCGGGGCACACTGGGCCTGAGCAGGCCTGTTCCGTGGCCAGTGATGATGTGGGAGGAGGAGGAGGAGACACACCAGAGCAATCTGCAATAATCATCGTTGGGGGATGGCTTGGCCCATGGGATCACCGAGGGGGCTCACCCCGCCCCCGCCAGGGAAGAGACAGAGGAGGCGCCATCAGAGAGGTAGGAGGAGAAGCCAGGGGCTGGCCCAGGAGGCCAAACAGGAGGCCGGGTCAGCAGTGTCACACGCCTGGAGAAAAGGAAGCATATTTCAAAAATGTCGAGGTCACAGTGGCCAAAGAGGGGGCAGCGTCAGCTGAGCGATGAGGTCAGAGGCCAGATCACCCGGGGCTGATAAGAAGGGCCAGACACAAAGCAGAGAGGCTTCCTCCCAAATGCTGTGGGTGGAAGGCTCAGGGAGGAGGTAACAGGGGCGGGCAAAGGGCTCTTTCAGCATGGGAGACATCTGGGGATGGGGACTGTTTGTAGAGGGCAGGGATGAAAGGAAAGAGAGGATGATTGAAGTGATGACCTCTGACCTCAGGGTCAGAACTCGGAGCTTCTGCTTCCTCACCTGTAATCTGAGAGGAGTGGACAAAAGGGCAACTCCTTCCTACCTGACTCTCTCTCAGCAAGCCTAGGAACCAATTAGTACAGCCTTCGAAATCCTCTCTTTACAGACCAGGAAACTGAGGCACAATGACCTTCACTGGGCTGCCCAGGATCTCACAGCTGTTGAGAGAACCCAGATTACCAAGCTTTGCTCCTTCCCGACCAACCCAAGCTTCCACTTGATTCTGTCCTTTCCAATCAACAGATAGAGATATTAAAACCCCAAATAAGGCGCTTAAAAATCCTGCCCTTTGCCCGATCCAATGATATCCAGAGAAATCATCTGCAGAGCCAGGGTATTTCCCCCCTACCCTCCATCAGATAGCAGCAAGCCCAACTCTGTCTGACGGAACCACAGAAAAGTGCTCAGACTGACCCTGACTTGGAGCCCTTCCAGCTACCACCTGCCTTCACACTCAGGGCTTAATTATAAGGAAAGAAACTTAAAAAGGGACAAACAATGGTCCCGTGTAACCCACGATCACCTTTTCAAATTTCCTCTGGAAAACTTGGCCCTGCGCTGCTCCCGGGGCGGAGAAATAACATCGTTCTTTCCTTGTCTGAGCCTGGGAAGACTTATGGCCGACCTCCGAGAGGCCCGTCCTACCCAGCATTCCCCCTGAGCTCTTGGGGGCTGCTAGTGTGGCAAGTGAAGGTCTCCAGGGCCCTGGCATAGCTTGGGGGTGAGGTCACCTGTCTGACCAGATTGCTCGATTTGGGGCTTTTCGAAGTCTCCAACTCCGGGCCTATAAATACTGACAAGCACTAGGAAAAGAACATTTTTTCCCCTCCAATAAATATAGTGAGCCGAAATATCCACGACTGGAAACCGCCCAATGTCCGTCCCGGGCATTCTAATTTATGACGCTGCCATGGTGGGGGAGGAGCCCAGAAAGCTTTCCTTAATTAAACTTCCCGAGCCTGGAATTTAACAAATATGTGATCACTGAAAAAGAACCATTTCAGTGGCTCTCAGTCCCGGGGTTGGCGAGATCTGTCGGACACACAGATAGGACACAGCTCGTAACACCCAAAGGTTCTCGTCGTTACTGCGTTAAACGTTTATTATTATTATAGCTTTTTGTTGACAAAACATACTCATGGGTAATTTTTCAACACTGACCCTGGTAAAAACCTTCTGTTCCAAATTTCCCTCTCCCCTAAATCCAGGTAGTCTAATACATGTTAAATATGTTAAAATATAGGCTTAACATTATTATTTAACAACAGCAGCCATGATTTTAATGTAGCCCATTTAGAGCAGGAGATGAGTTCAAATGAAGCTCATGAGCCTTGTGACCCTGAGCAAGGGACTTAGCTTCTGTTTGCCTCAGGTTCCTCCTCTGTAAAACGCGGCAAACAACTGGTTTGTTGTGAGGATTTAACGAGATAATGATCACTCTACACTTGTTGGCTATTATCTCCTAACTCTTCAAGGTGGAGGAAAGATAATAAAATGGAAAATGTAATGAAAAGGAAATAAAATAAAGGCCTCACCCTGAAATGGTTGGGAAGTGGGTTAAAAGTCACTCTCTCCAAGACGTTGCTGGGAATGGGGCATTGGTGATACTCTCCAGCCCACAGCCGGTTGCCCATCCCCTGGGACCTCCCAAAGTGCAGGGGGCCTTCCTCGATTTCCCCCGACTTCACGAAGACGATGGGATTGGTGGATTAAATGGATTTTTTTGGGTGAGTGAAAGATGGTACCTTGTCCATTTTGCTTTAAATTAAAGAGAATGAAATGAGGCCTGGTTCCGAGCAGATCCAGTTCCTTCTAAATCCCAGGCTCCAAACCGACAAAGGTCAACGTGTTAAATGTCTGAAACATGACCTCTTCCCCCCTCCCCCCCAACAGTTGTTCTTGGAGTACAAAGGGAAGTTGTTGTGGGTTGGGATGATGTTTTGAGATGTCACTTTTAGTTTGAAATGGAGCTCTCATTAGGTGAGGGCTCCCCAAAGATCAGAGGGAGGTCAGGTCCCCCCACTTTGGGTAGACCCCCCCCCCTTCCTGGCTTCCCAGTCAGTCCCCCAGCCCTCACCAGCCTGAAGAGCAGGGTCTCAAACCCAGGTTACCAGAGTCAATCGACACCTTGAGGCAGATAAAAACAGCAGCCAAAAGCTGACACCTCGGAGGGGAACTGGAATTTCCTTTTCACTGGGTGTGGGTGGGGGGAGGGGGCCACAGAAAGTCTCTCTTCCCCCCCTCCCACAGTGTTACTGGGGGGATTTAAATGAGGAGACCCAGGCTGGCTTCCTTATCACCATTCAGAGAAAGGCCGGCAGCATCCAGGGGCAAATGTCACTGACTTACTGCCAACTGCAGCCTGTAGGTCCTGGCCAAGTCATTTCCCTACTAAGCCTCAGTTTCCCCCACCCCATAAAATGGGATGCCACGGCTATCTGCAGATTGTCATGGATTTGCCAGTTCTGGACTTTATAATTCAAAGATAAGGCCACAAATTCTCCTTAACTATCCCTCCTCCTCTGGCCCCGAAGCCATTTGGGACCGATGCCCTCCCACAGGGAGGAGGTCAGCCCAGCCACAGAGAGCAGCATCAGCTGGGAAGACCAAGACTGGGCTCAAGGCTTCCCCTCCCCCCCAGTGAGGCCGGGATCCTGCTCCAGAGGTCCCCAAATAACCTACAAAGCGGGTCCCAAGGGGCGGGAGGGGCCCCTTCCCCAGGTGACGGGCAGGCTGGCCCTTCCAGCGGGGGCTCAGGGCGCTTGATAAGGCGGCCAGGCCGCCTTCCTGGAAGGTGAGCGCTCCAGGCTGGGCGGCTCGGGCCGACCAACCATCGCTGGCAGGAACCGGTCCCGGGCAAGGGCCCGCGCCCGAGGGGACCGGGAGCCGTCAATGAAACGTTTCCACACAATGAACAATGAAAAACCTTTCAGCGGAAGGAAAAACACCGCGGCCCAAACGGATCAAAAGTGTTGTTCAACAGGTCCTGCGGCTGGCCTGGCCTCCTGCCACCGGGCCGGGCCTCCTGTCACCGGGCCTCCTGTCACCGGGCCGGGCCTCCTGCGGCTGGCCGGGCCTCCTGCCACCGGGCCGGGCCTCCTGTCACCGGGCCTCCTGTCACCGGGCCGGGCCTCCTGTCACCGGGCCGGGCCTCCTGCTGCCGGGCCGGGCCTCCCTCCTGTCACCGGGCCGGGCCTCCTGTCACCGGGCCGGGCCTCCTGTCACCGGGCCGGGCCTCCTGTTACCGGGCCGGGCCTCCTGTCACCGGGCCGGGCCTCCTGCCGCCGGGCCTGCCTCCTGTCGCCGGGCCGGGCCTCCTGCGGCCGGGCCTCCCTCCTGTCACCGGGCCTGCCTCCATCCGCGATTCCCACCTGGCTACACCGGGAAGGGCCTCTCAAGCACCTAATCCCAGCTCTTCATTTTACAGCCCGGGAGACTGAGTCTGCCGGGCGAGGCGGGGGAAACGCGGCCGGGGCACGTGGCCCACCCTTGTTCTCAGATCCCTAACTCGCCACAGCTGGAAAGGGCCCTCCTCAAGGAGGAAACTGAGGCCCGCCCCGGGGAACATCTCACAGAGCTATAATTACAGACACGGAGCTGGACATTTAGACCCAACGTCTCCTTTCTCCAGCTCGGGAAACCGAGTCCTCAGGGAGGGGCCGGGGCTTGCCCCGAGCGTCCATTCGGGGACCCCGCACTTGCCGCGGCGGGAAAGGGCCCCTCAGAAACCAGCTGGTGGAAAGAGTTCATTTCTCACAGCAGGAAACCGAAACAGGGAAAGCGCCGGTTCCCCAATGAATGGGGGTGGGAGGGGGGCGAGGGGGAAAAGTCCGGGTCTTTCCATGCCTTATCCCGTTCTCCCCCCGCCCCCGCCCCGGCAAGACCCGCGGCGCGCCCTCCCCACCCCAAGGGAGACAGGGGGAGGAGGGCGGCGGCCCTCGGGCCCCAGGAAGCGACCCCCCCCGCCCCGCGCCGGGCCAGGGCCGGAGGCGGGCAGGAAGGAGGCACCGGCCCGGCGGTGGGAAACAAGCGCAAACTTCTCCGGCCCAGCTCGAACTTTCCTCGCCCGGTCCCGCGCCCGCCACCCCCCCCTTACCAGCTTCTGAGCCTCGGGGCTCAGACACTCGATCTCCTTCTTCTGCATGGCTGAGGACTCGGGGCCGGCTCCTCCGGAGAGCCCCAGCTTCGCGCGGGCGGGGGCGGCGGCGGCGGCGGGGGCGCGGGGCAGTTCCTAGCGCCCGGTTTCATTCATCCACGTTCACGTCCCGGGAGCCGGCGGGGGGGGGGGGGGGGGGGGGGGGCTCGGGCCCGCGGGAAGCCCGGGGAAGCCCCGCTCCTCGGCACGGGGGGCCCAACCTGCCTTCACGGCCGCGAAACTTCCATGCTCCCCTCGCAGCCCCGAGCCAGGAGCCGGGCCGTCCCGCCGCGGGGCCGCTCACCTGGGGCGTGGCCAGGAAGTGAGCCGAGGGCAGGTGACTCCGCGCCCCGCCCGCCGGGGCCCCCGCCGCCCGCGCCCCGACTCCGCCGCGCCTCCGCGCCGCCCGCCGCGAGTAACTTTCCGTTGCTCGGCCCCCACCCTATTTCTAGACACACAGGAAAGGCAGGCGAAGGCTGCCCAGGCCCCGCCCCTCGGCTCCCAGGCTTCCCTCTGAGTCAGCGGGAGCCGAGCTGGCTGCGAAGGTGCCCGGGGCAGACCCGCCGCGGAGCCTGGGCCGGCCCCCCGGTGCCTCCGGGTGATGGGAGCGGAGGCCGCCCCCCCCCGGGGGCTGGGAGCGAGGCCGGCCCCCCGGGGGCTGGGAGCCGGGGCCAGCTGGGAGCGGAGCCCTGGCGGCCAGGGAGCGGCCAGCCCCCCTGCCGGGGAACCGCAGGGAAATCGGAGGTTTCTCGGCCTCCCCGGGCACATTTCACGCTCCCCGGCCCTTAATTAACCCTCCGGGCAGGAGGAGGCCGGGCAGCCCCGGACCGGGGCTCGCACCTGCGCCGCTGGGCCCCCCCCCGGCTCCGGGCTCCCCGCTCCGGGCTCCCCGCTCCCGGCCGGCTGCCAGAGGGACTCCGCTAAGGCACAGGTGTGAGCGCGCTGCCCCCTCCGTGCATCCCGGGGCTCCCCGTGGTGAGCGCGCTCCTTGGCTGCCCCGCAAGCGGAGGCCTCGGGGATCCCAGCTAAGCCCGGCGGCCCAGCCCGGGCGCCGCTCCCGGAGGACGAGGGGGCCCGCTCCCGCCCGCCAGCCTCCCTGCAGCTAAAACATCCTCGGTCAAAGGGGCTCGTCCCCAGCGCCAGGGCCACCCCTCAAATCGCCGGGCTTCGGGTGCCATCTACCCCCCCCCATGGGTCCCGGCGTTTTGAGCTCTGGCCCGCCAGCTGGGCATTTAGAGAGGCTTCATAACCCCCTCAGGAAGGGGGGGCTTCCCTCGATCCTGGGCACAGGCCTGTCCTCCCAGCGTTTACATCCACACCCGGACCTTCCTCGCTTATTCCCCGCCCCCACCCCTCATCTCCAAGTCTCTGGGCAGCCCGATGCTCTCTCTTCAGCTCCATCTTTTATCCTTCCCCCAGGCTGCCTTCAATCCCTCCTGCGGGAGAGGCTCCGAGCACGTTTAGATTGGGAGCTCCCTGTGGGCAACGAGTCTCTTTTTGCCTTCCTTGGCACCCTCGGGACTCGCTTGGTACACAGCTGGTGCTCAATAAATGCTTGTCGACTGGCTGCCATCCTTGTGTACTTTGGGGAACTGAGAGTCACAACTCGGTGTCTAGCACACGGTCCGCTCCTAACCAATTATGGCCGAATTGGATGAGGAACAGGACTGGCCAAGCGCTGCCCAACCTGCCCCCTCTTAGAGAAAGGAACTCCTACTGTTTACAGATGGGACTCAGGGCAGAAAAACTCGCAGTTAGTGACGAGGGCCAACAATGGGAACAATAACAGCCAGAGAGCCCGAGTTCCCAAACAGCTTCCTGGATGTTACTTATCTGACCCTCACAACAATCCAGGAAGGTGAGGAGTATTATTATTATCTCCGCTTTGCAGATAAGGAACCGGCACAGAGAGGTTAAGTGCCTAGCCCACAGCTTCACAGCCAGACCGGAGAGGAGTCCGTGGTGCTTTTGCAGGGGCTTTCTGTCTCCCATGTCTGGAATGCCTTCCCCCCCTCCCTTCCAGTAATCCCCAGCCTCCATCAGGCCTGCGACTTCCTCCCAGAGGCCTTTTCCTCCCTCCCCCTCAGATTACCTCATAGGATTTCCCAGATGGGGGATCACAGCTTCAGACTTTAGAGGAGGGTCCTCAGAAGCCATTGAATCCAAGCTCCTCGTTTTGCAGGTGAGGAAACTGAGCCACAGAGTTTAATGCTCTGCCTAGGATCACAGAGCTGGAAGCCCCCCCACCCCAACCTGTGATACAGGGAAGTCAGCTCAGCAGCCTCCCTCCACAATATCTCAGGCATAGGGGGGTAGAGACCACCCTCGTTTCACAGAGGGGGAAACTGAGGCAAAAAGGCAAAAAATCCACTTCAAGTTCAGCGCTTTCTTCTTTTCAACCCCCTTTGGGGCAGTAAGCCTTTTGTATCCCTGAGAACCCCTAACACTCAATAAGACCTTAGTAAATGCAGACAGTGATAAATTGAACAGCTGTTCCATCCTGTTTCCAGAAAAGCAAATGCACCCTAAACTTAGATACGGTTACTAGTTAATCACTTAATAAGCATTAAAATCAAGGCTTTTCTCCATAGGGAAGATTTTGGAAAGGCAAAGGCTATTGGGTTAAAAAGGGGAAAAATTGCAAAAGAACCAGTAGTAAGGAAATGTCTCATCTCGTTTCCCAACTCACTGTGTATAAAAAAGGCTCGTTTTGTTTTCTTGCTTAAGGACTCAGAGGGGACGAACAGTTAGTCAATCAACAAGCACTATGAAGATGCCCACTATGGACAAATTTTGTGCTAAGCTCTGAGGCTACGGAGCAATACCAGCCCTGGCTCTCCAGGAGCCCAGAGTGTCATGGGGGAGACAAAAATAAACAGTCTGCCCAGCTCTGATGTATGCGAGATAAAGTGGAGCTGAATGACCACCGGACCCAGTTCTGGTCTGAGTTCAATGTCAACTGAGCTTAAATGTCAACAAGCACTTATTTAGTAAACACACATTCAAGGAAATTTTCATCTTCTACCCAAGGTCACTAAATCACCAGCAAAACGTCCCAACCAGCTTCCTGATGGACGGAAACGTGCAAACATCTTGTTAAAAGGCTGACAGAAATCCCTGGTCTCTTACATCATTGGACGGTTCTGGGACTTCATCCCTGCCTCGCCGGGCAACTCAGAACGTCTCAATGTCTTATTTTTGTGTCCCCCATGAGGCTCCGGGAAAGTCCCAGAGAGCCTTTGGTGCCCTCAGACCATGTCTGTGTGTAGAGGGCACTTTTTGATTTGATTCATTCCCCCCACTCTCTAAGGGGGGGGGAGCTTGAGCTGGGTGGGGGTCTGAAGTGACCGGGCTGCTTTATTTTCTGCAAGGTAAGCGAAGACCCTCCCCCCCCCTTTTATCTGGGTGAGTCTGGCCAGGGAGAGACACAACCGGAAGGAAATCGTAGCTGAGTCTTTCACGAAAAGATTCCACCTTAAGCAGCTGAATCTCCAGGCACTGGGGCCCCCTCCCCCAGGCCACTTCCTATCTCTTCACACTCTCTCCTTTCATCCCTCCCCCCTCCTCATGAGCCCAAGAGGAAGGGGGGGAAGGGGGAGCGAGAGCAAGAGAGACAGGATGCAGTCATCCCCCTCCTGGCAGCATCTCGGTTACTCGGAGGCAAAAGAGGAGGTTGCTTAGCAACAAGCTCCATTGTGTTTCTTCCGGGCCGGGCTGCCCCAGAGAGGAAGCTGCCGTCTGCCGGCCCCGCCTGGTGACCAGATGAGGTCAGCCCTGTCCCCGGGGCCCGGAGCCCGGCCTCCATGCCCTCTGCAGACCCGCAAGCCCGGCCCCGGGCACGGGGGGCACCGTGGTCCCCCACCTGCTTCCAGCGGCCTGGCAAGCCCTGGCCGGGGTCTGCTCGTGGCCTTGGGTTCCATCCGGGCCAGGCATGTGGAACCGCCCCCCCCCACCCCAGACAGGGCCCTGGGGACACATTTCTCACAGCCCTCCTTTTCAATATAGAGTTTAACCCTCCCTCTCCCCCCTCCCCTCAGCGATACAGGGAAGTCAGCTCAGCAGCCTCCCTCCACAGCATCTCAGGCATAGGGGGGTAGAGACCACCCTCATTTCACAGAGGGGGAAACTGAGGCAAAAAGAGATCACAGACAGAGCCAGAAGTGACTCCCGGACTCTGCCGGCACAGAGGGGAAATGGAGGCCCAGACAGAGGAAGTGGCTGGTTTAAGTCCTCCCCAGAGCACTTAAGGGTGGCTCATTTGCACATGAAATGTTTGGCAGTTTTCTTCTTCTCCTCCTCAGCCAAACAAAGGTGGGTCCGGGAGCCAGCCCCGGCTCCTCCAGCACAGCCCCAGGGCCCGGAATGGCTACAGGAGCTACAAGCAGCGGCTCAGAGAGAGACCCCACGTCCATCCCCCCTCCCGGGGACCCAGTTTTCCTAGGGAGCCCCCGGCTCATGGATCCCTCAGCCAAGCAAACATCCCCTGTGGGGGAGGACCAGGACTGACATTGACACTAGAGTGAGAATTACTTTCCTCACTCAACCCAGCTCCACGAGGAGAGGACGGGCCGGGAGAAGGGACAGAGAGAAGGTGGGGGAGGGGCCGTGGGAAGCCCCCTCGTCCCCCCAGATTAGCCAGGAATAATAACAGCTGCATTTATATAGTGCTTTCACATGGTTGCATTTGAACCTCATAGAACCTTCCTTCCCCACCCCTACCCTACCCCATGTGTGTGTGTGTGTGTGTGTGTGTGTGTGTGTGAGATTATCCCCATTTTCTAGAAAAGGAAACATGACTTGCTCAGGGTCACACAACTGCAGGACTGGAGTTCAGTTTCCCCTCTACCTACTGCGCCACCTCGTGGCCTCGAGCACCTCGGCACTGACGGGTGGGGGCGCAGCGGAGAAGCTATGGGAGACCCTCACCCCAACACTATTCAATCTCTAGCGGGTGCAAATTCGTACATTCATAACATTTTAACTTCATTTTTTTTTTACTTTTGAAAGACGTGACACAGGAAGCAGCTGAGCTCTTTTCCTCTGGCAGAGGGAACTTCCAGCACGTCGGGCCCTTCCTCTCTGTAATGTGGCCCTCACAGTCGCCAGGCTCAGCTTGTGGGGTCCCCCAGACCCTGTGGGTCAGAGGCAGGATCTGAACCTTCCCCATCGGAGCTGAGCTCCCCAGCCTTAGGCCCACTGCCTCTACTGTGCAGCCGGAGGCCTTGGGTTCAAGGGGCAGCCGGCTCCGGTTCGCTCCCTGCCTCACGTGAGCGCTTGGGCCCAAGTAGGAGGGTGGGGGATGGAAGTAAGTAACCCCAAGGTCTCTTCTGGACGAAAATCCTGGGCCGTTCCCGGCTCTCTCTGCTGTGGAGGAACCGGAGGGCCGCAAAAGCCCTTCAGGTACAAGCTCCAGGGCTCCTACCCCTGTTACAGGCACCAGCTCTGGGCCTGAAGTAGTTTGAGGGAAGCAGAAGGCGGGAGGGGAAGCTGAGCCAAAAATGCAGGGGGAAGTGGAGGGGAAAGAAGCAGAGACCTGGAGCTTGCTCACTGAAGGCCTCTGGGTAAAAGAGGGGAAAACGGCCTGTCTGTGGGGCTGGGGAGCCACAGGATACAGGGGGAGGGGCTACCTTCCTCGCTGTCCCCTCTCAGCCTCAGTTCTATGAGCCCACGGAACCTGCTCAGGTCCAAAAGAAAGATTATTTTTAGCTCAGAAGAATCTCTGCTTAATAAAGCTTTCTTGATGCCTTTTGTCCCCCACAACACAACTGCTCCTGACATCAGACCTTCCCTCCCCACCACCTTCACTTGCAGACCCACAAAGGCCTTAAGCAGAGGCAGAGCCTGGTACCCAGCCCGCCCCGGCAGCTCCGGGATCACCTCTGGGGCACAGCAGGAAGGAAGTGGGCCTTCCCATCAGCCACCTCGGCCAGCAGAGCGAGCACTCGGCCCCAGCTTCTGCTTTCTCCTCTTAGTCACATTTTCCTTCCCCTCGCTTGCTCTGGCTGCGTCTCTCCTCAGGGCCCCCCCCTGCCCCGGCCCTGTGCCTGGGAATCCGTGAGCAGCAGGTACGGCCGCACTCCCGGATTCCTGCCTCCCCAAGACGTGGCCACCGATGTCGCCTGGCTCTCTCACAGAAACTCAGGGCCTGTGCCGGCTAATGGCCAGCCAGTCACAGATCACAACAGATTACAGACGGGAAGAGACCTTCAGACTGAGGCTTCTCACTTTCTAGCTGAGGAAACTGAGTCCACAGAGTTCCAGTGTCTGCCCAGGGCCAAAGGGAAGTGGTAGTGAGAACTCACACTTTTGGGGGGTCTCATCAGCCTCCTGCAGTTATCAGCCGTGTGACTTTGGCCAAGTCATTTAACCTATCTGTAAAATGGTGGTGAGAACACCCCCTTATCTCCCAAAGCTGTCTGAGGGTCAAATGAAATCTCTGTACAATGCTTTGTAAACTTTCAAGCACTTTTCCAATGCTAGCTATCATTATTTTTTATTATTATTATCATCATTATTATCCTAAGCAGGGACTGATCAAGGAATCACAGATCACAGATTTATCCATTTTTAAAGTCCTCACTTCAACACAATTCTCAATTCTGTATAGGCTGGTAGAACCAAAAAAAAATCCCTTTAAACAAGAACAATAAATGCATATTTCTATAATGCTTTATAGTTTCCAATGTCCCTCAAAGTGATCTTTGTCATCAGATCCCCATGTACAAAACGAACAATTCCCAATGGGAACAGTGCCAGAGACGGGGTGATTTATATTTTTCTCCGAGACTCAATTCGAACCAAGTCTGATCCTAGAATCCGTTTCCTGCTGAAACCCTACCACCTCCCTCAGCTGAGGTAGGCAGCTTGGGCTTTGTCTAAGGGAATTAGAGTCATTAAAATTAATGAAGAGGTCTCAGAGAAGGGTGACTCCCCCATAATTAAAAAAAATTGTTGTGAGAATAAAATGAGATAATGTTTGAAAAATACAGTGCAGGCCCCGGGGCGCTACATCCATCCTAGTTATTATTAGTATGATCATGAATGTTGTTATTAAGGTTTGGCTCCTGAACCCCAAACCCTTGCTGTCTCCCAACCAGCTCTGCCCGTCTCTCTCCATGTGTCTCTATCCTGTCTCTGGCTCCTTCAAAATCCGGGTTTCCAGATACAGGATCTTCCAATGGCAGCCGAGATCTCTGCCATGGGACTTTCTACAGGAAGCACAGGTGATTGTGAAGTTTATATCCCAGGCAAAGACATCAGGTATTTCCCGTTTCTTGTGGTAGGGACCCCATTGTTAATCTGAGGAAGCCAGTGGCCTGTTCTCGGATGTTAAATGCATAAAAAGAAATACATGGAATAATAAAGGAAATCAATTCTATTGAAGTAAAGATGCCACTTTTTTACATCCACATTCACTGTCTTCTACCATTGATCCATGGGCCCCTAGTTGAGAACTCTGCTGTAAGGGAAGCCTTCGGGGCAGCTGCATCCAGACTCCTCAGGGGCCAGAGGAGACTTCTCTGAACTTTGTCACTCATCTGCCCTCATCCCAACAAAACTCCATTCTGGTGTCACGGATACAGCGATGGAAATGGTCCATTTTTCCTCCCGTGGCTGCCAAGCAGATCACTTGTTTCTCTGGGAAGGTCTGAGTAACTCAGAGCAGCTGATTGGATGTTTACACCATTTATAACCTTGTTCTCACAACTTGTGCCCTAACAAGTTTTCAAAGAACCAATAAACATTAGATGGGATTTATTTATAGGAGGAACTCAACACTGAAACCTGCCTCTCCATCTTGATAGAGACTCCCTACTGGAAAGGCCATTTTCCCTGTCCAGAAGGCTCACCACTGTAACACAGATGAATTTTCTCCCTTCTCTCCACCTGAAAGTCGCCCTCTAACTCCCTCCATCCCATTCCCTTTCAGGCCTTTGTGACCTCCGGCCTCAGGATGCTTCCAGCCTCCGAGCCATCCTCCAATTGATTTTCCCAAAGCTCAAGGCTCTGCTCCAGTTCAAGACTCTTCATCAGTAAAGTCCTCGAGGGCCAGCCACAAACTCTTGTTTGCCACTTAAAGCCTCATAATCCGGCTCCAACCTAACTGCACATAACTCATAAGATTACAGACTTAGAGCTAGAAAGGACCGTCTTAAGTCTAACCCCTGCACTTTACAGGCAGGGAAACTGAGGTTGAAACAGGGGAAGTGACTTGTCTTGGGTGGTTCAGAGAATGTACAACTGAGACTGAATTTGAACTCAGATTTTCCTGACTCTGAATCCAGCGTCCTGGCTACTGTATCACCTGTACGCTCCTCCTTGTGGGCTCTGTGGTCCAGCCAGACTGACCTAGCTGTCCCTATGACCTTCCACTTCCTGTCTCTATGTTCTCTCTCCCCCAATGCATGGAACTCTCGCCATCCTCAGCCTGCAGCAATGCCCTTTAGGGTCCCCTAAGAGCCCAGCCAGAGATGCCCTTTCCCCCCCTAAATCATACCCTTCCTGACTCCCCCAGTGCTGAAACCTTCTCCCCTCTTCCCACCTCAAAATGGGAAAGGGGAGAGAAGGAATATCCTTGTAACAAATATGCAGACTCTAGCATGACCTCTTTCGTAGCTGTAAGGGTGTATAATATTAAAAAATACACACACAAATCCTCCATCTTGCTTTTCCCCCATGAGGTTTTCCACCTTGAGGGCGGGAGCTGTTTCATTTTCGTATCCCTAGCCCCGATCCGATGCCTGGTATATAATTGGTGCTCAATAAGTGCTTGTTTATTAATTGGAGCCAGGAAGACCTAGTTTCAAATTCCCATCTCAGGCTCTTGGTAACTGTGTGACCCTGGGCAAGCCACTCCTACCTTCTCTGTATGTTAGTTTCCTCATCAGGCTTTGGGATTCCTCACTGAGCAGGGGATAAAGCACAGAGATTGGAATCAGGGAGAAGTCAAAATCTGAGTTCAAATCCCTCCTCAGACACTCACTGGGCAAGTCCCTTAATCTCTCTTTGCCTCAATTTCCTTATCTGTTAAAATGAGGAGGGGGCGCTGATGGCTTCTAAGAGCCTCTCCTTACCGGTGTTCCTAACTGATCTCCATGTGACTTGAACAAATCATTAAGGAATTAATAGCATCACTAGAGCTTAGAACTCAGAACAGACTATTGGAAATCACTTGCCAGTGTTAAATTACCCAGGTGTAAAAGGGACAGGGGCAAGTGAACAGCCACATTTCCCATGAAGCTTTGGGCCTTAAGGACTGGTCTGAAGGAAGTTTTTATTCCTGTGGGACTTTGGCTATGTCAGGAAGGCAACAGAGACTCTCTGGGGAGAAAGAGGAGCTGAGTGAGCAGAAATGACCACCTGGTGCCAGAAAGGGGCTAGCAGCAGCAACACATTTGGCTGGGCAGCTGCCAGGCTGTGCTGTGAAAATGGACATCCTCGTTAACATATATTTTAACATATTTAACATGTATGGGACTACCTGCCCTTTAGGGGAGGAGGTGGGGGAAAGGGGAAAACTTGGAACAGAAGGTTTTGCAAGGGTCAATGTTGAAAAATTACCCAGTCATTTGTTTTGTAAATAAAAAGCTATGAAAGAAAGAAAGAAAGAAAGAAAGAAAGAAAGAACGAAAGAAAGAAAGAAAATGGCCATTCTCTGCTGCTTGACACCCAGTAGAGAATAAAATTCCCACCATGAGTCTGGGCCGAATGGTCCAGTCCCGCCTTTGGTCCGGCACAGAGAAGGAACCTCTGGGTAGGATCTCGGAGCAACAAGCTCTCCCCGCTCCTTATCCAAGATAGAGACCCTGATGGTCTCTAAGAAGGAATCCCCACAGAGGTGGAAAGAGATCTTTTACTCCTTATGAATTATTTGAGGCTCTGTGAAGTGTTTTACTTCTAAAATGAGTGTTCAGGAGTAAGCAAAAGCAGGAATACGAATACCTGGTTAGAGCCGTGAATCGTTCCAATTATTCTGTGCAGAGCCAACCCATCCCACGGATGGCAAAGGTGGAAAGCAAAGTCTCAAGAACACCAGAACATTTAGTGACAGCAAAGAAAGACTCCCACAGATGAGGAATAGAGGGCTAACCAAACTGAATGTTAATTACCACAGCCCTTCAATAAAACACACAAATATCAAGATTTTTACAAAACATGGACATGTGTCTACAAACTGAGATGAAACGAAGGAGAACCTGGGAAAAATTATGGTCACAAAAATATAAACAGAGTAACAGCAACAATGAAATGGAACCTTCCAAGTCTTCCTGGGAAAAAGCTAGGAGAAAATGGACCTTCCAATTAGTTTTTGCAGAGGTGGGGGGACAATGGGTGTGGAATACTGAATATGCCATCAGACTCAGCTGAAGTGTTGGTTTTGCTGAACTGATTTTGCCCCCTTTTTATTCTCTGTTAAAAAAAAAAAAAGGCTGGTTCTTTTGATAGCAGAGGAGGGAGAGAGCTATTTGGAAATGATGGTGATGTTAGAAACAAAATATAGTAACAGAATTTAAAAATCAAATCAAAGATGACTATTGTCCCCAATGCAGGGAATAGGAGGCCTACTTAGTCCGACAGTAAATATATATTGGAGAGGAAGTGAAAAAAGTATTATCTGGACCCAGAAATGAACAGGAGGAAAAGATCTTGGGAAATGATGCATTAATGGCTTTCTGTAATGCTCCTCAAAGAGAACCTCATCTTTTAAACTCTACTAGTCTTTGCAAATTAGGAAGTAGCAAGATGTCGAAGCAATGAAAATTCTGGGCTAAATTCACCAGGCTAAAAGGGCCTGGTGAGTGTGAGCGTGTCAACAACAAGGAGTGAATCAACAAAAATTAAATCAGGAAAACCTCCAAGGAAACAAACATTCTCTAGAAATTTAAAGGGGGTTTCAAACATGCAGGGGGGCTACCTTTACCTGGGGAGGGTAAACTTTCATGCACTGAAATACTGAGGCACACACACTCAAAGACACACTCAGAGCCCTGCTTGATTGTGCTTGGGCGAGTTTCTCACCAAGACTGAGGTGCCAGGAGGACTATTTCATTATCCTTCCAATTGTTGCCTCCTGCTTGTGATTTGAGCTGAGCCTGGTCAGTGTATGGGGAGAGAGGAGAAGGGGGAGATGAGAACGACCCTCCCTCTTTTTCTGCTTTCTGTGATGTCGGTAACCCATGAGCCCCCATCGGAGATTTGCTCAGAAAACTTTTCTTGCCCAGTATGACAATAACGACAACAAGGAATCGTGATATGACGCTTCAGGATTTGCCAAGTGCTTCCTCAGAGATGATCTCAGCGCAGCCCAGGTTTTGCCTTCATGATCTTCCTCTTGGACATGCTTTTTCTATCCCAGGTATATGCTTGAAATAATCATTCCATTCAGCATTGAGTAAATAATCAAAGTGACTTTTCAACAGTTCTCCTTGGCTTCTCTGGAATTAACTGTACCTTTGTCAGAGTCTGATGACATCAAGGCCCGAGTACATAGCAACCCTTAAAGAAAAATATGTATTTTCCCTAATCAATCCAAGCTGTCCAACCAGTCCCTTTCACACTGACAATGATCATGGGAATAGTCCTTATAAACTGTAACCAAGGAAAACACCCCGAACACATAGAGCCAAGTGCCTCTTGGGAAAGCCAAGCCCCTTATCTCTCCGGACCAAGAGGTACTTCATGGCAGGCTGAGTGGATTTCGTGCAGGAGCCAAGCGAGACGACTAAAACGTGCGTTGGGTGGCAGCGAAATTCTTGCCTAAATATCTACTCTTCTGATCAAGGGATAGAGAGAGGCTGGAACTGACGAGTCCCCGGATCTGGCTGGTGTGGGGACGTTTTAGTAAGTGCTTTCTAGGTTAAGAACTTCAGTAAGCACTTTGCTAAAATTATCTCATGTGATTGGCAAAGGGAACTTGAGAGGCAGGTGCTGTCATCTCTCCATTTTATAAATGAGGAAACTGAGGCAAATGGGCTCAAGTGATTTGCTCAGGTCTTCGTGATTCTAATCCCAACACGCTACCATAGCATTCTGTTTTTCCTTTCTGATCAAGCCATTTAAGTGAAGTACTTCACTGAAGGGAGCATGGAAGGCTGCAAGGGGAGGGTCATGATGGCTGCCTTAAAGAATAAGGATTAGTCTGTCTGGTCTCACAAGGCTCCAAACTCTAGGAGCCATGGGCAGAAGTTGCAAAGAGGCAGATTTAGGGCTGATACAGGGAAAGGAATAAGCATTTATATAGTGCCCACTGTATGCCAAGCACTCAGGCTATCTTGGGAAGTGGTGAATTTCTCTTCCCCAAAGTCAGAAATTAAGCAAAGGCTCGATGGCCATTTGTCATGCATTTTAATTTTTGGTTTTGGTTGGGAAGATGGCGGGGAAGGGGAGGAGAGGCTCAGTTCTTGTTTAGGAAACACTTGGATAAATTGACCAATAATGCATAGTGGATAGAGCACTGGACCTGAAGTCAGAAGGAACTGAGTTCAAATCCAGGTCCACACCTTAGCTATGTGACCCTAGGCAAGTCACAATCCTATTTACCTCAGTTTCCTCATCTGTAAAATGAACTTGAGAAGAAAATGGCAAACCACTCTAGTATCTCTATCAAGAAAACCCCCAAAAGTCAGACTCATCTAATGGACTAAATGACAATCAAAAAGGGCCAATGCAGATTATTTCAATTCTGATATTCTGAGAATGGTTCTCTCAAATATAGGTGTGTTCTTGGGAGACAAGGACTGAGAGTCAAAAGGTACAAATTAGCCCTCTTTCAAATGACTGAACCCTCCGGAGGTGGTTGTTAGCTGGAATTATTAGATAGTACTCAGGGCAAAGAGGTGCCATGATATATTGAAGGGAATGCTATGAAAACCCAGATTCAAATCCTATTCCTAACATTTAAGAAGTATCAACCTGGACAAGTCACTTAACATGGTATTCCTGGGATTTGCCTACACTCAAATCAGAGATTATTCCTGGAAGCAAACTACAGGACCTCCCCCTATTCAGATGAAAGAGTAGATACCTCCAAACAGCCTCTAGCAAGAATAAAATGGAAGGGCTCTGATACACACTGGAGGGAAGGAAAGCCAGAACTGCTCTGCTGGACTCCATCAAAGTCACAGGATGTGGATTCAGATCCCAGGAAGCTCCCAGAGAAGGGTTACCATACATATGACTCTTGGACCCTCGGTTTTCTTTGTAAAATGGAAATCGTAAAAACAACAATAAGAGATGGAATGGTAACACTAATAGGAGTCGAGGACCGAATGAGATAATTGTAGGAAATAAATCACTTTGTAATCCTACAGTGATTATAAGTTACTGTTCTCACTCAATCATCATGCGCAATAACATGAGTTATTGCACCAACACCAACATCTCCCTCCTGCTCAATCTGACAGAAAGTCTTCCTTCACGTTTGCACTAGAAATCCAGAAAGCTGCCCGGCAGAGGGGACAGAGAGCCGGCCATGATCCCAAGAAACCCTGGGTTCCAGATCCGTCTCCACTACGTGGCCCGTGTGCCCCCAGGGACGTCACTCCGATCTCCACAACTCGAAGACAGGAGGTGCTGACCTGCATTTCTAGGGAGAGATTCCTCCCCTGGGAGGAGTTCTCCACACTGATGAAATCCCAGATCCCATCCTGCTCACTATTAGAAATCGTAGAGACCGAATTTTCCAAAGGAAGCTAATTCCAGAATAATACAAAATGAGAAAAGCAGAAACCAACAGGTCTCTCCAGGAGGAATAAAGTGCCACAAAAAGCTGCCATGAATTTCTAGAGGACAAAAAAAGGGAGGGAGATCAGACACTTGAAACAAATTACGAGCTTAATGGCTAAAACACTCCTATTAAAAGGCTGATCCAAAATCGGCCCCCTGTGAGATGAGTGGGCAAGCCTAAGTTTATAGCCTTCCACCTCCAACATTCCCCCTGATTCTGAAAGTAGCCGCCTTCATAATTAATCTTCCCAGAAAAAAAATATTTTCTAAGAATTTCAGTACTAAAAAGACATGTCTCAAGTGGGTCCCTTCATTTTCAACCCCTCCAAGGACAACTCAGCACAAAAGCCACCAACCTTTAGAAAACTGACCAAGTTATGAAAAGCAGGTATCAGGGAGCTCTCCCTCACATCTTAAGAAGGGACCGTCAGATCCCAACTGCCTCACCTGGGTTTACAGGAAAGGAAGAAGCTTCCAGAGGAATCTCAAGGGCTGTCGATGGAAGAGCCAAAGCCGGCAGGCTGGAGACACAGTGGAAAAGTCTTGCGTTGGGCATGAGGGTGGAAATTCTGGAATAACTGGAGATAAAAATAGCCCCTCCTGGGCTACGTCACACTGGGAAAACCTCAGCAAAGAGGTCAATGAGAGATGCCTTCATGCTCAGCTCCCGGGAGTAATGGATGAGGGCGAGGCACCCATAAACCTCCCTGGCCCTTTATCCGCGTCCTTTGGCCAACGACTTTAATTTTAGTTACTCATATTATGTCGAAATCATTTCTTCCATTTCGGTGGAAGCATCTGGTTTTGATGTGGGCTTTGACTTTGACAAGACGCTCTGGCAAAAACGGGATGACTGAGAAAATCCTTTTGCAAGATAATAATTATTTTCACATGTGTATGTGCATATATATGTGTGTATATACACATAGATCATGCTTTATAAAATGAAAATCTTTCCCCCTACTCTATGAAGAAGATATTAAAAAGAATCATTATTCCCATTTAACAGATGAGGAAACCAAAGTCCAGGGAGATGATGACTTATCCACTGTCACTCACAACATCATAGACCTGGAGCTGGAAGGCATCCCAAGAGGCCTTGAGCTCCACTTCCTCATTTTACAAAGGAGGGAATGAAGGCCAGAGAAAATTAGGTCACATGAGTAAACGTCTGTCTGAGGCAGAATTTGAACTCAGAGTCCAAACATTCTCCTATACCAAGCTGCCTCTGAGATGGACTTGGGTCCATTAATTCATCCCGTGGTCTAGACTTCAGAAATATCTTGGTTTAATGAAGCCAGGCAGCTAACTCATCATCAGAACTGACTGTTTAAAAAACCCAGAGATCAGTGTGAGCCCAGATACATTCTAACACATCAACTACTGCCCGCATCATGTCAGATAGACGAGGGATAGGGGAACTCTGGAGGGCTGCGAACCATTATCAAGTTCCAAGATCTCTCTCTCTCTCTCTTTTTTTTTAAACTGAGGCAATAGGGGTTAATTGAACTTGCCCAGGGTCACAGAGCTAGGAAGTATTAATGTCTGAGACCAGCTTTGAGCTCAGGTCCTCCTGGCTTCAGGGCTGATGCTTTATCTACTGCGCCACTGAGTTGCCTCAAGATCTCTCTTCTCTAAGTAACACTTTGAAACAGAGCCACATATTGTTGTCAAGGACAAAAGTCTGGTCACCATCGAAGGAGACAGAAAAGACAGTCCAACTGGTAACTCACAGTTGCCCTGATGAGATACTCTCATTTAAAAACATCATGATTATTGAAAAAAAAAAAAGAAAAGAAAAACTAAAACCTCCGTAGCGCATTGATCATGTCCCAAATATACTCCGTCCCTTTGTCCCTGAGCCCATCCCTCTGGTGGTCAAGTGGGAGGGGGCACCTTTTGGCATTCATCCAAATCTTTTTTTAAGTCATTTGTCGCTTTCTCCTCAGCCCAATGAGATGTGGAATCTGAGAGGATCCTGATAAAGCCCAGCTCGGTCGCCTACTGGGTGCGGGTCCACTAAGTGGTCAGGCAGGTGCTTCTCAAAAACTGGAGCAAGAAAATCCAAAGGGAAATGAGGTCAGGGGGCGCATTTTGACCGAGGGGTCAGTAGATTGGAGGGGACAGAAAGGTCTTGTGCAGAGGACAGAGAGGGAGAGAACACTGGTGGGGGCAGGAAGGAAACCCGAGGTTCTGCAGAACAAGGAGGAAGCTGGTTGTACGGGCAGGACTCACGCGTTAATCCTCCCGGGAATGCTGGGAGAAGTCCACAGAAGATCATCCGGGAAGAGGGGAGAAGGGGGGACACAGATAGGGGACTTTGGTGATTCTGCCAAGGGCTCATTTGCCAGGTGATCCCCAAAGAACTGATCTTTGTGGCTTTCCTAAGATCTGCACCTGGGCAGCATGAGGGAATTTCCCCAGACTTGTCAAACTGGACAGGCGCCTTGTGCCGGGGCTGATTCATGTGGGCACAGGTTCTGCTGCCAGAAGGAGCCTAGAGACCGTCGCCAGAGACGATCCTGGGCAAGAAAGCCAAAGAGGCAAAGGTCAGAAGCAGCATTTTCCTCAGTGCTGTCCACTGAGATTGGGGAGTCACCAGAAAAAAGTGCACCTGGGAAGAAAACAGTAGCTGGGCAAGAGACACAGTGTTTGTAAACAGGATTTGGAATTCTGGGCCAGGCTTGGAATAAAGAAATGGTGAGTGCTTGTGGGTCAGGGCCAGGGGTGGCCCAAGAAGAGCCAGCATTGACCTCGGAAGGCTGGCGCCAAGGCAGGAGGGCTGGTGGAGACCCGGAGGACCAGGATGCCTTTGTCTGGGGTCTTCCAGATCTGACCTAAAGGGCTTTCAGGTGAAAGGGAGAGGAGGAGGAAGCAAAGCTGTCTCTGCAGAGCTATCAGCTGCAGGTCAAAATAGAGGAAGACTGACACCTGAGACTCCCAGAAGTTTACTCCCAGAAAGAAGGCAGTGAGAAAATGGCAGCACAAAGCACAGCTGAGAGGCCCTGGGAACGGGAGGCCCTGGGAGCGGGAGGCCCTGGGAGCGGGAGGCCCACGGAGCCAGAGGGCAATTTGACCTTGTCAATGTTACAGAGACCTGGAGGAATGAGCCATGATGGGAATGTTGCCAAGGAAGAGCAGACCTTATTCACAAGAAAGAGCCTCGCTACCGGGAGTGGAGGTGGGAAGGACAAGCACTGCTGTATAGGAAGGAGATAATGGGGAAACGGGAGGGATGGTCATGGAGGAAAGCCTTGGGAAAAGGCCAGTGGAGGCCAGAAACCAAAGCAATCTTGCTGTGAGTGCACTGCAGACCTCCCGGATGGCAAAGGACAATAGAGGGAGAGGGGTCCGAGAAATATGTAAGAAACGAAGTCCTGATGCCCAGAATGAGCTTAAGGCTGGAAAAGAAAGTTTAAGGCCAAAACCCAAAAGGTTTTAAAAGCTATACTGGGGGCAAAAAGAATCAAAGAGGAAGCAGGCTGGCTGCTGGGTGAGGGGGTGGCCAGAAGACCCCCTGTGGCCACCGAGCGCAGTCAGGGCCTTTTCTCTTTCCCAGCCAATCCTTAGGCCCCACTGTCCAGTTCTCCCCAGACCCCTGCTGCCCGTAGTCTTTGGGAACTTGCCGGAGGCCCTGCTGCAGCCCCAACCCACTGTCTTCCATCTGCCATGAAATAAACATGGAAATGAGCCTGCCTTATATGTATTTCCTCTCCCCTTCCCCATTAGAACAAGAGCAACGAGGATCTTGATTTTCTATTTTTTAATCCAATCCTTGGCGCAGGGATTGGTACGCAGAAGGCACTTAATAAATGTTTCCTATTCCATTTCCTTCTCCCTGCCCCCAGCCAGGGTTACTAGATGGCAAGTCTAGAGCTAACCGGCCTATTGAGTAAGGTCTTATTTAATAATCCCTCATTAGCAAAAACCCTTCCAGGACAAGAAAGTGTGCCAAATAAAATGGCGGCCCTCAGTTTACTAAACATTGCCTGGTGAGCTGAAGAAAGTTTCCAAAGAAAGACACAGAGAGGTCTTAGGTTAGGAGCCAGAAGAGGTCTCGGAGGCCACAGGACCCCCCCCCCCCCCATACACAAAGAGAAGGTCCAGGGTCCCTGTTTGGTTAAAGCTGCTTGAAGTGAAAGCTACTGCTCACCTTGGAGAAGAGGAGGGGAAGGGGGAAAGAAGGGAGAAAGGACAAAAAGATGGAGGAAGGGGGAAAGAGGGGGAGGGGAGGAGAAAGGGAGTTTCTCCACTGTCCACAGGTATTGCATTTGTTCCCTCCTCCCTCAATTGGAGCTCATCTGTTTATCTGTTTGGAAGCCCCTCACAGGGATGGGAGCTCTTTGAGGACAGGTTTCCCCTCCCTCTCAGCAAATCCAACACCCAGCACACAGCAGGCACTCAGCCTCCATTTGCCAACCACGGCGCTTTCCCTCCCCAAGTCCTCCTCTTCCCCCCATTGGAACAACCCTGGATCATGAGGAGGAACTTTTGCTTTCTCTTGTTCAGAAGCAGGTCTCTCCCTCTCTTGCCAAACTTTACCCCAACTGACGCCAGAATCTGAGTCCTCACTTCCCTTATCTAGTCCTTGCTTGGTTGTACTTGCATCCTTAGCACTGGCTCTGACACAGAGTAATATTCTCTCTCTCTCTCTCTCTCTCTCTCTCTCTCTCTCTCTCTCTCTCTCTCTGTCTCTTTCTTTCTCTCTGTCTGTCTGTCTCTCTCTGTCTCAATCTCTGTCTGTTTCTCTCTGTCTATCTCTCTTAATCTCTGTCTGTCTCTGTCTCTCTTTCTTTCTCTGCCTGCCTGTCCGTCTGTCTCTCTTAATCTCTGTCTCTCATTCTCTCTGTCTCAATCTCTGTGTATGTCTCTCTTTTGTGCATATTTACCTTTGTCTCTCCCTCCTCTTCCCCTCCCTCTCTTCTCTCCCCGCTACTCTCCCTCTTCCTCCTTTCTCCCCAGTCCTCAGTCAGCCTCCCCGCTCCCCTTCTCTTCCCCTTTCTTCTCCTCTTTCCTCTCCCTCACTCTCTACTCTCACTATGCCCCCCTCCCTTCTTCCCTTTCCCTCAGTCCCTCCTCCCCTTTCCTCTCCCCTTCTTCTCCCTCCATCTCTCCACCTCTCCTAAATATCAGACTGGATTACACTGCACAAGCATACAGAAAAAACAAAACTGGGGCCACATCCCGGGCTGCCCGAGCAGCGCCGGGTGTGAAGCTTTGGGGACCAGAAGCCCCAGGTTTGAGGGCCAGCGGCTCCTCGCCGGAGCCGAGTCATTCCATTTACCTTGGAATCATCGAATCCCAGAATGCCAGAGAGCCAAAGGATGAAGGAAGACATCTGGCCCGGTCTCTGGTTGTCCCCCAATCATTCTAGTGCAGAGGGCAACGTGGCGGCTGCCATGGGAGGGGGGTGAACAACATGGGCTTCTGAAGTCAGGAGAGGCTCCCGGGTCATCAGGGA
The DNA here is from genome assembly GCF_902635505.1 of Sarcophilus harrisii. NCBI lineage: Eukaryota > Metazoa > Chordata > Mammalia > Dasyuromorphia > Dasyuridae > Sarcophilus > Sarcophilus harrisii. The sequence continues at coordinate 457,645,455 of NC_045429.1, forward strand.
TGGGTCTGGAAGCTCCAGGAGGATCCCGATGGGCAGGGCAGGGCCGGGTGAGGAAGGAGGAGGCTGTTCCAAGGAGAGGGAACCGCACAAAAAGGCAAAGTCCCAGGGAGAGCGTGTGAGAATATCTGCTCACTGGGCAGCCTGCGCTGTGCCTGGGTGAGCGGCATAATCTCTGATGACCTGGAATGCGGGGCAGGGGAACTCGGGAGGTAAAGACCAATCTATGAAGATTTCTTGAGCGAGGGGTGGAGGGACAACTAGGATTTGTTACACTCAAGGCAAAAGCACAAAGAAGGCCATTTGTGAAGGGGGGAAGGGCAGGGCAAGGGAAAAGCTCACCAACTGGGAACTTCCAAATGAAAGAAATTATTCTTGCTGACCAAGGACTAAATCACCCCTGAAGCACTGCAATGTGCTCTGTTATACAGCCCCCTGGATCAGGGCTCCTATCACCCTACCCTAGTTATAGTTTTGCAAAAGAGTGACCAAGGACATGATTAAGGTTAGCCTAGAAGAAAATTGACCTGGCAGCAGAAGAGAGAGACGGGCAGTCCTGGGCTCATTAGGAAGCTCTTGGGAAAATGGTAATGAAGGCTTAACCCAGCCCAGCAGCAGTGGAAAGAGGAAGGAGAGAAGAAACTGAGGAACCTACAGGACCTAGCAATAACCCAGGGTATGGGGAGAGAGAAGAGAGGGCAAAGGAGGAGAGGAAGGTGATGATGACTCCAAACGGAGCTGACTGGGGGACTTAGCCAATGTTCAACTTTGATAAGAGGCCCTTCCATAATTAAACATTGACTTTTTAATAAATAACTAAGTGGCCTTACAGCAATGGTGATTCAGAATAATACAAATATCCATTCAAAATGTGCTCATGTTTTTTTTTTTCACAAAAGTATGTACAACTTCCAGCAATAGTTAGTCCGTAAGTCAAAAAGCATTTATTTATTTTTGCTGAGGCAATTGGGTTAAGTGACTTGCCCAAGGTCACACAGATAGGAAGTGTTAAGTGTCTGAGACCAGATTTGAACTCAGGTCCTCCTGACTTCAGGGCTGGGGCTCTACCCACTGCACCAACAAGCATTTATTCAACATGTAATATGTCAGGCTCTGTGGTAATAAACACTGGTAATACAAAAAGAGGCAGAAACAGCGAAGGCAAGATGCAAACAACCATGTAAGTATAAGATCCATTCACAGTCAGTAGAAGGAAATATTTTTATGAACAGAATTTGATTTTAAATCCTCTGGGAATGTTTGCTTTTTGAGGAGATTTAATGGCAAATCCTTTAAAAAGGGATCCATCGTCCCCTAATATATACAACAGGGAGGCAGAACTGTGCAATGGGAAGAATGCTGGCTCATTGGCCAAAGGCCCTGGGTTCAAATTCTGCCTCTGACGCTTAGCACCGATGCTTATTTGGACAAGTCATTTAACTGGGTCTTAAGTAAAATGAGGGAACGGGACTAAATTACTTCGGAGATGCCCCTGTAGATCTTTATCGATGATCTCTGAAGAACAGAGATTTTTAATCTACTAGGTCTGCTTATGTCACTCTGAGGTCTCCTCCAAATCTCATTATGATCCTGGAGATCTCAGAATTAGTAGATTTTAAGATCAGGTATCTTAATCATTTATATTATTATATTATATTATAATACTCTTATACTCTTAAACAACCGCAGCTGTCAGTCATAGTCATGTGTTAATCACAAACTGATCACTTTCTCTTGCTTTGCAGCCCCACCAATCAGTTGCACTTCCCTCGCATGCTCAGTCACCACAATCCTCCAAAAAACAATTGAGCACAATCACAAGACCTTCTCGGGCTCATTAGAACATCAGTGTGATAGTCAATGTGAAGATACATTATTACACCATCACATCACTCCCAAAGGGGTTAATAACTGGCCAAATGTAACTACTATGTAACACATAGATGGCTCGTATTAGCCAGGGATATTTTCACAGTGTGACGAGATCTCTGCAACAAAATTTAGGTCAAATTATCCCTCTGGCATGGCGTAAGTGGGGCAAACCTGGAATTTAGCACCACAGAATCCTAAATCCCAGACCTAGAACTGGAAGGGACCTAAGAGGTCATCTACTTTGCAAAGAAGGAAACTGAGGTCCAGCTGTGTGAAGTAGTTCATCTAGCTCCTTGCCAGAGGACATAATAACAACTTTAGCAAAGTTGCAGGATATAAAATAAACCCGCATAAGTCATTGGCATTTCTACGTTAGAAGAAAGAAAAATTCCATTTAAAATAACTGTAGATAATATAAAATATTTGGGAGTCTGTCTACCAAGACAAAGCCAGGAACTATATGAATGTAATTGCAAAACACCTTTCACACAAAGTTAGATTTAAACAACTGGAAGAATGTCAAGTGCACATGGATAGATCAAGCTAATATAATAAAAATGAGAATTCTACCTAAATTAATCTGTTTATCCAGTGCCATACCAATCAAACTCCCAAGAAATTACTTTGTAGAACTCGAAAAAATAATTACAAAATTTGTCTGGAAGAACAAAAGGTCAAGAATTTCAAGGGAAATAATGAAAAATATGCAAAGGAAGGTGACATAGTTGTAAAAGACCTAGCATATATAATATATCAAAACTAATTGTTACTGGTTAAGAAACAGCGTAGTAGATCAGTGAATAGGTTAGGTTCACAAGACACAGTAGTCAAAAACTATGGTAATCTAGTGTTTGATAAACCCAAAGACTCCAGCTTCTGGGATAAGAACTCATTATTTGACAAAAATTGCTGGGAAAACTGAAAAATAGTATGGCAGAAACTAGGCACTAATATGTAATACTTTATATCAAGAAAAGATTAAAATAGGTTTATGATTTAGACATAAAAGGTGATATATTATAAGCAAACTAGAAGAACAACGGATAGTCTACCTTCTGGGTCTGTGGAGAAGGGAGAAATTTAAAACAAAAGAACTAGAGAACATTATGAAATGCAAAATGGATAATTTTGATTATATTAAATTTAAAAGTTGTCGAACAAACAAAATCAATGCAGCCAAGATTAGAAGGGAAGCAGAAAACTGGGGGGGGGGAGGATTTATATCCAGTGTTTCTAGAAAAGGCCTTACTTCTAAAATATATAGAGAATTGATTCAAATTTATAAGAATATAAGCCATTTTCCAACAAATAAATGATAAATGGTCAAAGGATGTGAACAGAATTTTCAGATGAAGAAATTAGAGCCATTTCTATCATATGAAAAAAATGCTCTAAGTCACTATTGATTAGAAAAATGCAAATTAAAACAACTCTGAGGTACCACTTCACACCTTCCAGATTAGCTAAGATGACAGGAAAAGATAAAATAAATATTGAAAGGGATGTGGGAAACACTGATATATAGTTGGTGGAGTTGTGAACTGACTCAAACATTCAACCAGAGCAATTTGGAACTATGCCCAAAGGGCTAACAAACTGTATATACCCTTTGATCTAGCAGTGTGTCTATTGGGTCTGTATCCCAAAGACATCATAAAGGAGGGAAAGGGATCCACATGTGCAAAAACTGTTTGCAGCAGCCCTTTTTGTGTGGCAAGAAACTGGAAACTGAATGGATGCTCATCAGTTGGGGAATGGCTGAACAAGTTATGGGATATGAGTATTATGGAATATTATTTTTCTATAAGAAATGATGAGAAGGCTGATTTCAGGAAAGCCTGGAAAGACTTGCATGAACTGATGCTGAGTGAAGTTAGTAGAATCAAGAGAACATTTACACAGTAACAAGATTTTATGATGATCAACTGTGATGGGTGTGGCTCTTTAACAGCGAGATGATTCAGACCAATTCTGATGAAGGGGGATAGAGCCATCTGTACCCAGAGCAAGACTGTGGGGACTGAGTGTGGATCACAGCATAGTATTTTTACCTTTTTTGCTTGTTGTTGCTTGTTTTTTGTTTTCTTTCTCATTTTTTTTCCTTTTTGATCTCTCTCTCTCTCTTATTGCAGAACAAGACAGATGTGGAAATATATTTGGAAGAATTGCATATGTTTAACTTATATTGAATTATTTGCTATCTAGGAGAGGTGAGTGGAAGAAGGGAAGGAGAAAAATGTGGAATACAAACTTTTGCAAAGGTGAAGATTATAAACTATCTTTGCATGTATTTTGAAAAACAAAGAGCTTTTATTTAAGAAAAAGAAGATGCACTTGCTCAATCACTCCATGTCTCTTTTTTTCAACCATTAGAAAATTCAGCAAGATATGCAGGTGTGACTTTCCTCCTGCCTTCCCTCCCCCCCCAATTTGGTTCTTCCCAGTATAATAACTTTGTTGAGACATTGGAACCCAAATCCACCATAATGGTGCAAAATATTGTTGTGAGATCATTTAGAACAGACTTCCTTATTTTTTTTGGCAGCACAAATCCTTTTGGAAGACTGACAAAGCTTACAAATCTCTTCTCAGAATCATGTTTTTAAATAATTGAAGGAAATGCTAAATTTTAGTTGGAAAAAGGTGAAAATAAAAATGTACTTTTTCCTCATCTGAGTTTGAACTCCCTTGAAGTCTCTTACATATCCCTAGTCCCTACATTAAGAATCACTGTGTAAGACAGTCACTCTCTTGGAGCAGATGACAAGACTTTTAGGACACACTCCCTCTAAAATTATCTCTCCTTACTTCCTGTTTGGAAAGTCAATTCCCCACTTTGTACAGGGTACACCTCTCCATTACCTCAAAAAGTCCCTTCTCGTTCCATTATTGTCAATAACTTATCATAAGCCCCATCCTAAGAGTCTCTTCCTAAATTATTCTTCTGGCTGATGATGCTCAGATTTACGTTTCTCTCCCAACTGCCGAGTTCGTTATCACCTGCCTAGCAGAAATTTGGAACCAGATGGCCCATAGGCATTTCAAACTCCAACTGTCAAAACTAGAACTCATTATCCATGCCCATAAACCTATCCCTTTTACTAATAGCCCTGTTTCTATGGAAATTCTTCCAATCACCCTTTCCTCCACAAGTAGAGCTACCATCTGAGGCCGGGCCCCTCACCTGCTTGGTCTCCCAGTTGATTTTCTAGCCTCAATGATGATGATCTTGCAGGATGACGGGGGTTCCTGAGGCATAATGAAGCCCAGAGAAGGATAGCTAGGGAAGAAATGAAGCAACTAGGCAAATATGGAGCCAATGAGTGGTATAGTTAAATAAGTTAATAAATAGTGAATGAATAATTAAATAAAGTTCGATTTGGTGGCTATGTGAAGGGTGGATGAGAGAAACCTAAAAACTTGAGGCCATATCCTTCCTACCTTTTGAACCTTTTGAGTCCTCTTGGATGCAACCAAGATGGACTTCATTTTCTCACATAAAATATCACTTCACCCATCTCCGAGCTTTTGACCTAACAGTACCTCAGAGTATGCTCTCTCTCTTTACCTATCCCTTAGAATTCTGATTCCTCAAAGTTCACATGTACTCTCCTCCTGGAGATCTTTCTTTAGCTGCCATTGTCTCCCTGCCCAGTCACCTTATCATTCACACACACACACACACACACACACACACACACACACACACATCCATATGTTGTTTTCCCCAATAGAGTCAAGAAAGGGAAGGGTCTGCTTCATTTTTTGATTTCGGTTTCACTGTTGCCTTGCACTAATCTGGCAAAATACTTCCTGACTGACTGCTGAAAGTGAACTCTTCTAGAAAATTTTATTTTATATCCTGCAAACTTGCTAAAGTGGTTAATTATTCCTAACAGTTTTTTTAGCTGATTCTATAAATTTTTTTAATCTGCAAAGAGTGATAGTTTTGTTTTCTCATTACCTATTGTAATTCCTTCAACATTTTTTTCTTCTCTTATTGTTAAAGACAACATTTCCGGTACAATATTGAATAATAGTAGTGATCATGAACATCCTTGTTTCAGCCCTGATCTTACTGGGAATGGTTCTAGCTTATCCCCATTACAAATAATGTTCACTTGGATAGATGCTACTTATCATTTTAAACCTTCCAGAGAATTCTAAAAGCCCCATGGTTGAACCAAAATCATTCTCTGAAGTCCTGTACAAACCTCTGCTAGCTTAGGGAATTACTCTGGCTATTTATTGATACCTTAGAGTTAATGTACCATGGAAAAATGATTCCCTTAAGAGCTATAAAATCATGGACTGGAGCAGTTAGGGGGTATTAAATCCAGCCTCAGACATCTAGTTGCTATGTGACCCTGGGCAAGTCACTTCATCCTGTTTATATCAGTTTCTTCATCTATAAAATGAGCTAAAGAAGGAAAAGGCAAACCACTGCAGTATCTCTGCGGAGGTCATGAAGAGTTGGATGAAACTAAAAAAACAACTGAACAAAAAGAAATGGTTACTGATGGAGTGCCTTGGAAGCCAGTGTCAGGATCCCTGTTTCAGGGCTTGCCAGTTCCTGGCCTAGCCTCAAATACAAAATAATGATTCCATCACATGATTATCATCATTGATTAAGTGGACATGCTATTCTCCCAAGGACTCATGTAAATATACTTGGAAAAGGACTCTGCGCTCTTGTGCCTCAGTCCTGAATTTATTTTTTTGTTTGTGCAATACCCATGGTGAGTGAAACAGGAAGTCAGGGTGTGGTCTTCATCAGAAAACAGACACCACAGAAATTAAGTTTCAACATCATCCCCTTTCACTCACCCACACTGACAATTAGGATCACACGGAGAATAGGACTTCCAAGCCCTTTCTGTTGCACAATGCTGCCTCCTTAGCCTGTACTGATGATGGCAGGTCCTTCCTTAATTTAGGACCAATCCCCAAAGAAGCCACTGGGATTGGTAAAATGACATTTTATTTCTATCCATGGGATAAATAGTGAGAATTCTTGCCAGAATTGGCCAGCAGACTCTAAGCATGAGAAGATTAAAGAAATCTGCCAAAAAATATGCATATTAATTAAAGAAAAATGTTACAAGTCTGACATTTTCAAAAGTCTCTTTTGGAAAAAGTCCATCATATAAAAAAAATGGTTGTATAACTTTGCCTCCAAGTAGAGCACTCATTAAAAAACCAAACAAAATTATCTGTTGTATTTTTTCTTGCTTCTTATATGCTGTCTACTTGCTTATTCACACAGCTCCTAATTTACACTGTGTTCTTGAGTAGAAAAAAGCTCCCACCGGGAGTGAAGAATTCTACCCTCCTGACATCCCTGTCACTCAACCGATGCAGCAAAATCAGATGGCAGACGGTTGGTTCCTCCACATTTATGCTTCTGTTGTTCTCATATACCTGTCTTGGACATGCCCAAGAAGGGAGGAGCCAAGAAGCACAAAACTAAAGTGCCCCCACACATTTCAGAACCAATGAACAAAGCCTTTTCCACGACTCCCAGGATTTTTATGATGAAGGGAAAGGGGTGTCTTGATTGTCAATAAAAGAGAGCAGGGGAACTCCAGGCTAGTGAGCTTGAGTTAGATGCCTTGTCAAAGTCTTTTGCTATTATTCAGTCCTGTCTGAACCCGTGGACCATAGCACAGTACGTGAGACCCTTCCAGACTCACACTATCTCCCAAAGGATCAAATTCTGGACACTATCATTAAAGGGATGGCAAGTGAACATTTAGAAAAGGAAGCGGTGATTGCAATGGCTCAGCAAGACTTGGGTATAAATAACTCATGCCAGACTAACATTATTTCCTGTCCTGACAAGATTACTCATGGGTAGGTTAGGGGAATGCCGTAGATAGTCTACGTAGATTTTGGTAACACAGTTAAGATGGTATCTCACTTCCTTGGAGTGATGTGGGCTACAATAAGATAATAAACTGGTTGAACAGCCAGACTCATTAAGGGTTTGATGGCAACTTGGGAAGGCTCCAGTGGGGTGCCCCAGGGATCTCTGCTTGGCTCTTGACTCATGTTGTTATCAAGGAGAAAGGCATAGATGGCACCTTATCAAACCTGCAGATGACATCAGGCTGGGAGGGAGCTAACACGCCGGATAACAGAGGTGGCGGCAAAGAAAAAAGATCTCAACCACCTCTAGGGCTGAATCAAATAAGAAGAAATTGAGTAGATATGTCCCAAAAGGCTTATTCCAGGGTTCAAGAAACTAACTCCACTCAACAAGAAGAGGCTTGGTTAAGAGTTTGTTTGAAAGAGGATCTCTAAGTTTGAGTGGACCACAAGTTCACTGGGAAGCAACAGTGTGATATAGTGACCAAAAAGGTGATGATCTCTGACTTTCTTAAGAGACATGGCTTCTGGGAATCAAGATGTGAGAGCCTCTGGCTTCATAAAACCTCCCTGGGGGCTTCATGTTCAGTTCTAAGCACCAGTGATCAGAAAGGGTGTTGATAGCTGGGGTACAACTGGAAAAGGGTAATGAGAAAAGTGCTGAGCCTCAAGACCACACCCTCAGAGGATATGCTGAAGGGAGTGAGGATCATTGGCCCAAAGAAGATCTTAGCTGTCTCTGAAGGCTGATCTGTGCAAGAGAAAGCTTCCTTCTGTATGGCACCAAAGAATGGAACCAAGGCCAGTGGGACATGGGGTCCGGAAAACTTGGCAGAATGGGGCCATTCTGAGGTGGAAGAAGTTACCTCCAAAGTCAGCAGGCTCCTCTCCCTAAAGGTACAAAAGCAGAGACTGTATGAGTCTTGTCTGCTTTGGCGGTGCTGGGCATTCTTTCCCAGCAGAATCTGGTGCTCTTTCCCCTGAATCACATTAAAAGCTAGAATACAGTGAACCCTTGGTTAATAAATCACCAAAAGGTCATTGACACTCATCGGGCTATTAAACCATTTTGATTTTCACAAATGCTACAAAGAAGAGCTGACAGACGCGGTATGACCTGACACGTAGCAGACAGACCCGACATGACCAAAATAATTTTAAGTACCCCCAATAGAAATGGGGACCACTAACCCTCACAAGGGCTGCTCTTAGTGGTACTGATGTCTTCCTAAAGCATTTCTCAATTACATTTTAATTTGATTCCACTGGTTGCCAGGGGGTCTTAGAATGCAGAAGGCAAACTGGTCCTCAGGCAATTTTGTTTAGCCCTTAGCATTTGTCCTCCACCTACCTCCAGCCCCAGACCCTCCTTTTGCCATCTCTAAACCAAGAATTGTCTGTTCTTCTCACCTGCTTTTCCCAACAAAACCTGGAAGTCTCCGATGTCATTCATTTCCGCTTAGAAATTGATTACACTTTAGTATGAATGAGTTATAAACATGTTCTCAATTAGATTGAGAGGCTTTAGTCCTTTAAAAAATAATTTGAAGTATAAGAGAGCAGGAGAGTAGGCCTTCTGAAGCTAGAGCAGGCCTGTTCTTGAGGTCAACCCAGAGAAGAAACCCTAAGTCAGCTGAGGTTAGCCAATGTCCTGGGATAGGCTCCCTGGAAGGTTCATTATACTGCATGAATCCAGAGTTACAGCTTTAGCACCCCCCCCCAAAAAAAAGGTACTGGGGAGGGCAGAAAGGAGGGGAAAATGGAAAGGAACTGGTATCTTTTCCTGATCAGCTTTTGGAATCCTGTCTCTCTTAATTTGTTTCTGTTCCATCTTGGGGGAAAAAAAAAAGAACAATTAAAAATTTACAGATAAATTGTGTTTCTGTCATCCACCATTTGCCATCAGTATCCCTACCCTGTCCTTTCCCTGTTCCCCCCTTCCACCCCTCCCCAGAAGAGGAGGAGAAAATACTTCAGCATCTGATCTCTGATCCAAAGCTGCTCCTAACAATAGATCTGGGTTCAGTTTCACAACAGCTGTCAATGTGCACACTGAGCATGACCTTCTGATCCCACTAACCTTGCTCTGCAGGGCAGGATCTTTAAAAAAAACCACTATATATATATATGTATATATATAGTGGTTTTTCTAAGATCATATATATTTTTAAATATATCTATATATCTGCCCATGTGCTCCTCACTCTCCATTTTCTCTGGAGCTCCTTGGAACAGTCAGTCAACAATCATTTATTCTTCCATGCAAAGAAAGACAAAAAGTCAGGTCCCTGCCCTCAAGGAGCTTCTATTCTAATGGTGGAAATAATATGTAAATCATTAGAAGCTGACAAAGCATATAAGGTAAATGGAAGGGGATCTGTGACAGAGAGCAAAGTAAGGTAGAAACCAGGAAATAATAATAATGAAAATAACAGCAGCAGCTAATGTTTATGTCATACTTGATGTGAAGCCAGGAATGCCTGGTGCCATATTCTGCCTCAGACACTTTAACGAGCCGTGCGACCCCAGTTAAGTCCCTTCACTTCTGTCTCCATTTTTCAATCTGTAAAATGGATATAATAAGGAAAAGACTCCACCTCTTTGAGTTGAGGTGGGATCCAATGGGATTGTTGTGGTCGAGTCATCTCAGTCAAGTCTGAATCTTGTCCCCATCTGGAGTTTTTAGCAAAGATACTGGAGGGGTTTGCCATTTCCTTCTCCAGCCCATTTTACAGATGAGGAAACTGAGGCAAAAAGGGTGAGGTGACTTGCCTGGAGTTAGTCAGTAAGTGTCTGAGGCCAGATTTATATTCAGGAAGGTGAGTCTTCCTAATTCAGAGGGAAACCCTATATAAAGTGCTTTGCAAACCCGAAAGTGCTATTCATGTTAGTATTATGCTGTAGTTATTCTTTCTCATGTACACAAGGAAGTTTAGGGAGACTCACCCTCCCAGATGCCATTTCCTAAACATCCCAACATCCCAAAGTCAAGGGCAGGACAGCTCCCAGGAAATGGGCTCCATGTTTCTAGCACTGGATGAAAGAGCCCGTTCTACTTATCACCGATGGGACAGTGGGATTTACGGCCTCGTGGAAGCTTCAGAGGGAGGGACAGGAAGTGCCCAAATTTCTCATCAGCCCAGGAGTTCACGGTCCCTAACTCAGGACCAGGGGGAGGTCAGCCAGAAGCTCAGTAGAGATGTTTACGCCAGCCTGACCCCTGCTGGACACTTCGGGAACTGCTCTGTGGGGAAGAGGACCCAACTTCTTGTACTATTTGAAATAAATGCAAACAAAGATTTTTTTTTTTTAAGGGTAGTCTCTGTCCTCAAGCAGGGGACAGTCTACTTCAGGGGGGAGGGGCAAAAATCCTGGCTCTTCTCAGCAATGAGGTGATTCAAGAGTATTCCAATAGACTTGGGATGGAATGCGCCATCAGCATCCAGAAGGAGGACACAGACATGAATATATATACGTGTATATAAATATATGTATGAGAACATATACACACATTATGTTTTATATATATATATGTATGTATATATACATATGTATGTATATATATATATATATATATATATTATAGCACATACACCATATGACTCATCTGCTTAAATGTGATTAGATCAGCCAGGGGGAGGTCAATAAAAGCAGCAGAGAGGCACAGGAAGTTTAAGGTCTGGGCCAGAACTGGCCTACTTGTTTCCTGGAGAGGGGGAATAACTTAAACATGCCTGAAACCTCTCATCTCAGCCAGCAATCTGGCAAAAAGGCAGAATCCCTGCCTTTGACTAGAGACAGGACCGTGTTTCCATCTATTTGCCCTGATTTTCTGTCCTCCCCTATGGTCACAAAATAGCAGATGTGGGACATCTATCCTTTTTGGGGGGGACTAGGTGTCCCCCATCTGCCCCTAGATCCAGCTACCTGGAAGTGCCACAGATTTTCCTGATGCTGATGCACTTTCCTAACCCTAGTCCCATCTGCCCTTAGAGCCAGCGCCACAGACTTTCCCGATGCTGATGCACTTTCTTTCCTATCCCTAATCCCATCCTAATGCTCTTCTGCACAGAAGCTTGGAAATACTCATTTCTGAGCTGGGCCATTCACCCTTCATTAGATGCCCTGAGAGTTCCCAACTCTTGGGACTTCATCCTATCGACAACCCTCAGTGCAGGTAACAGCTCCCCGAAGTCCCCTCGCAAGCAATGGAACAGCCCAGCTTCCCCATGCTGGGGACTAGGGGCATGTGCCCCCACGCCTTGCTCTGACTCGAGATTTAAATCCAGTTTCTGACAGGAAATATCGGCTTTCCATTCAGTGACAACTTGAAAAAAATCACATTTAAATAGGGCGTACAAGAGTGAGGAGTATAATTTCAACTAGTCAATAAGGGCAGATTTTAGGAGTTTTTGACCAAATTATTTCTCAATCTTGTTTTAAAAATTTATCCAACCTTCACCTGACGTTTCATTATCTTCATGAAATATAAGTAAATGTTTTGTTCTGCAGGGAGAAATGCTACATTATTAACAATGGGCCAGAGCATCCTTTGATGACTCATGAATCATTTATGGCACCAGACTGGGATCTGAAAGGCCTAGCAATGGCCATGACCCAGCTGACAAAGCCAGGCCCATCTAATGGGCTGAGGAGAAGCCAAGAGAAGGGAAAGACAGTGATCACCCAGCCCCTAAGAAGCTTTCATCTCTGGGCTGCAGATGGAGCTTCGCGGCTTTCACCAAACCCTCTTCTCTAAGTAGCACAGTGGGGATTCTAGACTGTCCTTTGGGAAGGGCAGCCACCGCGGTGACAATAGAGCATCGAATATCAAACCATAACATATTTGGACCTTAAAACTACACAAAGAATAGGTTTCCTCCTTGAAGTAAGAAGAGCACTCGCTCCAAAAATGGAAATGGAATGATCACTAACAAGGAAATCAAACTCAGAAATTGTAATCATCGGCCCTGATTACGCAGAACTGATCGAAGGGGAATAAAAAGGGGAGACTAGAGGGACAAAATGTTGTATACGTTGTCAGACTATAACAGTTAAGTTGCTTAATTGTTTTTATTAGTTATAAGAGAAGAATCAGTGGGGAAGGGAGAAAGGAGAAGAGAATGATTTATCTGGAAGTTAGTTATTAAATTCGGTTGTTTTTAGTTGTGTCCGACTCTTCGGGACCCCATTTGGGGTTTTCTTGACAAAAATACTGGGGTGGTTTGCATTTCCTTCTTCAGGTTATTTTATAGATAACGAAACCGAGGCAAACAGGATTAAGTGATTTGCTCAGGCTCCCACAGCCAGTGTCTGAGGCTGGATTTGAACTCCAGAATCAGGACTTTATTTCCTGTGGTGCCACCTAGCGGTCATTACTATATATAAAATACAATTTATACTATATGTAAAATACAAAATGCAAGGCCATTTTAAAAAGAGGGAAGATCCCTTTCAGTAAGTCAATATATAAGCATTTATTAAATATCGATTATGTGATGCATAATGCTTAGGGCTGCTGAGACAAAGATAAAAAGGAAACAATCCCCGTTCTCAAGGAGCTTATATTCTAATGGGGAAGCAAAGTGTAACTACTTAGATATACACAGGATACATCCAGAGGAGACAGAAAGGAACCTTAGTGGGCAGAGGGGATGGGAAGTTGAGGTTCTTACAAACACCTCCTGCAACATGGAGGTCCTCTGAATATTTAAAGGTGCCGACCATCTCTCCTCCTCCCCCTTGTGTTTTCCCTGTTGAAGATTCCCAGTCTTTCAACTGTTCCTCCTCCAATCAGATCACTTCCACACCTAGAGAAAATCTCGTCATATGTGCCCCAATCCACCCTGGCAGATCACCAATCAGTAGCCACGTGAGGAGATAATGTGTCATAACAGTATTAGCAACAACAATAAAGCAGTAAAAGCTGCCATTTCTATAATTCTATAAGGTTTTCATCATCTCACATTATCTCACTTGATTTTCACCATGACCTACAGAAGTAGGTACTATTATCCCCATTTTATAGATGAGAAAATCAAGGCAAACAGATTAAGTGACTTGCTCAGGATCACACTGCTAATATGGGTCTGAGGTAGTCTTTGAACTCTGGCTCCTTGACTCAAATCCAGTACTCTATCCATCAGAAAATCTTAAAGGCAGAAGAAATATTTTTCTGCCAATGAAGAACAACTTCCATGGTATAGAAAGCTAGAAAGGAGAAACAATGGGGAGGGGGGCTCAGAACCAAACATCCTTGACAGATGAGGAACTGTGGCCAACAATGGCAGCCTTCAGACAACGGAGCCCTGCTAAGTGGATATGGGGTTCGTAGCAAGCAAACACCTCTCTGCATTCACACATTCACATCCCTCTCCGTGAGAACTACAAGCTCTGCCCTTGTTTTTGAGGATGACATCTCTGCAAACAGAGCTTCAAGTTTAATGTGGGATGCTGCCTTTTCACTCAGGGAAAATAGGTTTCAGTATAAATAGCTAGTTTGAGAAGGAGAGCAGGAAACTGTCCTAATTAAAAGGCAGCTAGTAGATTTAGCTCAACAGCAGGCAGAACTTCAGGTCAGTCTGGACGAAAATTCTATGGGATTAGCGCTTCCCTGTAAAAGGGAATCTCTTAAATTAATTAAATTAAATTAGTGTAATTAAAATAATTTAATCTCTGTAAAAGAGCAAAACAACGAATTCTTGAAGGAGCTGAAAGAACCTCAGTAACAAATTCTGGAAGAAAGTAGTTCTGTGTCCCCTGACGTAGGCGAGAAGATATTAGGACACACTGAGTAAGCAGGTCACTTACCATGAACAGGTCACACCAAGCTAATCACGTTTACTTTTTTGGCAGGGTTAACGAAACTGGCCAAATGAAGGGAAAACTATAGATAGAACTTAAGCCAGCTTTAGAAAGTGGCCAAGTCTATCTAGCTGTTTTTGTGAATGAGATGTAGAGGCAACAGGCCTTTCTATGCTTGAGTGGTCATACCCAAACAGTAGTTTTTCACAGAGAAGTTGAAATGAAGTTTCTTTTTTTTTTTTTTTTTTTTTTTTTTTGAAATGAAGTTTCTAGGGAGAAGCCTCAGGGACCTATTTGGCAACTTATTGATTTTTTTTAAATCAATGAGTTAGATAAGGACAAAGATGGCACATTTATTAAATTTACAGGTGATCATAAAGCTGGGAAGGCTGAGTAACATGCTAGAGGAAAAAGTCAGGTTACAAAAATCTGGACAATCCAGAACATTGGGCCAAATCTACACAAGTAGCTTGTGTGGAGATAATTAAACATTATTACGAGTTTAGAACTCCAGAAGTAGAAGGTGAATAGAGGAAGAGTGGCTATCTAGTAGTTTAGCTGAAAACAATCTGTAGACCTGAGTGGACCACAATATGGATTGACAAGTATCATACAGCAGGCAAGAAAAGTTAATGAGTTTTGCCCGTTATCAAGAAAAAGACAATATCCAGGGCTGGACAATGACAGTCTGACTTGGCGTGACAGCTGAATATTCTGTTCACTTCTGAGCATGACATCGTAAGGCCATTAATATTCAGATACAGAACCTCCAGGATGGCGAAAGGCCTCCAGATTATGCCATATGAAGTAAGATGAAGGGACCTGAGGGAGGTTAGGCTCGAATGGAGAAACAAATAACCCAGGGAACATGATAGCTGTCAATCAGGTATTCTGGCCATGGGCTACTACAGAGTGGAGAGATTAGATCGTCCCCTCAACCCTTGGAGGAAAGAAAGAAAGAGCAGCATGAGAAGTTAAAAAGAAGAAAATACGGGCTGATGGAAGGAAGATGGTTCCTTCCATTTAGACCTATTGGAAAGGGGAACTGACTGTACCACAAGGAAGTGAGCTCATTCCCCATAATGGGAGGCCTTCAAGCAGAGGCTGCCTGTGTAGGAGAGTCTGGAAACAGCTGTTTTCAAAGGATTAATTTAAGCTAATGAGTAAATGAAGGCTGCTCATGACTCTTGTTTGCCTCACACCCACTCTGAGATTCCAGAAAAGAGTATTTCCTAAGTGACTAGAGCAACCATTAGGACTTTGACCAATCAATAGAGCTCCCAGTACCCAGCTGGGCTGGCACCCTCCCCCTCACTGTTTACCTGGTATTTGGCAACTCTTGGTTGGTCTTTATCCATCATTCAGACCAATGAAACCAACCAAGAAGATGCAGAGAAAGCATTTTTTGCACAAGTTGGAGTCCTATCATTGTCATCATCACTAGTATTTATAGAGTGCTTACTGTGTGTTTAACACTTTTCAAACAGGATCTCATTTGGTCTTCCAAGAAGCCCTTGGAAGTAGGTACTGTTATTATCTCCATTTTGTTGTTGTTCAGCAGTTTACAGTCACATCTGACTCTCTCTGACCCCATTTGGAGTTTTCTTGGCAAAGTTATTGCCATTTCTTTTTCCAGATCATTTTAGAGAGGAAGAAATGGAGGCAAATAGAATGACGTGATTTGCCTGGGGTTATACACCTAAAAAGTGTCTGAGGCTGGATTTAAACTCAGGTCTTTCTGAGTGACTGATCCACTGTGCCACCAGCTGCCTTCTGCATGTGGGTGACTTAGGCAAAAAACACACAGGTGAGGTCAGCTAGGATTGTCCTAACATGCTCTCTGTGTGGGAGCAGGAAAGGGAGTATATTCCTAATAACTGAAGGAAGGAAGGAAGGAAAGAAGGGGAAAGGAAGGAAGAATAGAAATGAGGAAAGAGAGAAAAAAGAAAGGAAAGAAAGAAGGGAAGAAGGAAGGAAGTGGGAAAGGAAAGAACAAAGGAAGGAAAGATGTGAGAAAGGAAGAAAGGAAAGAAGGATAAAGGAAGGAAGGAGGAAAAGAATGAAAGAAGTGAGAAAGGAAGGAAGGAAGGCAGAAAAGAAGGAAGAAAGAAGGAAATAAGTGGGGAAAGATGGAAGAAAGGAAAGAAAGAAGGAAGGAAGGAATATATTTTTTAACTGAAGTGAGGAAAGAAGGAAGGAAGGAAGAAAGGAAGGAAGGAAGGAAGGAAGAAAGGAAGGAAGGAAGGAAGGAAGGAAGGAAGGAAGGAAGAAAGGAAGGAAGGAAGGAAAAGGAAAGAGGAAAGAAGTGAGGAAAGTAGGAAGGAAAGAAGGAAGAAAGGAAGGAAGGAAGGAAAGAAAGAAAGAAGGAAGAAAGGAAGGAAGGAAAGGTGGGTTTTAAATATTTCTTAAATCTAGTGCCTTCTTTTGCCTATCACCAAAAATAAATGAACCTCAAGGGAGCAGGACGTGTGTCTATACACTTGAAAACATGATGCAAATGAGAGAGAACTAAAAGTTTGGGGTTTGGAGCAGAACTCTTCAGCTTAAATATTTCAGGTCTCAAGTTCTTGATTAATTAAAACCAACTTTTGGCTGCATCTGTTCACTGGAGAGAGGAGGATTACTGGCAAACGATGTCTCACTAAAAAACTCCCTTGGGCCAGTGATTCCACCTTCCATCTTTCAGCAGAAATAACAAGTTGTCCCATATTTCCCCAGTAAAACAAACAAAAGCTTCCTTGGCCTATGAAGCTGGTCATGGAATGGATAAATGTTTGAGCAACAACAAGAAGGAACAGAGAAACCTGATCATGGAACTTAATAATTGGCTCCTAAACAAGGCGTGTTTTGCAACTTAGCTATCTGGGCATCAGCACTGACCCAGAGTTCAACTCAAAGATCAATAAAAGATTCTTTGAAGACGACTTTTCCCCTGTGAGACAGCAAACTCATGCTCCGAGAAGAAATGAGACCTCACTTAGTGGAAATCAGCATAATAAGAATAAATGCTAAGGCAACTAATGTGTCTGTTGGGGAGGGAGGATTATGAGCCTCTCCTAGCATTAGTTGCACCTGCTCTGAGCCAGAGTTAAAAACAGTGACCGGTGTCTGCCCTCAAGGAGCTTCCATTCTAAGGGACAAACCCCTTAGGTTCTGGGAGGTTCTCTAACTGGAGAAAGGACCAACACTGATAACAAGGGGACAGAAAGGGGTCTTGTAGCAAGTAGCCCAACAGGGCCTTGGAAGAAGCATTGACAGCTTGATGTGGTGGAAAGAGGCCGGCTCTGGAAACCAAGGAGACCTGGCTTCAAATCACCCGACCTGCCAGCCTTCAATTCCTCAGCAATGAAATTATCTCCCTCTCATGCATCATAGTAAGAGATAAACAATTTTCCTGCACTGTTTGGTCTGAAGTCTTTTGTAATAACAATATTTATTGTTTAGTTGTTTTTCAGTCATATCTGACTCTCTGTGACCTCACTGGGGGTTTTCTTGGTAAAGATCCTTTGGGGTTTTGCCATTTCCTTCTTTTCTAGATGGGGAAACTGAGGCAAACAGGGTGGGAGGCTGAATTTGAACTCAGATCTTCTTAACCCCTCACCCTATGCACCGTGGTGCTACCTAACTGTTTCAGGAAGGCACTGGCACTTGGAAAGCACTCAGAAAGCACTCACACTTTATCAATATTTGTCAAGTAACCAACCCACCTCCCAGGATTGTGGTGGGATAAAATTCAAAAACATTTGTGCTCTGCACACCACAAAGCGCTCTATGAAGACTGATTATTGTTGTTGTTATTAAAAGATTTTTTTTCAGCTACAGATTCCTCCTAATGCCAAAATTCCGTGTAAAATAAAATAAAATAAAATAAAACTTGGGGGAGGATTTGTCTGAAGAGAAGCCATAGGTGGAGGCTTATTGAATTTAAAGAGACGTCCCATATGAGAGACTGAGTGTCTTTGTTCTGCTTGACTCAAGAAGGAAGAGAACCAGGTTCCCAAGTAGAATGGGCTGCCTCGGGAGGTGCTGAGTCAAGTCAAGTCAGCAAGCATTCGCTAAGCACCTACTATGTGTCCAGCAGTGAGGTGAGAGCTGGGGGTGAGATTGTCAGAGATGCTGGTTTGAGGCTGTGTTGACTCAGTTGGGCCGAGACATCCCTCCCAGCTCTGGTATCCTGTGATCCAGTGGAAACATAATCGTCAGTAGTCGATAAATATTTATTAAGCTCCTACTATGTGCCAGGCACTGTGTTAAGCACTGATGATGCAAAGATAGTCCCTGGACTCAAGGAGCTTACAATATAATGGGGAGCAAGCTGGGGGGGGGAAGGGCCAGCTGGGGAAGTTTTACACCAGGGTGATGGTTGGAGGAATTAAAAATTAAAAAGGAAATGGGAAAACTGACCAGGCTGTGCCCTGCCCAGTTGACTCAGCAGCTATGGAAGGTGAACTCATTATAGTATTTCTCATCTTTGGGACTCGGGAGAATAGAGGTGGGAAGTAGGAGGGATTTCTCATGGGATGACCATCCTGCCTTCTGGGGCTTCAGAGGAACCTCCACATGGGAGACAGGAAGAGCTGAGTTCAAATCCCGTCTCAGACATTTACTGCCTTTGTGACCCTGGGGAAATCATGTTCGGCCTCAGTTTCCTCACCTATAAAATGGGGATATCATAACTTCCCTCCTAGAGTTGCTGGAAGGCTTATATGAGATAATTCACAAACCTTAAAGGATTCTAGAAACATTAACTTATTATATATTATTCTGAAGCATGAAACTCAGTGACACATTCTCTGGTTTTTTTTTTTTAAAGCAGGTACGGCCATAGTGCCAGTCTGGAGAAAATTATAAAGAAGGCCATCATTCACAGAGGATCAGAAGGATCTGTCTATAAATACCCGCTTGGCACTTCCTGTGGTTTGGTTCAGCACATCCAAAGGCATGTTTGTGGGCAGCTTAGCGAAAAAACGTCCCGTAAGGAATACCCAAAATACTGCTCCCGGCTCCATCTTTCCCCTTCTTCCGTCTCAAGGTTAGGGCGTCCGGATGCAGAGAACCATGACTAATTCCAGACCGCCCCGAAAATCTGAAACAAATGTTGGTTTTCCCTAACTTGGGCAAAAGGAGGCATCTCTATTTTTCCACTTGCTGCGACGTTTCCCAGTATCTCCAGGAGAATGCAGTAGGGGCAATTTTCCCTCCCCTCCGCCCCAAGCAGCGGTTCTTGATCTTTTGTGGATTGGACCCCTTGGGCAGCAGTCCCTAAAGCCTCTGCACCTCTTCTCCCAATTGTGGTTTGCACGCTGAAACAAGGTTACAAGGGGGAATGATTATGTTTTATCATTTTTCAGTCTTGTGTCCAGCACTTCATGATCCCATTTAGGGTTTTCTTGGCAAAGACGCTGGAGGAGATGGCCCTTTCCTTCCCTGGCTCACTTAACAGATGAGGAAACTGAGGCAAACAGGGTTAAGTGACTTGGCCAGGATCACAGAGCTAATAAGTGCAAGGCCAGTTTTGGACTCGGGAAGACGAGCCTTCCTGACTCCAGACCTGGGACTCTGTGCACCACCTCGCTGCCCCAGCATAAGCCAATTATGCTGAAATACCGAAATGATCAAGATTGTCAGAAACGAGCTTCTTTTCAAGAATGGGGCGATTCAGGCCAAGTCCAGTAGTAGACTTGTGGTGGAGACAGCCGGCTGCAGCCAGAGGGAGGACTGACGGTAGAGCACAACTTTTTTTTTTTTTTGGGGGGGGGGGAATTGGTTGTTGTTTGTTTGCTTTTTGTTTCTTTCTCAGTTTTTCCTTTCTAAGCAGATTTTCCTGGTACAGCCGGATAATTGTGGAAATAGGTATAGAAGAATCGCACGTGTTTGCCATGTATTGGATCACTTGCTGCCTAAGGGAGGGGGTAGTGGGGAAGAGAGGGAGGAAAGATTTGGAACATGGGATTTTGCGGGGGATGAATGTATATATTTTGAATATAAAAAGTTTTAAAAAAATAGTAAAAAACAACAACAAAGAAAATGAATTTGTGGAGGCCGAGGTAAAGAACTGTGCTCTAAAGATCATTCAGTGGAGAAATAAAGGGTGCCCTGGGTTGATCTTTTAGAGTTCACTGGGATGGATGGTCAATGACAAAGCTGAGGGGTCCCAGGTGCACCCCAGGTAAGTATGACCCCAAGGGCCGGACCCAGGGTGGTCCTTCACCCAAAGTGCCAAAGCAGGCACTCGGTCACAAAAGGTCATCTCAGACAAATGATACCCATAACAAGCTCCAGTTTGATCCGGCCCCTGTTGCTGACTGACAATAGCGGGGTCTGTGTCATGCCCACGCTGAGGAGCCCCTCCCAGGAAGCCCCCGCTCGCTCGGAGCCCTCGGATGGAAATGCCAAGAAAAGAGAAGGAGCAGCGATGAATGGCAAGAGGGCTCTGCTCACAGGGACAGCGGCGGGCACTATTTTGGGAGGGCGGGAGGAGCTCGAACAGCCGCAGGGACCAAAGCCCACGTGGCCGAGTGCTGATGGGCTGACTCTTCTGCTGGGCCGCCGCCAACTGGTAGGTCTCTGCCAGAGGAAGCCTTCGGGTGGAGATATAAGAGGTAACAGGATCCTGATCGACAAGGGTGGGTGTGGAGGGAAGAGGAGGCAGCTTGGGCCCACTGTGAGGAGGGAGGAAGCTGGGGTGGTCAGGGCTGGGAGTGCCAGTGAGAGGCTGGGGAGGGACCCCCAGCAGAGACGAGACTGAGACCACTGGGCCGTTGTTGCCCCTTAAAGAGCAGAGGCAGTGAGATAACCTGGGCCACAGTAAAACACTCTAAGGATAAAAAATGGCACGAGGTGGGTCACGGAATAGACTCCTGGATGCAGGACAAACCTGGGGAACTTACACAGAAACAGCAAAGCCAATTTTAATGGGGAAGTGGGATGGTGGAGAGTGAGTCACAAAAGTCACTCATTGGCTGGGTGACTCTGGGTAGTTCACTTAACTACTTCCTGCCTAAGTTTCCCCATCTTAAAAGAAATGGGTCCCACTAGAGCTTTAAATCTAGGACCCTCCGCGTGCTCTAACCCTAAATATGTCCAAGCAATCATCACCAAGAACAGAATCGTGGGAGAGAAAGGATTGTTCCATTCCTTGGCTTTGTACCCCAGTGCCTAGTATACAGTAATTGCTTAATGGATGCAGTTTTAAGTCACCTGACCCTGATTCTGGGGCCAGTGTCTTCTGGGCCCCATTTAGTAGCTCAGGACTTCCCAGAAAAACCGAAAAGCTTGTAGGAGTTGGGATTATTGGGAAATCCAGTCGGCTAAAAGGCTTAGAAACCTAGAGAAGACACAGAAGAGCTTCTTCTCTTGGCCCCCTGAAATATTAGCAAAAATTGTTGGGAAACCATGTTGTTTCCCATAAGAAACATTTGGCTTAATCCTGCATTTGTATGAGTTGAAACTATGGAGATGGGACATTCGATAGAGTCACAGGGACCAACTTCAAGGGACCTTGGAGGCTATCTAGCCACTTGACAGATGAGGAAACTGAGACCCAGGGAGGGAAACTGCCAAGGACTGGCTTGCTCAATGCGATGCATTTCCCAGCTCCTGGGACTGGGAGGCGCTCCCTCCCTTCTCCTTATCCCTGAGATAGGATTGTTTGCTGTTCAGTCAAGTCCAACTCCTTGTGCCCCCATGAGGGGTTTTCTTGGCAGAGACTCTGAAGGGCTTGTCCATTTCCTTCTCCAGCTCATTTGACAGATGAGGAAACTGAGGCACACAGAATGAAGTGACTTGGCCAGGTTACACAGCTAGGAAGCACCTTGAACTCATGAAGATGAGTTTTCCTGACTCCAGGTTGTGTTCTATGCACTATGACTCCCTGTAGCTGCCCAATAGAAGCTTTGAGACCCCTCCTTTGGGACCCCTTTCTCTCCCTTGGTTGTTAGAAGTCATTAGTTCTCGAAATGATCTTGTTATTTACTTTGTAAATATTATTTATTATTAATATTAACTTTGTATTAACTTACGTGTTAAAATGTGACATTATTATAATCAATCACTGCATTCATTATAATTAATATGGTAATTAGCACTATGTTAACATGCCATATGCATCTTATATCTATTCTTGGTAATTCTCTAAGGTCCCAAGGAGACTGTAAGCAGCCTGAGGGCAGGATCCGGCTCATTTTTGCTTCTCTGTCCCCACTGTCCACAGGAGGAGCTCAGTAAAGCTTGGTGGCCGAGTCCCTTTCCCATGAGCTCCCAGAGATTAGGGGCTGTTTCAGTTTGCATCCCCAGAAGCAGCAGAGCCCTTGCTTGGTACAGGGTAAACCCTAAATAAAAGCCTGCCAGATTTCACTGAATTTCTACCTTCTCCCCAGAATCCCCTTTTTCTGGGGGCCGAGAAGAGTGTCCCCGGCTGACCTGGGCTTTAAACACGGTTATAACTGAGCTATGGGATTGCTTGACATTTCCCAATAATCTCCATCCCAAAGACACATGAAATGAATTGTCCTTATTTGTGTGCCAGGAGCCAGGCAGCAGTTAGGAGGACATCAATATTCCCTTGCGAATCCTGACCCTCGGAGAACGGATGCTTCGCCTCCCATCGTCACTGGGGCTCCCTGGGCAATTCCTTCCGTGTAAGAAGAGAGGCTGAAAAGGTGCGGCCAGCTGGGATGGAAGGCAGGGAGGGCCCTGATTCTGCCCAGAAGCTCCCATCCTCAGAGAAACTGAGGCAAGGGCAGGGGGAGGACAAAAGAAGAAAACAGACCTCTCACATCTGCATTTCTTCCCATGGAGCACCACTCTGTTTCCCTGCTTTATGAGGGGATCCCTTGGCCCAGAGGTAGAAAGCAGAAACTCTGCACCCAAAGTGTCTGTCACTGGCCCTGGCCGTCTCAGAAAGTACTCGCCCAGAACCCGCAGAGAAAGCAAGGAAGACCGTCCAGTTTAGTTTCGGTTTCTTCATCTGCAAAAAGGCAGGGATGGAAGAGATGCCTCCCAGTCCCCCTTAGCTCCAGAATGGGGATTCGATGGTCCTACCATCCTACATGACTCTGGACATGTCTCTCCTCCCTTAGCCTCAGTTTCCCCCATGGTTAAACGAAGAGGCTGCATTAGATGGCCTTTCAAATTCTGACTCTCTTACACTAACTTATTCTGGACTTCAGTTTCTTCCTCTGTAAAAAACACTAAATAGCTTCTGGGGTGTTCCTTCCAGTTCTAGACCTCTGAGCTCTTCTCTAGAGCAGGGACAAAGTCCAGAACCAGGCTCCTCGGGCCAGCTCCGCCAGCACCTGTTTGACCCTGGCCCGATCCATTACAGCCCTGGAGCCTCGGTCTCCATGGCTGTAAAACGAGGCTCTCTGGGGGATGGCAGCTGAGGTGACCCCTGGTCTGGAGGCTCAGGGAGCCTCTGGGCAAGAGGAAGCATTTTTAACCGTGGGGGAGAGGGGGAAGAAAGGCCTCCAAACCACTGTGAAAAACCACTTTCTTCCATGAGCTCATTTTGTGGACAGGAAGTGATCACTTCTCCTTTCACTTTTCAAACTTCTTTACCGGACTCCCACGGAGAAGCCAGCCCCAGATCTCACCCGGTTCTGGTGCTGCAGCTGTCAGCTCCCCGAGGATCCCGGCAGAGCTGCTCAGCTCCCCAGGCCGGTCCCATCTCCCCCCGGAAACGTGTCTGGGCCAGAGACGCAGCCACCCAGCAAAGGGCTCCTGGAGCTGAGCGGGCTCAGGAGGACAGCCATTCCCCGCTGCTCCTTTGCCCCCTGAGCTAAATCTTGCCCCTGAGCGAAGCCGCTTCTTTCTCCCTTCCATCCCTTCCCGGACACATCTCCACAAGCCCAGCTGGGGTTCTGGCTCTGAACTCATGGAGCACCACCTGTATGTTCCCTCTGCCTTCCTCCCTTTCTCCTTCCCCCACCCCAGGCCCTCTCCCCTCCAAGCAGTGCAATGGACTGATGTCAAATGACTTTTCCATCAAAGGTTTGCCTCAAACTTCAACGGCTACTTAAGTGTCTCCACAATATAGTCTAAACATTTTAACTTGGTGTTCAAGGACTTCTAAAATCCGTCTCCAGTTGATCTGTGCAAGTTCTCTCAAGACACGAACCAACGCTGCCACTTGGTCCACGCCCAAACCCAAGGTGGCCATTCTCACTTTTATCCTTTTTGCCCCCAGAGCTCCCCCGGCCCGCCGACCCCATCCCGGACTGAGCCAAAGCATCCCGGGAGGCGGAGAATGGCCCTCCCGCTCCCAGAGCGGGGATTCTTAAAGGATCTCAAGGGGCCCGTGAATATGGCCAGAAAAAAGGGACAGCTCGATTCTTACTCATCTCTCAGTAAACTTGGTGTTTCCTTTAGCTTTTTAAAAACATTATTCGGAGAATAAACCTGGTATTCTCATTATTCTGCAAGTCCATAAACTCCGGCAAATTGCCGAGGGCGTCCATAGCCCCAATCGTCAGGAGCTCCCACCCTGGACCTGAGCGCTCACCACTCACTCACAGACACGACAGAACAAAGGGAGAAGCCAGGCTAGAGCACCTACTGTGTGCCAGGCTCTGTGCTAAGCACTTCACAAACATTCCCTCACTTGAGCCTCACAACAATCTGCAACATAAACACTATTATTAGCCTCAGGTTCCTCAGCGGTAAAAATCACCCTCATTTTACTGCTGAGGAGACTGAGGCAAACAGGTTAAGTGACTGGGTCCTCCCGGACCCCAAGTCCGGCACGCTCTCTCTGCACTGTGCCAAAACGGCACCTAGACTTTTGGGACACCTTCTCTATCTAATTAAGAGTCAGAACTGGAAGTGGCCCAGTGATCTCACCGGCAAAGGGAATTGCCAGATGATGAAGGCCCTCCACTGAGGCAGACTGATGCCTTCTCCACTCTTTATACTCTTAAAGCTGTCCACAGCACAAGAGATTAAGGGTCATACAGCCAGGAAGTGTTACGTGTCTGAGGTAGGATTTGAACTCAGGTCCTCTGGACTTCAGGACTGGGGCTCTCTCCGCTGTGCCCCCTAGCTGCCCCACTCCGTATTATCTTGATTGCTTTCTGCTGGCCCTCCCAAAGCAGTTGAGTTTCTGTATACAGTCACTGTTACTATTTAAGTCAAAGATGATGCTCACAGAGGCCACATGTGATAACGGATTCATCTTGGTGGATGCCCAATCTTTCTACTACACAGCCTACTGATGTGTGGGCCACTTCCTGGAGACGGGTCACTGTGAAATCACTGTGAGAACCAAGAGCAAAGCTCTACCTGCAGCATCAACAAAGGCAAAGGAGGAGCCTTAAATTGCTTTTCGGTTGTGTCTGACTTTCCATGACCCCATTTTGGGGTTTGAGGCAAAGATATATATTGTAGTGTTTTGCCATCTCCTTCTCCGGCTCTAAAATGAGCTAAATTTTAATTTAATTTAATCTAAAATTTTACAGAGGAGGAAACTGAGGCAGACAGGGTCATGTGACTTGCCCAGAGTCACCCAGTTGGTAAGTAGCTGAGGCCAGCTTTGAACTCATGAAGATGAGTCTCCAGACCCAGCACTATGGCGCCCCCTAGCTTACCTTGGGAGTCAGGAATATTTGAGCTTAATTCCCACTTCAGACAGTATTCCCTGGCTGTGTGGGACACCAGTCACGTTCATTTTTTCTTAATTTCCCGGTGTGTAAAATGAGGGAGTTAGACTCTATGTCCTCATTGAGCTCTTTCCAGCTCTAAATCTGTGATCCTAAGAAAACTTCATTTAAAAACAAAACGTGTCGAGTCCACTTGATGCAAATCCAACATATGAAAATCTACATTTATACAGTTTACAAAAGAACCTAACACGGCCCCCCTTCTTTGCAAGGAAAGATTTTTATTTCTATTTTGCTTTTTTCCCCAAGAGCTAGATTTCCCCCTTTATCTCCCTTCCTTTCCATAGAGTTATCCCTTTAACAATTTTTTTTTTAAATAGGAAGAAATTTTTCATTTTTTTTTTATTTTTTGGCAAAACTCACCAACACATTGGAAGATTTTGACGTTACATACATCGTTTTACTCTCAGGATCCCATAAGCAGAAATGTTATATTTTCCATTTCCTTTAGCATCAAGTTTGTTCTTAATATCTCTGCAACATTGTTTTAACTGAATGATAGTGATTATTTTTTCCATTTACATTGTTGTAGTCATTGTGCATATCGTTTTTTGGTCCTGCTGACTCCTCGCTGCATCAGTTCATTTAGTCTCGTCATTCGTCCCCCACTTCTCTGCACTCGTCGTCATCTTAGCTGCTTCTTCCAGAACAGTGAGATTTCATTTTGTTCACATACGACAATTTGTTCTCTAACAGTCTGGCAGTTACTCAAGGTCTAGTTCTCTATTACCATAAAAATTGCCGCTATAAGTATTCTGTGAATGTGGCGCCTGATGAATTACAGATGCTTTAAATGGCCAGTGCTTTATGTCAGAACTAAACAGAATGTGGGTTTTTTAAAAAATCTTTTAATAAATGTCACCTTTCGTCTTGTGATGTTTCACAGAACTTAGAACTGAAAGAGGTTGGAGATCATCCAGATCAAAGGAATCGATATATCAAACCTTTATTAAGCACCTACACTATGCTAGGGGCTAAGGATACAAAGATTAAATATACCTGCTTTCAAGGAGCTTACTGGGGAGGGATGTAACATGTAGTCAGATAAATAAAAAGAAAGTGTAAAGGAAGTACTTTCAAGAGGAAAAGGGCCCAGATAAACTGACCCATGATGATGCTCAGCAGAAAATACAGAATGATAAAACAGGATGAATTAATTAATGGTTTTAGATAAATATATATTTAATACAGCATAACAATATCTGTACCTGAAAAATAGTAAAACATATGTGTGTATGTAAGAGAGACAGACAGAGAGAGACAGAGAAACAGAGACAGAGAGAGACAGAGAGAGAGAGAGAGAGAGAGAGAGAGAGAGAGAGAGAGAAAGAGAGAGAGACAGACAGACAGAAAGAGAGACAGAGAGACAGAGAGACAGAGAGACAGAGACAGAGAGAGAATGAATCCAGGTCCTCAAGGAGCTCACATCCTAAAGGGGGCAGATGGGAGGGAATTTCTCACAGTGGAGAAAATCAACAGTGTAGCCTAGGGAGGAATAAAAACATGGCCGGTCTGATGTACCTCCTTAAAATGAAGGTTA
The DNA here is from genome assembly GCF_902635505.1 of Sarcophilus harrisii. Lineage (NCBI taxonomy): Eukaryota > Metazoa > Chordata > Mammalia > Dasyuromorphia > Dasyuridae > Sarcophilus > Sarcophilus harrisii. The sequence continues at coordinate 457,673,190 of NC_045429.1, forward strand.
TGGGAGGAACCAGGTAGTTACACAGAGACAAGATAAAGGATACTTCCAATATAGGAAATCCAGGAATGGAGATGCTTTAGCATTAAATCAATGCTTCCTCAGAGACTTATCAGTCAGAGTGTAATCACTCATTCAGGAGCATTTATTAAATACTTCCTGTATACAAGTCACTGCACCAGGAACTGAGAATCAGAGTCAGAAGGAAGAGAGTCTGAGTCCTCAAGAAGCTTCCATTTCAAAGAGGAAAGTAAATGTGCATAGATGGGTGTAGACTAAAGACAGAATCTTTTTCTGGAGCCCAAGCTTTTCCAAAGGACCCTGAGGCTACAGGCAGATGGCTGGGCTAGACCACAGACTTTGGGATTGCTGTTGATGTGTTAGCAGTACTCACTAATTTGCGACTAATGCCCCAGAAATCTCTGCTCCAAACAAACTTCTACTTAGAGACAGAGAATACTATTGGACAGAATTCCTTAAATGAAGCCATCTGTTCTTTTCACTCTGCAAAAATGAGGGGTTTATTTCTGTCGTAGCTTCCCGAGTGAGCCCTGTTCTGGATTCTTTCTTTCTTCCTTTCTTCCTATCTTCTTCTTTTCTTTCTTTCCTCCTCCCTTTCTTTCTCCCTTTCCTCCTCTCTCTCTCTCTCTTCCTTTCTCCCTTTCTTTCTTTCTTCCTTTCTCCCTTTCCTTCTCTCTTTCCTTCTCCTTTTCTTTCTCTCTCTTTCTTCTTTTCTCCTTCTTTCTTTCTCCCTTCTTCCCTCCTTCCCTCCTTCCTTTCTTTCTTTCTTTCTTTCTTTCTTTCTTTCTTTCTTTCTTTCTTTCTTTCTTTCTTTCTTTCTTTCTTTCTTTCTTTCTTCCTTCCTTCCTTCCTTCCTTCCTTCCTTCCTTCCTTCTTTCTCTTTCTTCCCTCCCTCCCTCTCTCCTTTTCCTTCCCCTATCTATGTTCCTGAACAAAATATACAAAAAGCATTTCCTCTCCAAATGTCCAAGCTCTATTGCCCTCTTGGCTAACAACGGCACTACAGAAAGGGAGTCTTCCAGTGAACAGAAATGGTGGAAGGCTCATTTGAACCTGAATCCTCAGGCCGCTGTTCCCTGATACCTCTCTTATTACCCATTCCTTAAAACTGGAATGCTGTATAAGCAACAAGCAGGACACCTCTGGCTAATATTAACCACGAGCAACTACGTACTTCCAGGACAACCTACATCAGCAAAAGCTAAAATAGGCCTAAACGCATCTAATTATCTGTAGCATTTTAGTCATGGAACTATTTCCTCCATGACAGTTTTCTGGTGATGGAGGGGTGACCGACATGGGAACTGAAGCTCTGGCAGGTCCTACGGAGCCGCAGAGGGTATTTCAGCACAAGCCAGGGGAGCCTGAGTTTGCTTTCCAAGGACTAGCCTGGATAAGGGCTGAGATGCCCAGCACACGCTAAATGGGTCGGGACAGGGATAGAGGTAAGGGCCCCATCTGTGATTTCATTGGTAAGGGGAAATTCCAGATGGGGAAACTCCCTTTACCAAAACAAATCAGCTTCTTCTTTGTGACTTAGAGTCCTTTAAAAAGAACATGTTTTACTTAGACAAGGATTTATTCTCTCTTCCATTGTCCCACCTCAATTTAACAAGGAAAAAAAAAAAAAGAAAACCAAAAGTCCCATCACAAAATAGTCCAAGCAAAACAAATTCTCACGTGTGCTACATCCAAATATATACGTCTGATTCTCTATTTTAAATCTGTCGACGCCCCCATCGTCATCTTCTGAATGTATTGCCCTGATCAAAGTCCCAAGAGCTTTCAAAAATTTTCTTTATGATGTGATTGTCATGTATAAATGTTCTCCTTCCACTCATGTCCCTCTGCATCAGTTCATAAAGTTCTTCTGAGTTTTCTCTGAGAGGGTAGAGAGGGAATCAGCATTTATAAAAAGTCTCCTATGTGTCAGGCACTGTGCTAAGAACTTCACAAATACGATCTCACTGGATCCTCACAACAACCCTGAGATGTGGGTGATTTTATTAATTTTATTTTACAAACAGAATTAAGTGACTTGCCCAAGGTCACACACTCAGTAACCATCTGATACCATATTTGAATGCAGCTTAAACCCAGCGCATTATTCTCTGTGCTCCTGCTTCCATCTCACCAGCTGCTTCATTCAAATTGTCCATTTCATCATTTCCTAGGGCATGACAGGACTTATTCCACTATAGTCACATCTTAGAATTTAGCCATTTGCCCCAATAAAAGAACCTTTTTTTAATTTCTAGGGTTTTTTTTGCTACTATAAAAGGAGGTGCCTTAAATATTTTTATTTTCCTTTTTCTTTTAACCTGTCCTGGGACAGAGCTGAGTATTTGGTCACCTGGAGAACAGCACTGCAAATTCATTTGCAGAATGGCTGAATCAATTCCCCGCTCCACCAATACCAGACAAGGGCACCTTAGGAACTTACTGAATGACTCTAGTCAAGTCACTTACTCTTGTTTGCCTCGGTTTCCTCATCTGTAAAATGGAGATAATAATGGCATCTACCTCTCCAGGTTGTTTTGAGGATCAAATGAGATAATACTTATAAAGCATTTTGCAAACCTTAAGTGCTCTATAAATTCTAGCTATTATTGTCATCATTATTATTATTATCATTAGATTGGGCTGCTTCCAACTCTTTCATGACTGTAGATTTCATATTCTGCAGCAAGCTTGATTTTAGTTTTTTTCCATCTAAATGTGAAGGCTCTGTACTGCCAGTCAGACTCCCAGGCTGTGTTCTTTCTGTGCCCCCACAATTCCTACCGCTGCAGGCAATCTGGGCAGCTCACTGGCACAAACACATAATTTTCAAGAGCTGCCAAGGAATTATAGGAAAGACTGATCGCTCAATGAAAGACTGAGTAATGCAGGATTGGTGAGAACACATCAGGAGTCTGATAGGAGGCTGAGCCGCTTTCCAGTCCCTGCCTCCTGCCCTCCCAGGCTCAGGTAGTCTTGGGAACCCAGACAGGGGCCCGCCTGCAGGACTCCTTCCCTGCCACGAGTACCTAGAAGGAAAAGGACACCCTAAGGACATCCCTTTTCCAAATAAAGTGTTGACAAGAGGCTCAGAAACTCCAGTCACTGAAACCCAGAGTAACAGAAACAGAACAACCAGAGAAAATGTGCTGCCATTGGGATGACCGTGAAATGTTCATTTCCATATTGGTCACTGCTGAAGGCAGAACAGTCCCACAGAGCTAAGAACATCCAAGGAAGAAAGTCTCAAAGATACCTGGGACCCTAAAATCAGAGCCAGAAGGCACCTCAGTGGCCGTCCGTTCAATGGAACCCATCCATCCAATGGAACCCATCCATCCAATGAAATCCATCCATCATCCAGTGGAGCCCATCCATCCAATGGAACCCATCCCTCATCCAGCGGAGCCCGTCCATCCAATGGAGCATCATGCACAAGGGGCAACACAAAAGACCTCACCAAATTTTAGGGGTCACAGGGTAAAGGCCCCCCAAGGCTGGTGTTCTAGCCACTGGGCCACCGCGCTGCCCCAGGGAGGGGGGTTTTAGTCTCTGTTATATCTTTTCCAGCACTGCTGTAAGCATGGGACACAAACCCTAAGCTCAGTCCACTCCCTTGGATGACAAGTCAACAAAATGGTGTTGGGGAAGGAAGTAGGCTGTGCAGTGAGATCTGGAGATTATTAAAAGAAATAAAGCTTCATTTAAAAATGTTTGGGCAAGCTGGGTAGATTCAGTTTATATCTATATTTATATCATAGATATGTATGTATATGTCATATATATAATCTCTTTTTTCCATCTGAATCCTCTCCAACATGTCAATAATACTTAGTCCATTAGCACCACTATTAACATGGTCCAAATGCTTTCAATGATTCCCAGGAGAGAACAGTACCTTACATTTCTGCCAGAGCCAAGGCTAAGCAAGGGGAGCTGACTATTTCCCACCTCTCTCACCCCTGGGGACCTTTAACCTTCCTATATTTCCTCAGTCTTCCCTTGACCCTCATGGGCAGCTGTTAACTGAATATAAACAAGCCCCTGCAGTCCCTAGCAGCCTAGAACCCAGTCTAAAACCCAGCCCAGCAGGAAGGAAGGCAGCTCCCCCCCCCCCATCTCTTCAAATGGGCCAAGTGGGGGGAGCAGAATCACCTGCCCCCCCATTCAGTCCCAACTCCACTGGCTAAAATCATCCAGATGCTATTTTGGAGCAGCCCCGGGCAGTTCTAAGGAGATGAAGGAGCAACATTGAGAACACAGCCAGTGTCAAGGAAGGAGGAGGGTGGGAGGGCACTTCTGACCGAGCCCAATAGATGGATGTGAAAGCACCTTAATTTTAGCCATTCAAAGCCCGTAACCTTGGCCGAAGGAGGCAAACATCTTTTTTCTTTCCTTCCTTTCTTTTCTCTTTCCTTTCTTTGTTCCTTCTTAACTTCCTCTGATGCTGAGGATGCCCACGAAAAGCATCCTGGGAGCCATGTTGGTCCCCGGGAGCCAAGCAAGAGCAGCTCTGCTCAGCTTCTGAGGGCCACCTGCCAAAGGAGGCAGAAATGCGCCTGAGCAAAGGTGGGCTTCTTGAGAGGGTGAGGCCGGGGGGCTGCGAGGAGACCCAGGAGCCCTGCATCGGCACAGCCCAAAGGCTCTGGGGCACACCCGCTAGGCCGGCTCCTGGGGCCCGGGCACCCGAGCGGCTGCTCATCCGCCAAGGCAACGCCGCTGCCTCCCACGCTCAACTTCTCCACGCTGGGGCTGCCGGTTCTGTTATTAGATTTCTACTTTAAAAAAAAAAAGTTCAACTTTAAACATCCACAAAAAGAATGTTTGTATACACACAGCAGAAAAACAACCAAAAAAGGGGACTCTTGCTGAAACTGTGAATCTCCATTTACCATTTGCTTTATTTGGCTGGATAAAAACATTCAGCTGCCTGGCTTCCTCTTCCCAGCTCCCCTGTAGATGCTGTGTTTCTAGAGCTGAATATAAGCTCCTTGAGGATGGAAAGCAAGTAAGCTTGCTCATATTCATTTCCCCATGCTTAACACAGTGCCTAGCCTTTCCTTTTCCTTTCCTCTTTTTCTTTTTTCCTTCATTCCTTTGTTCATTCCTTCTTTCTTTCCTCCCTCTCTTCCTTTGTTCCTTCCTTCCTTTGTCCCTTTTTTCTTCCCTCCCTTCCTTTTTTCTTTCCTTCCTTTGTTCCTTTCTTTTTTCTTTCCTTCCTTTGTTCCTTTCTTTTTTTCTTTCCTTTCTTTGTTCCTTTCTTTTTTCTTTCCTTCCTTTCTTTTCTCTTTCTTTATTTCCTTTCTTTTCTCTTTCCTTTGTTCCTTCCTAACTTCCTTCCTTTGTTTCTTTCTTCCTCCCTTCCTTCCTTTTTTCTTTCCTTCCTTTGTTCCTTTCCTTTTTTCTTCCTTTCTTTTCTCTTTCCTTTCTTTGTTTCTTCCTAACTTCCTTCCTTGTTTCTTTCTTCTTCCCCCCTTTCTTTTTTCTCTTTCCTTCCTCCCTCTCTTCTTTCCTCTCTCCCTTTCTTTTTTCTTTCATTCCTTTGTTCCTTCCTCCCTTCTTTCTTTCCTTTGTTTTTTCCTTCCTCTCTTTCTTTCTTTTTTCTTTCCTTCCTTCCTTTTCTTTTCTTCCTTTGTTTCTTCCTTCCTTCCTTTTTTCTTTCCTTCCTTTCTTCCTTCTTTCCTTTTTTCTCTCCTATCTTTCCAAATTCTACTTGTATCTTTCCAAACTGTCCTGTTGGTCTGTGTTTTCTTCTGACTCCCTCCCTGCAGTTCTTTTCTCTATATTTAAAAATCCCCCAGCCTTCTTTTTGGTTTATCTGGGGTAAGTTAACCCCCAAGCCGGTCGCTTTTCTCTCAAAGCCAGTCTGAGCAGCTGAACAGCTGATGTCTCAGAGAAGCTATTTTGGGCTTGGATATCTGAGTGTTTCAACCATCTAGATTGATGTCCAGCGCCTGGTGGCCTATGCTATTAGCCTGTTGACCTGATTTCCCCCTGCCCCCACCCCTACCCCATAGGGGACCCAACCTCGCTTACACTGTGGGAACAGACCTGGACAGATAAGAGCCGCTGATATCATCCATTGTAAAATCTGGAGAGAAAGCACCGAGAACCCGGCAATCTCTCGACTGGTAAAAGCCTGACTTTGGAAAAGCCTTTCTGCGAGCAGGCCCTACTGGCGCATGGAAAGAACGAAGGGCCTGCCTCTATATGGCCAAGGATTTCTCCGTCCTCGCCCACCTGTTGGCCTTGGACGGCAGAAGCCTGAGGTCTGCAGAGATCTCAGTACAGAGGAATGCGGCCGGCCCGCACGGCCATGGATGGTCACCGTTCCACTCGGGTATTTTTTGGCCTTTCTGGGTGGCCGCAGTCGCCTCCCCGCCCCCACCTGGGACTGGTGCTATTTCTGGCCGTATTAGGGCTATTTCTGGCCTCCCCTCCAAACCCAGCATGAGGGAGATGGGAGAAGAAGAGGCCCCTTGGTTTTCCTGAAGCCTCCCGGACTCTTGTGGGCCAGTGACAAGGACAGGAAAGTTTCCGCAGACCTTAGACAACATCAGATCATGGCTGCACTTTGTCTCCCCTTTATGCTTCTGGAACAAAGGCAAACAACCAAGGCAAAGACATAAAGGGGAGAAAGAATAAATAACAGCAACTTTCTCTGGCCCAGAGCTTTATATTCATCGGAACCGTTGAAATCATTCCCCTGAGCGGTGGCAGCTTACAGACTTTCTGGCTAACTGGCAGCAGTAAGAGCACAGCTTTCACATTAAAAAGGACTTTAGAAACCAACAAGACCAACTCCCTTCCTTTACAGTTAGGGAAACTGAGGCGCATGGGTTAACTTGCCCAGAGTCAAAAAACTAGAAAGCACCTGAGGTGAGATTTGAAGCCAGGTTTTCCTTCTGCCCAGTACTCTCCACTGCCCGTGTAGTTATTTTTTAAGAGCTTTTTATTTATAAGATAGATCATGGGTAATTTTACAGCACTTACAATCGCAAGATCTTTTGTTCCAATTTTTCCCCTCCTTCCCCTCACCCCCTCCTCCCGATGGCAGGTTGACCAATACATGTTAAATATGGTAAAGTATAAATTAAAGTAATTTATATACTATTTATATTTATATTTTTATATATTTATATATAATATATTTACATATAAATTAAAATAATAAAAAAGTATAAATTAAAATAAGCATACCCCATGTAGTTATAATAGTGCAATCTCACCTTAAGTATATCAACCAATCCCCAAACCCTACGAGATTCCAGTCATTAAGCTAAATGGCGGCTAACTGAGCAGCAGATAGGAGTCAGGAAGACCTGAATTCAAATCCAGCCTCAGACATTTATTAGCTGAGTGACCTGTGTTTATTAGCTGAGACACTATCTCCTCTCAAATGTACCCTCACAAGATTGTTATAAGGATCAAATGGGTTCATATTTTGTAAAGTGCTTACCACAGTGCCAGGTATAGAGTAGGCGCACAATAAATGCTTATGTTTCCCCCCAAATGCTGGAGATATGTATGTCAAAGTACAAGATTGTTGTAAGGATCAAATGGACTCATATTTTGTAAAGTGCTTACCACAGTGCCAGGTATAGAGTAGGTGCACAATAAATGCTTATGTTCCCCCCTCCCCTCAAGTGCTAGAGATACAAATGTCAAAGTAAAACATTTCCTGCCCTCAAGAAGCTTACATTCTAATGGGGGAGACAAGAGCTGTCTGGTCCCCGAGGGGGATCATTCAGAAAGTGAATGTATGGGAAGAGCAGGATTTGAACCCAGGTTTTGTTTTCAAGAAAGGGTTTCTAGCCACTACATCTCTAAGCTGACATCTTGAAGAAGAATTTTAAATGTCAAATGGCCACCACAAATTGACAACTATAATTGGTAGCAACTTTCACAGGAAGAATACCAGGAAATTCACTTACATAGAAATCAAATGGACCAATGGGACAGGACTGGGTGACACATGCACCATGATGGCAAACCTATGATTACAGCAAACACAAGTGAACTTTATAAAGCCGCAGCAAAAGGGAGCAATTATGGCCACTGAACCACTTGATCGGGTCAAACAAGGATTTGAGAGCCGGGAACTTTCTTTGTTGGATCTTCACTGGTTACTCAGGGTCTCTGAGGGAGGTGGGGGCTACAGGCAGCTTGCTGTCGTTGTTGCTCAGTCGTTTTCATTCTGTGTCTCTCCATGGACCCATCTGGGATTTTCTTGGCAGGGATACTGGAGAGGTTTGCCATTTCCTTCTGCAGATTGTTTTCTAGATAAGGAAACTGAGGCAAACAGGACTCCAGGCTAGGCATTCTTTCCACTGTACAGCCTAGCTGCCCCACAGAGCAGCTGCTGGATTACATCTCTACTGGCTTGTTTTCCTATATAATGGCAGTGCATTAGTCGGGCACCTATATATTTTCTTTCCTTTCTTCCTTCCTTCCTTCCTCTCTCCCTTGCATCTTTCCTTCCTTCCTTCCTTCCTTCTTTCCTTCCTTCCTTCCCTCCCTCCCTTCCTTCCTTCTCTCCCTCCCTCCCTCCCTCCTTTCTTCCTTCCTTCCTTTCTTCCTTCCCTCCTTCCTTCCTTCCTTCCTTCCTTCTTTTCTTCCTTCCTTCTTTCCTTCCTTCTTTTCTTCCTTCCTTCCTTCCGTCCTTCCTTCCTTCCTTCCTTCTTTCCTTCCTTCCTTTCTTCCTTTCTTCCTTGCCTCTCTCCCTCAGGCCCATCTTCTTCTTTCTTTTCACTTTAAATTCTTTTTGATGAGCACTTCAAGACTCAAAACTAAATACATCCTTCAAGACCTTTGTTGGGTGTGTTTCATGACTGTAAGGAACCCGACATTACTAAAGTTTTAGCCAGCGGTCCCCAAATCCAAATCCTGTTTTCACACATCACCTTCTTAACCAGTTCTTTGCATCCTAAGTCGGCCTCCCTCTTCTGAAGCCCTCACCTTAATCCCACGTCCAAGCACGTTCTTCTGTCCCGTCCCCCCCAAATGCACGGCTGCTCTGCAGGGAGCAGAAACATCACACAAACAAAAGCGAACGCACAAGGTGTTGAAAGTAATTTGGCAGGAAGGAGTGCTAACATATGGGGCAGCCATGAAAGGTCTCCTGTGGAAGGCGGTTTGGCGGCTGAGCTGAGCCTTTAATGGACAGAATGTACAAAAATAGAATGACTAGACATGTACTGTTTAGTGTGTGTGTGTGTGTGTGTGTGCATGTGTGTGTATATAAACACAATTATTTGCTTAGAATGTACAATAAGTAAAGAGGAAGAGAAGGAAGAGGAGGAGGAGGAGGAGGAAGAGGAGGAGGAGGAAGAGAAGGAAGAGGAGGAGGAAGAGGAGGAAGAGGAAGAAGAGGAGAGATATGAAAAAAGCCTACAAGGGAGGCCAGAGCCACATTGTGAAGAGTTGCCAACCAGGCCTGAAAACACCACCCGTGCTCCTAAGGTCTTTTTCTTAGCAGTCTTTTCTAGATTCTTTCTAGTCATAAAATTTCTGTCTATAGGAACCCTTCAATAAGCACTTCTCCAGCACCTGTGGGTTAAGAGGTACTGTGCAAGATGCCGGAGATGCAAAGTTAAAAAATAAAACACTTCCTGCCCTCAGGGAGCTTATCTTCTACCCAAAGAAATAGCATGTATTTGTGAATCATCAATCAACCAATATTTATTAAGCACCTACTATGTGCCAGACACTGTACTAAATGCTGGGGATGAAAAAAGAAGCATAAGACAGTTTCTGCCGTCAGGGAGCTTATAATCTAATGGAGTAAATTACCAGAGTAATTAATAACAATAGCCAGGTAGCATTTTATAGATTTTCTTATTATATATATATAATAAATTATCTTCTTTAAGTCTCACAATAATGTCTCAAAGGAGGCTTGTAACTGCTCCTTCTCCCTCCACTCCCCAGCCCTTTCCCAGCAAGGGATGCATGGATAAGTTCCAAAGAGTTCATAAACTTGGATGAAAAAAAGTTACATTTTTATTTTCACTAACTGCTAATTGTAATTGAGCATTTCCTTCAAATTATTAAAAACGTGATCTCCACAAGGGCTCTGTGAGCTTTCAGACTGCCTGCCAAAGGAGTCCGTGACACACAGATGATTAAGAACCCTTACCCAGGTGTTATAGGTCTCTATTATTGTCAGTAGGATTTTAATATAATTTATGCAAGGTTTTAAGACTTGCAAAGCATTTTACAAATATTATCTCATTTGAGATCCACAATAATCCTGGGAGGCGGGAACTAGTATTATCTTCATTCTACAGATAAGAGCATCTAAGTGATCAGCGCCTGCCCTAGAGTCAGGAAGCCCTGGGTTCAAATGTAAGCACAGACACGTACCAGTTGTGTGACCCTGGGAAAATTATTTCACCTCATTTGCCTCAGTTTCCTCATCTGTAAAATGAGCTGGAGAAGGAAGTGGCCAACCACCCCAGTATCTCTGCCAAGAAAACCCCAAACTGGGTCACAAAGAGTTGGACGTGACTGAAAAAAACATGATTCAACAGCAACAATCTCTCTTTCCTTTGTCCTCTAAGTTACATCCTTCTACTCCCCAGCCTCCTGATGTGGGTCAGTACTCATCTCTGCCTCTGTAGATGCTGCTTTTTTCCCCCCTAAAACCCTTATGAAACTGCTCCCTGGAAGATAAACTCAAATAAGTGGGAGGACTTAAAGTTCACAACTCATAGAATTCTGGTCATAAAATTAGAAGGGATCTCAACCCATCATCTTACATTTGACGAAGCTCAGAGAGGTCACAGGACCACAGAGCTAGAGACAGAAAGTTCTCATTGGCTGTCTAGACCACCCCCTCACTTTACAGTTGGGGAAACTGAGGCTCAGAGAGGGAATCAGGTCATATCTAGGACCGGAAGGGAGGTCCACAACCATCCCACCAACTCCCACAATTGCAGATTAAGTGACTAGTAAGATACAGGGAGAGAGGAACAGATTATGGACAACTGAGCACTCTACCTTTTCTTCCTGATTATAAGGACAGAACAAGTGGGCACAAGTCGTTGTATGAGGACTGAGGGTAGACATGATCCAAGCTGACAGTCCCTTACTTCAGGGACGAGGGAACCGGAGGTGACACTGCAGGGCCACATAGTGGGTCACGCGGCTGGCACAGCGTTCAGATTCTCCCAACTCCCCATCCCGCTGGAGCCAGGACCAGTGTCTTTGCTAAGGGGTCGGGTTACCTCATGGGGTGGGAGTAGGCCAGGCCGGGCCATTCCCTCGCTGACACACATCATACCCCGTCTGTGACTTCATCAATAGCTCATGAGCTGCCGTCCCTCCACTCCCCAAATCCTCACCTGTTGAGATGAGCCATCTTCCGATGAGTGACCTTTCCAAATTTAGCTATCCCAGGCCTTGGCCAATAAGCTCCCAACGCAATCTGTCCCCGGGCCCAGCTCCTGCTCAGTGCTCTTCTAGTTGGGTTTGCTAGGCTTTGTCCTCCCCTGACCAGCCTTCACGAGCCCCCAATCCCCTCTACTCCAGGATGGAGCAGCTGAGAGAGCACCAGGTGGGAGCCTTCAGGCCCTGCCTGGGCCGCCCAACAAAAGCAGAGACCAAATAGCTTCCCACCACCACGGACTCAGGAGCTGCGTGGGAGCTCATAGGCTCTGATAAGATGATGGCAGAAGATCAAGGCAGCTAGGGGACGGCATGATGTTCAGGGCACCAGGTCTGGGGTCAAGAAGACTCATCTTCCTGAGTTCAAATCTGGCCTCAGGCACTTGCTGGCTTTGTGATTCTGGGCAAGTCGCTTGGCCCTGCTTGCCTCAGTTGCCTCATCTGTAATATGACCTAGCAATGGCCAATCATCACAGTTTCTTAGCTCTACGTTAAAAGGAATACGCTATTCCAGAGGGAAAAGGAGCTAGGATTACAATAAAGAATAGCTTCTGTAGCAAAACTGGGTATAATCCTTCAGGGGGACATGGCACAGGGCTATCAAGCAATATCCAATGTGACATTCACACAGAAGACTCAAGAGAAGCACAAAAAGGTAAACACAGAAGAGTAATAAGGGACTCAACAAAGTTCAGCTGTTTATATTCTTATAGAGAAAGATGATACATGTAACTCTCAAGAACTTTATCCTTATTGTGGCAATTAGAAAGAGCTTACAACAGAGACCACGGTGTGAGTGGATTACATTGAAATGATTTCCTGCCCCCCCCCAAAAAAATGAAGGGGTGAGAAAGTGGGATGCACTGGAAGAAGGAAGGAAAGGCCGAATGGGACAAATTTTCTTACATAAAAAAGGTACAAGAAAGAGCTTTAATAGTGGAAGGGACAATGAGGCAACTCCTGAACCTCATTCTCATCAGAAATGGTTCAAAGAGAAAAAAATATATTGACTCGGTCAGCTGTGGATAGAAATGTAACTTACCCAATGGGGGCATAAGAAAGGAAAGAAATAGAGATATGGGGGGCAAGGGGGGGATAAAACAGAGGACAGGTTAAAAGGATGCTGGTCATTAGTAAAACAGAGTATTAAGGAGGGAGAGGACATAGAAAGAGAGAGGAAGAAACAGAAGAAAATGGGATGAAGGGAAACACACAGTCATCATAACTGAATGTGAAGAACCTCAGCTTACATATAAAACAGAAGTAGACAAAAGAATGGATTAAAATCCAAAAGGATGCTGTTTATAAGAGATATACTCAGGACAGAAAGACACAGAGAAGTATATAATAAAGGGCTGGAGCTCTAATATGGTTCAGTTTAACTCAAAAAAGGCAGGGGGAACAATCATGATTTCGGACAAAGCAAAAGACAAAACTGTTGTTGTTCAGTCATTCAACGATGTCTGATTCTTGGCGATTGTTTTGGGGTTTTCTTGGCAAAAGATACTGCAGTGGTTTACCATTTCCTTTTCCAGCTCATTTTACAGATGATGAAACTGAGGCAAACAGTGGTTAAGTGTGGGAATGAATTTGAACTCAGGTTTTCCTGATTCCAGGCCCAGAACTCTATACATTGAACCACTCACCTCTCTAAAAGCAAAAACAGACCTAATTAAGAGATAAATAGAGAAAAGACATTTTTGCTAAATGATACCATAAAAAAATGAAGTAATATCAACTATTTTTATAGCCAGTTTCCCTGATAGAGAATTTATTTCTCAAATATATACTGAGTCAAATTTGTAAAAACAAAAAATGTGAGCCATTCCCCAATTGATAAATAATGGCCAAAGGATATACACAGGTAGTTTCTAGAAGAAGTTCTCTATAGTCATATAAAAAAGATGCTTTAAATCACCACTCACTGGAGAAATGCAAATCAAAACAATTATGAAGCTCCCCGTCACACCTATCAGAAATGAGAAATGCTGGAGGAATGAGCGAAAAATCCGTACACAATGAACTGTGGGTGGAGTTATGAATTGGTTCAATCATTTTGGAGAATAATTTGGAACTACCAAAGGCTGGTTCCCTCCGCATGTCTTTTGACCCAGCAATCCCACTGCTAGGTCTGTATCCCAAAGGGATCAAAAAATCAGGAAAAAGACATATATGTACAAAAAGATTTTTAGCAGCTCTTTTTTTGTGACAAAGAATTGGGAATTAGGGAATGGCTGAACAAGTCGTGGCATGTGATTGTGATGGAAAACTATTGTGCTCTAAGAAACGACGAGGGGGCGGTTTCGTTTAGATCTATATGAACCGAGGCAAAATGAAGCGATAAGAACAAAGAGATCATTGTGTACAGTAATAGCAATGTTTTGATTATAATCAACTGTGAAAGACTAAGTTGTTCTGATCAAGACAATGATCCAAGACAACCACAAAGAACTCACGGTGAAAAATGTTCTCTCTACTTCCAAAGGGAGAACCGATGAATTACAAGTGAAATTTCTCATTTTTCTTTATTTTTCTGGCTTTAAAAAATGGCAAATATGGAAATAAGTTTTATATGATTTTATGTGTATCATATTGCTTGGCTTTTCAGTGGATGGGGGAGGGATGGGAGAAAGGGAGAAAATTTGGAACTCAAAATCTAAAAAGAATGTTAAATAAATAATAAAATGTTACACACACACACACACACACACACACACACACACACACACTTTTCAAGGGAAGAAATCCAATCAATCAATAACCATACGAGAAAATGCGCTAGCTCCTAATCTCCTGAGGCTGGTTGCCCCTTTATTTATGCTGGGGAGTCCTGAAGCCTATTGGGTAAGAGCTACATCTGCTACCAACATGTGAGGCCCCCAGTAGCAGAGGGTCATTAGACTGCTTAACAAGGAGTGAACTAATCTTGGCCATGAAAAATGGAGCAGGTGAAAGCTTCCATGCAGATCACTGTGAGTGGCCATTGCACTGGTGAGTCAGTCTCCAGACTGGTGAGACAGGGAAACCCAGGCTCAAATCCTGAACTATTAATAATTTGAGAAATGCAGGTTAATAATGCAAGATAATAAATAATGATGATGAAATAGCACTTTCATATCTCTTTAAGGTTTATCATATTCACTTATTTGATATTATCCAAAAAAGAAAATGACAAAGGTAGGAAGAGCTTGGGAAAAGAGTCAAGTTAATGCACTGCTGAAGGAGCTATAAGCTGGCCCAGAATTCTGGAAAGCAATTTGGAACTCTCCCCCAAAGCCACTAAACTGACCAAGATTATGCCCTAAACAGATCAAAAGAAAGGGGAAAAGGACCTATATGTACCCAGGAAATATTTATAGGATATACTTTGTGTAGTGAGAAAGAACTAGAAACTAAGGGGTTAACCATCAACTGGGGAATGGTTAAACAAATAAGGGTCTATCTATGTAATTGGCTTTTTTTCCCCCCACAAAGCAGTCAGGGGTTAAGTCATTTGCCCAGGTCACACAGCTAGTGAGTGTCAAGTGTCCTTTAATTCAGACCTTCTGACTCCAGGCTCTGTGCTCTACCCACTGCGCCTCCCAACTGCCCCTTATCAGTATAACTGCTGTAAGAAATGATCAAAGGGATGGTTTTGAAAAAAATCTAGAAAAGACTTGTATGAACTGATGCAGACCGGAATGAGCAGAACCTGGAGAACAGAACACACAGTAACAACGTTGTTGCCACTTGTGAGATAAATGACTTGGAAAGAGAAACACTTTCATTAGTGCAAAGGGACACAATTCCGTTGGGACGCTCCCCCGGATGCTGCCTGGGGAAGTCTGGGTAGTGAGGGAGACAGTTTGGACATGATCAATGGGGGCAGTTGTTTGGATTAACTATGCAGATTTCTAAGAAGGGTTTTCTTTTCTTTTGCTTCAAAGGGAGGTAGGTGGGAGGAAGGTTGGGAGATAGAATTATTTTTTGTTAATTGGAAAAATCAGAGAAAATACATCAGAGATGTATTTCATGTGTTAATAGAGACGGAATCCATCCAGAAAACTTAGGGCTGGAGCTACTGAAATCATTCGCTCCGGAACCCCTGGTGCGCCCAAAGAACAGAAAACCAACCATCGGAGGGGGCAAGTTGTCCCCTGCTGAGAAAATAGGGAGAAGGGAAGCCCCCGGAGCTGAGTAACCAAGGTCAGGGTCAAGTTTGATAACAGGGCCAGCGATCTGTAGTCAGCAGTTGGGCAGAGCAGGTAGGCAGCTGCCCTGAAAGGGGGGTGTTTTTTGCATGAGACACAGAGGACAGCCAGGAGGAATCAGTTCCTCCATGTGGCGAAGACAGTTCCCCCTTGGTCGGGGTGAGAAGGCCCAGGCAGAGCCCCTGAGGCCCAGGGGGAGCCCCCGAAGCCCAGCTCGTCCCCAGTGTGAGCGGACCGCTCGGGGCTCCGGTGTCAGCGCTGCTGGATGGACGACATCCTGCCGCTCAGAGCCGCTGACGCTGGGGCCGGGCTCAAGGAGGCGAGCCAGACCACATCATTCCTGGCACACGCACAGGACTGCGAGACACGGAGACTTTTCCTGGAGAGGAACACGGCCGTGAAAATGTTTCCGCTGATCTCAATGTGGAATCATCTGCTGGAGTCATCACTGGTCACTGGCCCGGCCTGAGAGCACAAGTCAGCCGAGGCACAGCGAGAGATAACGGGGCAGGGGATGTCTCTGGGACACCGGGCCCCCTCCCCCAGCACATCCCTCTCACAGCCCCAACACACACACACAGACAAAAACACAACACACAGAGACTCACAAACACACACAGAGAGATACACACAAATACACAGAGACACAGACACATAGGCACAAACAGACACACATACATACACAGACACAAACACAGAGACACACACAAACACACACACACAAAAACACAAGACACACAGACACACACACAGAGACACACATATGCACAGACATACATACATAGACACAGACAGCCCCCTCCCCCCCTACGCCAAATCCACCTTCTGGAGCCCGTTCCCAAGATAGCCTGACAGATGTCTGTCTTACTGGCCCCATTCTGTACATTCCTGGGCCTGGGCCATCAGACCCTTTATTCCCCGTCCCCCAGAGGCCAAGCTCAGGCGTCCACAGCCCAGGGCTTACTCCAGAATTTGCTAATGTTTACACCATTTCCCTTTTTCTTCATCGCTTCCTCCCTACATTTCTCTATCACATCCCCCGAGGGGTGTGGGGGCCCCTTTCTCCATCCACATTAATTTCTCTGAGATCCCAATTCAGGAACAGTCCATGAGGTACTGGTTCCGGTTCTGGTGGACCGTCTGGGCCTGCTTTTTCCTTCTTCCCAGAGGCCCGATTTCCTCCCCGGGGCCGCCAAGGCAAGTTTTCTCTCGTTCGGGCTGAAACAGGCCAGAGAAGCGGAACGGGGGGAAAAGTACGTTGAGGGGCCAAGGGGAAAGGGAGGGGAGGGCCCAGCCCTTGCTCCACAAAGCCCCTTTCGGATTTCCCCCAAACTAGTGTCCCCCCAACAGATCAATCGCGATAATTTTACTAAAAATACAAAGGACAAATTACAGGACACATCCCTTTTCAAAGGGTTTCCATTTTATAGGGAAACAAGGAAATATATTATAAAAATATCTGAATATAAAGCAAGGTGGGAGGGAGGGCAGCGGTAGTTGGTATATCTTTGTGTCATATTTATTTTGTCTTATATTTATTAATATAATTATATCTTATATATTAATTAATTAATATATTAATATATCTCATATTTATTAATGCTGAATATATTTTTGTGTTTCCGTATTGTCTCTCCCATATACTCCGAGGTCTTTGCTGGTAAGGATTGTTTCATTTCATCCAAGTATCTCTAGCACCTACTAGCACAATAGTCATAATGGGACAGAGAGCAGGGATAGACACTATAACTGAAGGAAACTCCTTCTGCTAATATAGGGAAGTACTTTCTCCACAATTTATGACTCCACTTAAGCTAAGTCATTTGCCCAGGGGCACACAACCTGGATAGATCCGAAGCATGTTTTCCTGACTTGGAGACCAGCTCCCAATCTACTCTGCCATATTGTGCTTCTTGAGAGGGCTCATAAAACGCAACAAAAATTAAGGAAGCAGATGAAGAAAAAGAAAGAAAGAAAGAAAAACCCATTAATTATGTAGAGAAGAAAGCTTCCATTTTTCAGGAATCTGCATTAAGAAAAACTGGCTTGGAAAACAAATGGTGAAATGCCTCAAGATTACTGAGACACCATGAATCCTGCAAGAGGATCCTGGAAAACATTACTGGGTTTAATTAAGTTCATCACTTTAAAAGGTGAAAGGATGGGTTTTCTGTCCCATTCCATCATACTGGGACCTCAACAATTCAAGATCTCCTTCAATTTTCCAATTTCCAAAATAAAGGAGTTGGACTAAATGGCCCCAAGTTCTGGTCTCAACTCTAGATCTAGGATCTTGTGATTCTATAGAAATAAGGCTATTCTTTTGGTGACTCACTGGCTGGAGGAAGGACAAAGACAGTCAAGACTAGGGCAGAAAATGAACTGAGCCCTGAAGAGTTTTGAGAAATAGATGTGAGGAAGGACAACTAAGTAAGCATAAGGCACAGCCTTTGCAAAGATGCAGAGGTGGGAGATGAGATACTATCTACAGGATGAGGAGGTTGCATTATTTCAGTGTAACTCCGGTATCTCTCCTTTTTGCTTGATTGTAACAATAATGATAATAGCTCTAGCATTTCT
The DNA here is from genome assembly GCF_902635505.1 of Sarcophilus harrisii. Taxonomy (NCBI): domain Eukaryota; kingdom Metazoa; phylum Chordata; class Mammalia; order Dasyuromorphia; family Dasyuridae; genus Sarcophilus; species Sarcophilus harrisii. The sequence goes on from NC_045429.1 coordinate 457,691,366, forward strand.
GTAACACTTTCAGGTCAGCAAAGGGCTTAACAAAATTGTCTCATTGAAGGCTGATTTCAGAAAAGCTCAGAAAGACTTATGTGAACTGATGCTGGATGAACCAGGAGAACAAGGTACACGATAACAGCAGGATTATGAGATGATTGACTGTGATGAACTTGGCTCTTTTCAGCAATGTGGTGAGCCAACGCATTTCTAATAGAGTTGGGATGGAAACTGACATCTTAAAAAAATATCAAAAACTATTTTCATATATATACATATATATATGTATATATATGGAAAAATAATCTTTGAGGAAAAAACAAAATGCAAAATTGTCTGTTTATTGTATCTAGCACTTAAGAATATCTGGCACATAGTAAATCTTTAATAAATGCTCTATCAAAAATGCTCTATTGATGTATCTCTCTCTCTCTCTCTTTCTCTCTCTCTCTCTCTCTCTCTCCTCTCTCTCTCTCTCTCTCCTCTCTCTCTCTCTCTCTCTCTCTCTCTCTCTCTCTCTCTCTCATTTTGCTTTCCATCCAATCATCTACTTAGCTATCACACCACCATCTTTTTTTCCCTTTTTAATAGTATTTTACTTTTCTAAATACATGCAAAGATAATTTTCACCATTCACCTTTGCAAAATCTTGTTCCAAAATTTTTTTTCTCTCTCCCTTCCCACAGATAGCAAACAATCCAATGTAGATTAAACATATACAATTCTTCTAAATATATTTCCATATCCATCACGTTGTGCAAGAAAAATCAGATCAAAAGGAAAAACACAAGAAAGGAAAAAAAAAACAAGTAAACAACAAGAAGAAAGGTGAAAACTCTGCTTTGATCCACATTCAGTTTCTCTCTGGATGGGGATGGCACTTTCCATCCCAAGTCTATTGGAATGACCTCGAATCACCTCATTGTTGAAAAGAGTCAAGTACATCACAATTGATCATCATATAATCTGGTTACTGTGTACAGTGTTCTCTTGGTTCTGCTACTTCACTCAGCATCAGTTCATGTCAGTCTCTCCAAGCTTTTCTGAAATCAGCCTGCTCATCATTTCTTATAGAACAATAACATTTGATTACATTCATATACAATAACTTATTCAACCATTCCCCAGCTGATGGGCATCTACTCAGTTTCCAGTTCCTTGCCACTAGAAAAGGGCTACAATTTTGCACTTCCTTTTCCCTCTTTTATGCTCTCTTTGGGATACAGACCCAGTAGAGACACTTCTGGATCAAAGGGTGCGCACATTTTGTTAGCCCTTGGGCATAGTTCCAAATTGCCCTTCAGAATGGTTGGATCATTTCCCGCATTAGTTGCACATCCCTCCAACATTTATCATTATCTTTTCCTGTCATTGTAGCCAATCTGAGAAGTCACACTACCGTCTTAAGGAACTATAGCCGGGATCAGATAAAGCTGGATTCAGGGACCAGGGCATAGCGAGGACTCATGCTGACCATAGAAAGGCCACATCTGTGTCAAGGTCACAGAGTATTTCTAGAACTAGGGCTCCGGTAGGGAAAGTGGACTGAAGGCAGTCTGAGAATCTTAGTGCTTCAAAGAACAATTGCTTCCATGTAGTCAGAGGCCTCTGGGGATGAGACTTCAAGGGGTCAGCCCCCAAATTAGTCCCTGATGAACGTGGGGGGAAGCTGGAACTAAGTGAAAAGCTCCACATCTAAGCCAGGTCTCCAAATGACTTTCTCCTCAGCCCACACACTTCCTGCCGTTACTGGGGGCATTCTGGGACAAACAAGGAATATAAACTTGCTTTAAAATCCCTGACTTAAAATGTTAAGGGTTGGCCAAATCCCTTCACCTCTCTGCAGCTGTTTCTGCAGCTGTAAAATGGGAGCAGTGATATTTGTATTGTGACCCCCCCCCCCATTGTTGTGATCGGGATCAATAAGAGGGCTGAACTCCAATCCTCTGAGTCCCTTCCGCCATTATCTATAAAGAGATGAGCCTATGAAATGAGATGATGTGTGTCAGCAGGCACTTTTAATATAGAGACTATTACTTAAATCAATTTAACTCAATAAATATTGATTCTGTATCTTCCACATGCAAGATGCTGAGAATAAAGGCATTTTCAGATGCCGGTTCCTGCCCTCCAGGAGCCTCCATTCTCCCGGAGGAAGAGGGGAGCAGAGGTGGAGGATGCACCAACAATCAGCTAAGCACAACACACGTGGGGTCAGAGGATCTTGGACCTCAGAGGCCATCGAGTCCAACCTCCACATTTTACAGAGTGGAAAACTGAGGTCCAGGAAGGGGAAGAAGACTTGGCTTTGATGCTGTATTTTAAGGCTTGTGAAGTATTTTGCAAGTTATCTCATTCAATCCTCACAACAATCCTGGGGCGTAAGGGTGGAAGTTGCAGTTATTATCCCCATTTTATAGATGGGGAAACTGAGGCAGGCAGAGGGGAGGTGATAATAAATGCCAAAGGCAGGTTTTGCCTGATTTCAGGTTTTCCTGATTTCACCACTCTAGGGCAGTTAAGATAAAGTACTCTATGAATATTTAAGGAAAGGCTGCCTGTCCCAAGGAGGTGGGCCTTGAAGTGAAAGGATTCCAAATGGCAGAGCTGAGGGGGGGGGGGGTGCACTCCAGCATGGGGGCTGTCCCTGAGCCGGGGGCCAGCACTGAGTCTGAGCAGCGCCACGGGGTCCAACTTGGCCAAAACACAGAGCACCCACATAAAAGGGAGACTCAAGGATTTGTATTTTATCCCAGAATCAACAGGGAGCTATGGAAGGTTTCTGAGCAGATTGCTGGAGGAACAAGCAGAGACGTCAAGAAGACAGAGGATGGAGAAACATCATCACGTGGCAACAGGAATCATGGGTCACTTTGGAAAGAATGGTTTCAACCGAAGGACGCGTCGAAGATTGAGGGAAGATTTGAGAATTGGGGAGAGGGAAAGGATGGCGTCCTCTTAAAAACAGGGGAGTTTTAATTAAGGCTGGTTCTGGGCGGGGGGAGGGAGTCCCCTCCGGCCCCTCTGTCCCACTAGAAACATAAAACAGCCGGGTGATGCTGATGAGCAGGATCCGCTAAGGGCCCCCCCAGAGTGACGACTGGGGGATGTGCTTGGGCGGCTGGGCCGGGGAATTTCGTCTGTGCATCTGCTTCCAGTATCTGGGGCTGCTGGCCTTGGATTAGGTATATAAATATCCCGAGGGGCCCACACTTGCCCCGGCCATTCCTGGCAAGGCAGGAATGCTGTAGTTGCCCTGGAGATAAGGGGATGGGGAGGGGGTGGGAGGTGACACATATTTCTTCCCTTGACTGGTCTTATGGGGCTTATTCCTCCATCTGTACAGGAGGAATCGGGTAATTTAAACCACAAACAGGGTGGAGGGGAGAGAGAGGCGAGAAATGCTGGCCCGTCAGCGTAGCTGGAGACATTGGCTGGAATAGGAGGGAGAGAGAAAAGTCAGAGGGTTTGGGCATCACTAAAGCCATCGCCATCATCAGTGAGGCAAAGGAAAGAACCGGCCTTCTCTTCCTGGATTTAGGGCTCAAAGGGACGGGAGAAGTCATCCAGCCTCTTCATTTACAAATGGGGGAACAGGTTGAGATGAAGGAACCTGGTCAGAGTCACCACACTAGCAAGGGCCCAAGCAGAACTGGAACTCAGGATGGAGGCCCGGCACCCCCTGCTTCTCAGCAATGATCTGTGCCATTTTCTAGCCTACTTATCCTTTAAAAAAAAAAAAAAGAAATAAAATGGGTCTGGAACGGGCCGGCGAAAGGGCTTCCCGAAACCCGCTATCCAGCCGGCCGGTTCCGATGCCTTTGTCCTTTTCTCAGCGTTCGTGAACCGGCCCTTTAGAACCAACTCCAGAATTCTACCAGGAATGAAGTCAGGCTCACTGGAGTTTTTATGACAACTTTTCAGACCATGAGAAGCCAGTCGGAATTCTGGGATGGGTAACAGCTGCCGCAGCCCAGGCCCATGAGCCACTGGGGGAGCCGTGAGTCTCTAGCGAGTTAAGCCTTCTGAATCCACCCCAGCTGGCATTCCCTCGCCAGGAATGGCTCTCAGGTGGCCCGGGGGCACAAGACAACAGGCTCGTTTCTCTTGTCTCGGGCCAAGATTTATGGCAAGACTTGGTTTGGCAGCCTGGTAAGTCTGGGTGACGCCAAGGGCTGTATGGGGGGCAGGAGAGGTCTCCCTAGAGCTAGAAGGGTCCGGATGAAGCAACAACCCCCACCTTCCTGAGGGTTCTCAACTTCAGCCAGTGAAAATACCAGAAACCAAGGGTTTAGAAAGAGGGTCCAGCCCCATGTGGGGTGCCAAGGAAGGCCCAGCAAGGATCCTGCAGCAAGGAGAATGTGCCTAACATCAGGACTGACGGGGCAGAGCCCGACTCAGGGGCTCTCCTGCTTCCTCCAAGACCAACTCAACTCATCTTCCAAGGGAGGGTTTGCCATTTCCTTTGGTTGTTGGGGTTTCCTTCCATCCACCCCCACCCCCATTACAATGACAAATTCTAGAATCAAGGTTGTTGAAAAGGACAAAGTAATTAGTACAAGCTGCCTGGCTATTCAGAAAAGCCATTGACAAGCTAATGGAAATTATATTTATTTACCTGCATTCATAATATCTATAAGGGTAGAATGCCCAGCCTGGAACACTCTTCTTCCTGAGTTTAAATCCAGCCTCAGACACTTACTAGCCATGTGACCTTGGGTAAGCCATTTTGCCCTGCTTGCCTCAGTTTCCTCATGTGTCAAACGAGCCAGAGAAGGAAAGAGCAAATCACTCCGTTTCTCTGCCAAGAAAACCCCAAATGGGGTCACAGAGAGTGAAAAGTTACAACTAAAAATGACTGAACAACAAAAAATCGGGATATACATTGTTTCCCTATAGGCTATAAGTTCCTGCTTCTACCATGAGTGATTTTGGTTCGTCTCCATTCCCGGTGCTTAGCTGCACAAAGCTTAGTAAACAGGAGATGTTTAATAAACGCTTAACGGATTGAAGTGGATCCTCTGACTCCACATGGAGCAGCCTTCTACGGACCTCCACTGCTCCTCTGGGGGATCAAGGGAAACATGGGAGCCCCAACTACACATGGATCTAAGAGCCACGCTCAGCCCCAGCGCTGGTCTGGATAAAGGGGAAGGAAACTGAGAGAATCAGTGAGGAAAGTGGAGGATCCCACGGGCTCTAGCTCATCCAAGACAGCGGCGTGAAGGCGGCGGGGCAAGAAATACGTACCAGTCAGGTCACACGCCAAGTCTTAGGTTCATGCTTCCACTAGGAAGTTTATGGAAGCCAACAAACCACAGTGCCCTGGTCACTCACAGCGCACACGCGCAGGAACTGACAAAGAGGCGCTTTTTGGTTGTTCCCGTCTCAGTCTGCCTAAGGATCCCCGGAGTCTGGGGCTCCCAGGCTATCCAGACTCACCCTAGACCTGGATGGCTTCTGGCTCGCTACGACTGTTAGAGGCTGAGGGGTTCACACGAGGGCTCCCAGAGGGAGGAGGAATCCTCGGCTGTGCCCTGATCCTCTGGGGACAGACAGGCCGGCCCGTGTGGGCAGGAGTCTAGCTCCCTGCTCCCCTCACTCTTTCCTCGGTTAAACAGGCCTATCTATCCCGCCCGTGTCGCCATAGTTGGAAGACTAAGAAAGAAGGCTCAAAAAGGTGGGCAGCATGAAGGCTTATGGGGGCTTGGGCCTGTAGAGCAAGAGAATATCAGGCACTAAATGGGTGAACATGGACAAATTAAAGGTAGGTTCATAGGTGTGGCAAATCTGCAGATTGAAGGGCGGAGACGTCAGCTTGTCCACAAAGGCCCAGAGTCAAAGCTATGATGGTCCCAGCTATGGCCGGAGGAGCAGAACATGAGGAAAGCTCAACTGTGGGGCCAAGGCTTCCCGACGGCGCTGCTGGAGAGGACTTGTGAGCCTCCCTTGGACAGCAAGGAGATCAAATAAGTCGCTACACAAAAGAATTATTCAGACTCTTCACAACAAGGTCAATACTGAAATAGTTTGGCCACAAGAAGAGAAGAGGGGACCACTGGAAAAGTCCTTGATAATGGGAAAGAGGGGAGGCAGAAGGAAAAGGGGATGGTAGAGGATGAGATGGAGAGAGAGTGTCATGGAAACAATTGGCATGAGCTTGGAAAGACTTTGAGAGGTAGTGGAGGATAGAAGGGCCTGGAGTGCTTTGGGCCAGGGGGTCACAGATGGACACAACTGAATCCCACCATCAGCAGCAGCAATAACAACGCTCTAGACTTCAAAGGGATCTCAGGAGTCAGTCAGTGCAACCTCCTTTTGCAAATAAGGAAACTGAAGCTCAGAGAAGGGCCTGGAGTGCTTTGGGCCATGGGGTCATGTTATAGGAGCCACCTGCCAGTGGCTGCTGGGGATCCAACTCAGAGCAGCAGAATGGACCCCTCCATGGGAGAGGACGATAACGATACAAGGAGACAGAGGCCATTGCAGTCTCTGACCTCCCTCCTCTTCCCTCCTGCCTCCAATTTATTTCATTCCCAATCCACAAGCAACATCCTTCAGGGGTATTACGACTCACAGCTATGGGGGCTTTCAGAGAACCCACCTGCCCCTCCACACTTAGGTGTGGTCCTTAACAGGGTCACAGATGGATGCAACTGAATCCCACCAGCAACAGCAGCAGCAGCAACAATTACAATGCTCTAGACTTCAAAGGGACCTCAGGTCAGTTAGTGCAACCTCATTTCACAAATAAGGAAACTGAGGCTCCAAGAAGGGTCTGGAGTGTTTCAGCCATGAGGTCACAGATGGATGCATGGGATCCAGCACCAGCAGCAGCAACAATTACAACGCTCTAGACTTCAAAGGGATCTCAAGTCAGTTAGTGCAACCTCATTTCACAAATAAGGAAACTGAGGTCCAGAGAAGGGCCTCAGCAGCATAGATTTGAAACTGAAAGGGATAGGAGAGGCTTCTCTCAGGATAACACTTCAATGCTTTATTAAGGAGGGAGAATTCTCTGGTTTTTAGTTTCAAGCTCCCACACTCCCTCTTTCTTGTTCTCTCTAATAATCCTAAATAGAGAGTATAAAACACAAGATCATAGATGAAGAGTTCAGAGTCCTTAGTGACCCCTTAGTCCAATACCCTCATTTTACAGATGAATAAACTGAGGCTGGGAGAGGGAAGAATTACTTGCCTGAGGTCCTACAAGCAGAATCTGAATGCAGGACCTTGGACTCCAAAGCTACTGCATGGCTTGGGAGTTTTTATTCCTCCTTCCTTTCTCTCTGAATCACTGGTCCTGATGGACCCATGACTCACTTCTGGCCCCCATGACATCCCTCTTCCGGCTCCACTGCTCCCACAAGCAAGATCCAATTAAAGAAACCTCAATCTGGCAGCGAGTCTGCAAGGTGCCGGAACGCAAAGACAAATGGAACCGAAAGGGAGCCGGCCGACCCTCGGCTCGCTATCTTACAAGTCACGTAAAGAATTCCACCGTCCCGTGGGAAGCCGGGCCGGGCCAGGCCAGGAACCTGGTGCAGATTATAAATAAGTGCTCACGGTGAGGAGGTGTCTATGTGTTTTAAGCGTTTACCCGGTGCTAGGCCAGCAGCAAAAACCTGGGCCCCTGGGGAGTCGGGCTGGAGATAAGGGCCCTCCTGCTGGCCCCTCTCACACACCCCTAAGTCCTGGATCCCCTCAGCTGTGAGGGACTGTCCTGGACACACTGACAAAAGCCCTGAGTGCAGTGGGACCCCACGTGGGCCCACACACAGGCCTCCCCTGGGGGGCGGTGGAGATAAGGGCCCTCCTGTTGGCCCCTCTCACACACTCCCGCATCCTGAATCCCCTCAGCTGTGAGGGACTGTCCTGGACACACAGACAAAAGCCCTGAGCGCAGGCCGACCCCACGCGGGGGTCGGTGGAGATATTGTCAACGTTGCCCTTTAAAGGTGTTCAATCAGGAGCCGCCATTCTGAAGGGAAATGAGCAGGTCCCAGAGACTTATGGAGTCTAAGTGGGTTATGTCTACTGCAGAAACGTGGACTCCAGCAGGAAACTTGGCCCTGGAAAGCCCAAGAGCTTGGCCACGGGGCCGCCCCATCTCTGTGGCTTAGCCCAGCACCGGGAAGCGAGTTCTAGACCAAGGGCTGCCCGAACCCAAGGATCTGCCCCTGACTAGTGTAGAGCACGTCGGCCCCACAGGCCTCTGAAAGCCAGAGCTCGGCCTGGCCCCCACGGGCACAAGGGCCCAATGGGAAGCTGTCCCTCCTCTGTCGCATCTAGCAAAGCGCCTTTGCTCTAAGACTCCCCGACCCTGACCACAGGCTGAAACCCCAGCCAGGGCAGCCCTCTAAGCTGGCCTTTGGGGGCCTTCCCTCCTCATGGAACTCCTCTAGTGAAAACTCCCCTCACCAGTGCTGATTGGCTACCGGCCTCTCCCTGCGCTTAAACCAGTTTTCTGGGAATTAGAGAAGTTAGTGGTCAACCTCAAGGCCATAGATCCAGAGAGTCAGACAGCACTTGGACCTCCCTCTATGTATTACTATACGTGGCTGCCCACGTTCTCTGAAAGCACTTTCAGAAACCTTACTGGATTCTAGTCGGACGAGCCATCTGTCCCATTAGCTACCTACCCAGTTTCCTCCACTGGCCAATGCCCTTTCTTCCCCAACAACCCTCCACGTGAAGTCAGCCATGGAAGCATTACTACTCCTGTCTAAAAGAGGGGAAACGGGGGTGATGAGAAGAGAAGGCTGGGAAGTGTCTAAGGCTGGCCTGGAGTTCCTGGGGGAGACCGGGCAAGCAGGCCCTTGGGCCTCTGTCTGCTCATCTGCAAAATGGGAGGAGTTCCTTTCCGGTTTTAAATCTAGGATCTCGAGTGTTTACTTTGTTATAATTTGAGGAGGAAAAGACACTAAGTTGCCATTAAGGGAAATTAAAAACTTCCCTGGGGAAAGATACTAGAACTCAGTGATATGAGGAACTTCCTCTCCAATGGAGGCCGTTGCCTCCCCTGCCAAAGATAGTCTCAGCAGCTGCCTCAGAGATTGACTGAGCTGTCCAGGGTCACAGAGGAGGGAGCTGGGCTTCTATTCCAGTCTTCCGGGCCCAGGCCCCAGTGCCTTGGAGAAGGTGAGCTTTTTCCGGTGGCTGGAACCCTGAGTGATGGCTTTACCTGGGAACCTTTGGGATGGAGGCCAAGGGAGGCTTGGAGGCAATCACTTGTCTCCTTCCCTGCCTTGGTGGCTCATTTGTGAAATGACTCGGGGAGCCGGTCTCCGTGAGGGCGGCCGAAAAGTGGCGTCTCCTCAGGAGGAGGTGAGCTCTCTGAGGGCAGGGCCCGGCAGGTCTCAAGGCACTAAGCCAGCAGACCAGAAGCAGGAAAGCCGGGCAACTAGACCGCAACAGTCCCTTGTCTCCCCTCTGGGTGGCTCCTCCAGGAGCATCCATTTAGGGAGAGCCCCGGGCCAGCTGAGGGGAAGGGGGGCTTCCCCCCCCGCCCCTGTAAGTTTAGGTTCCCCCATTAGAACCGAAGCTTCAGGAGGCCTGCAACTAGTATTTTTCCCCTTGAATTTGTATCCTCAGGGCTTAGCACTGAGCCAGGCACATAGTAAGCCCCTAATAAATCCTTATTGACTGAATAGCTCCGTCATTCAAGGCACTTTTTTGTCCCATTACCCTCAGTGTCTAGCGCTATGTTTGACACACAGTAGGTGCTAGGCATCTAGCAGCAGATCTCCTAAGGACAAACCCTTCTGCCCAAAGGATCGCATATGTGAGAGCTGGAGGCATCCCAAGGATCACACAGCCTGCAGTTTTACAGATCACGGAGATCCAAGGAGCTCACCAGATTTAACCCCTCTACACTCCACTACCCAGGAGAGCCGCATTTGAACCCAGGTTCTCTAGTCAGACGTCATCAAGTTCTGGGCTAAATAGCTCCTTTCTGAGCTAGGGAAACTGAGGGAGTTTTAAGGAGACGTGAGAGCTAGAAGGCGCCTCCCAAGTCACCAAGTCCAACCTTCTCATTGTGCAGATGGGGAAACTGAGGCCTCATCGAAGAGACTTAAAGCTGGAAGGGGTCTCTCAAGCTATTTAATCTAACCCTTTTATTTTACAGATGGGGAAACTGAGGTCCGGAGAGAGAGAAGAGTGGCAGGGGCTTTGCGGGCTCAGAAGCCGAGAGCTGGAAAGGGCCTCCCAGGCCACGCGGCCGCTCCCGGGCCCCGGCCCGCGAGCTGGACGTCCCGGGCCGCCCCGAGCCGGCTCTTTGTGTGTCCCCGGCGGGCCGGCTCAGGCGGCCCCGCGAAGGTCACCGGCACCCCCAGCCCCGGCCCCCGGCCCCCGGCCCCGGCCCCGGCCGGCGCACCCACCCACCTCGCGGGCGATCTGGCTGAGTGCGTCGTCCTCCGCCGTGAGGCGCTCCCGCTGGGGGAGCCTGCGGCGCCCGGAGCCCTGCGTGCCCATCTCCATCGGCCGCCTCCGCCCGGCTGCCCGGCCCGGCTCCGGCTCTGCTACTGGCCCCCGCCCCGCCCCCGGCCGGCCCCGCCCCGCCTCCGGCCGGCCCCGCCCCGCGCTCGGGCGTCCTGACGTCAGCCACATGGGCCGGAGGGGGGGGGGGGGGCCGGGGACCGCGCCGCGGGCTGGCGGCCTCTGGAGGGAGGCAGGGAGTTTCCCATCATCCTCCAGGAGGGATGGGCGGCGGAGCCGCGGGGATGCCCGAGCAGCTAAAGCGGTGCCGGCGTGCAGCGGCTGCCCCGGGGAGGGGGATTCTCCATCATTCTCCGGAATGGCGGAAAACCGCAGTTTCTACTTAAATTTCATTTATTTATTTCGAACCAACAAACAAGTAAAATGAGCACGTGAGCACGTCCATGGGCAAAGCAGAGCAGACGAGAGGGCCGAGCAGGAAACTAATGAGTCCCTGCTAGGTGGAAATTGCTTAGACGCTTTGTATGAGGATTTCATATTTCTGTTCATGCTTCTATCGTTCTCTCAACTTTTAACAACTTTCTAAGCAGTTAAATTTGGAGAACTTTAGGGTCGTGCTATAGAGACTCATGCAGAAAATGCAGGCTGGCCCCTTCTCTGCAACTTATGGACTTAAGAGTTGCCCAGAACCCTGAGAAATGGATACAGTCATCATGTCACTGTGTTTCAGAGGAGAGACTAGAACCCAGGGCTTCCTGCCTGATACTGAAGCTATCTGTCTTCCTAGCATGCTGTGCTGCCCTAGGTAACGAATTTCAAAAGGGAGGATTGTCTGATAGTGGCAATCCGGCAGGAAAGGAGAGAATTCCCCATCACTCTCTCTCTGTCTCTCTCTGTCTGTCTCTGTCTCTGTCTCTGTCTCTCTCTCTAGGGAAAGTGCCCTAAAGAGCAGTCCCCAAATGGATTGAGTAGAGGATGGTAAAGAATTTCCCATAATACTTCAATGATGAGCATAAAAGCTGCATTGATGTCTGGTAAAGAGCTCTTTAAACATTTTTTTCAATAGTATTTTATGTAAAAATAGTTTTCCATATTCATTTTTGTAAGATTTGGAGTTTCAATTTTCCCTCTTTATTCTGCCCAAGATAGCAAGCAATCTGGTATAAGTTATACCGTACAGTCACATTAACGTATTTCCATGTTTGTCCTATTGTAAAAGAAAAATCAGAACGAAAGGGAAGAACCATGAGAAAAACAAAAAAAGAAATGTAAAATGAGTAAGCTTCAACAGCAAGACTGGGCTGCGATCAACTCAGTGATCGAAGGCAATTTTAATAAACTTTGGATTCAAAATGCCATCCACATTCAGAGAGGGAGAACTATGGAGACTGAATGCAGAGCGAAGCGTAATATTTTCATCTTTTTTTCCTTCTGTGCTTTTTTTTCTTTCATGGTTTTTCTCTTTTGTTCTGGTTTTTCTCTCCCAAATTGGCTCATATGGAAATATGTAAAGAATGAATGCACATGTGTAACTTTTAAAATAATACAAATTTAAATATTAAAAATTAATATAAATAAATAAACAAAATAATTTTTTAAATTAAAAAATAGATCATCATTCAGTCTCCATAGCTCTCTGTCTGAATTTGGGTGGCATGGAAAGTACTCAACCCTACCCCCCAAAAAACTCTTTCATGTAGATCAGACTACCTGGGATTAATGACTATCAGACTCTTAAGAACCCTTTCCATTCTGAGAGTCTGTGATTATATGCTGTGAACTACACACAGTCTCAGGAAAATGGCAGCTCCTTGAGGGCAGAGGCCATTCCAATCCTATTTTCGTAGTCAGAGAGTATAGGGAACTCCCAGATGTGGAAAGTCCTTCTACCAATGCAAACCTGCACCTGCTCTGCTACTAGTCTTGGAGAGTTGCCAGTGATACTGAGAAGTTAAGTGATCTTGCTAGTTTGTATGATTTAGCAGTGAGACTAGAATTCTAAGGCTGGATCTCTTTTTACTGCATCACACTACTCCTCTTTCTGGTATATTGGGGATGATTAATAAATGCACTGAACTCAATGGTCCATCCTGTTCTTGCTTCAAGTCCTCCCTTCTGCCACTGATTTGCAGGGAGTCTGGGGGCAACATATTTCCATTTTCTTTCTTTTTTTTAATTAAAGCTTTTTATTTTCAAAAAATATGCATGGATAATTTTTCAACACTGACCCTTGCAAAACCTTGTATTCCAATTTTTCCCACTCTTCCTTTCACCCCCTCCTCTAGATGGTCTTTTATCTATAAAACAGAAGCTTTGAATTGGTTGATCTCTAAAGTTCCAAAGACAGGCAGGATTCAATGAGCTATGAGTGTCTCCCTCTATTGGAGGGAGACATCAGTGGACACAGAACTAGCCAAGAAGATTCTCAAGGCTTTAAGGGACCACATGCTTAGTTTGAACTAACAGGGTGACATGGCAGTCAAAAAAACTTACATGATATTAGACTGCATTAAGAAAGGCCGGGGGAAGGGGAGGGAAAACATTTATATATTATGAACCAATTATATGCCAAGTACTACTTACAAATATCTCCTTTGATCCCTACAACAACTCTGAAAAGCAGGTGCTATTATTGTTCTCATTTTAAAATTGAGGAAACTGAGGCTGACAAAGGTTAAGTAATTTGTCCAGGATCACACTGCTAATTAATGGCTGATGCTGAATTTGAACTCAGGTCTTTTGACTCCAAGCCCATTATTCTGTCCACTCTGTCACCAGCTGTCTCTAGAGTATGCAGAACACTATATTCTGCTTTGTTACTCAACTCATGAAATTTTGTGTTCAGTTCTGGGTGCCACATTTAAGGAAAGAATTTAATCATGGGGGTTTGTGCAGAAGAAAGACACCTGGAGAGTGAAGGGGCTGGAATTCTTGCCATGAAGACTGCTGAAAAGAAATGGGAATGTTCCACTTCGAGGAGAGAAGACTGGGGGTGATCCCAATACAGCCAGCCTCATAGAATTTTGAATTTTAAAAAACCCTAGTGACCATCTAATCCAGTCCATACACAAAAAGAATCCTCACTCTAACAAGTCTGACAAACGACCATCCCTCCTGTTTAAAGATCTCCCCGGAGATAGAACAGATCACTAGTACAGGCAGCCCAGATCATGTTTGGACAGTTCCAGTCGTTAAGAATTTTTTCCCTTTCATATTGATTTTTATTTGCCTCTTTACAACTCCCACCCATTGCTCCTGGTTCTACTTCTTGTGCCAAATAGAACAACTCTAATCCCCCCTCCAAGTGACAAACTTAAAAATGGCTCCCAAATCTCCTCAATACTCTTCTGTTCTCTAGGCTAAAAATATTCAATTCTTCTAAGTGATTTGTATATTAATGCAGTTGACGCAGCTTGATAGTTTTTGTCTGGGAACTCTTCACTTTTTCAATGTCCTTCTTGAACTGTGCTGCCCAAGACTGAGGACAATACTCTTCACGAGAGCAGAGTTTGGTGGTACTATTAACTCTCTATTTTGGAAGCTGAGCCTCTCAGTGAAGCCCAGGATTGTACCAGCTTTCTCTGATTATACTGCAGACTAAAACCAAGCTCAGTCTACCACAAACCTTCAGAGCTTTTTCTAAATAATTGCTATCTAACCACACCATCTCTATCTTACAGGGATGAAATTACTTTTTTGCTACCAAAGTGCAAAAGTTAATGCTTTAAAAGATGGACTCTTATGAGTATAATTTCTTCTATGATTGTATATGTTTTCTTGATATGGAAATTTGTTAACCTATACCAAGATAATGTTGAAATGGGTCTATAAGTTAGATATAAAGAGTGATGCTATAAGGAAATGAGGGGAATAAGGGATAGTCTATCTCTCAGATCTGTGGAGAAGGGAGGAATTTATAACCAAAGAAGAACTAGAGAATATTGTGAAATGCAAAATGGATAATTTTGATTATATTAAATTAAAAAGGTTTTGTACAAACAAAATCAATGCAGCCAAGATTGGCAGGGAAGCAGAAAGGTAGAAAAAAATTTTTTTTTACAATGTTTCTGATAAAAGCCTCATTTCTAAGACATGTAGAGAACTGACTTATATTTATAAGAATACAAGCCTTTTCCCAAATGATAAATGGTCAAAGGATGTGAATTGACAATTTTCAGATGAAAAAATTAAAGCCATTTCTGGTCATATGAAAAGAAATGTTCTAAGTCATTATTGATTAGAAAAATGCAAATTAAGACTAATCTGAGGTACCACTTCACACTTCTCAGATTGACTAAGATGACAGGAAAAGATAATGATAAATATTGGAAGTGATATGGGAAAACTGGGACGCTAATGCATTGTTGGTATGACATGATCCAACCATTCTGGAAAGCAATTTGAAACTATGTCCAAAGAGTTATCAAACCGGGTACACCCTTTTATCCAGCAGTGTCTCTACTGGGTCAATATAACAAAAAGATAAAAAAGGACCCACAGTGCAAAAATGTTTGTACCATTTTTTTGTAGTGGCAAGGAACTAGAAACTGAGTGGATGCTTATCAGTTGGGGAATGGCTCAATAAGTTATGGTATATGAATATTATGGAATATTATTGTTCTATAAGACATGATGAGGAAGTTGATTTCAGGAAAGCCTGGAAAGACTTGCATGAACTAATGCTGAGTTAGTAGAACCAAGAGAACAGTAACAACAAAATTTTATGATGATCAACTATGATGGATTTGGCTCTTCCCCGAGGTGATTCAGGGCAATTCCAATCGACTTGGATGGAAAGAACTATCTGCATCCAGAGAGAGAATTATGGAGACTGAATGTGGATCAAAATATAGTATTTTCACCTTTTGTTGTTGTTGTTTGTTCGCATGTTTTTTCTGTTATGTTTTTTCCTTTTGATCTGATTTTTTTTTTTTGCACAGCATGACAGATATGTAAATATGTTTAGAAGAATTGCACGTTTGACTTGTATTTGTTGAGTTTCCTATGCATCCACACCGATCTATTTAAACGAATCCGAATTTTCCTCCTCACTGGAATGGTTTCCTTTTGTGCCTTTAAAATTTCATTCTTGAATATCTGCTATCGCTCCTGGGTTGGCTTACTCAGAAGCATTTTATTCCATGGGATCCTAGCTTTCTTTTCTCCTAATCTTTTGACATTTGTTTCAGAGAATCTAGGCTGGTAACAGACTATGTCCAGTTTTCCTCGCCCTCTCTATCAAAGTAGATGGCACAGTGGAGTGGGCAAGGTTCAGATTTGGGAAGATCTGGGTTTAAATCTTGCCTCAGATACTTCCTAACTATGAGACCTTGGGCAAATCATTTAACCTTAAGGTGCTATAGAAGTGCTAACTATGGTCACTTCTCCCCAAGATTTCCTTTAATTTCACACCCGGCTGTGTGACAACCAGACCCAAGATAGGCATTCTTCTTTGGTGGTGCTTGTGACCTTTTAAAGGATAGAATTAACCCTAAAGCAAGTCAAAAAATTATTGGCCTAAAAAAAGAAATTATTAGCTGAGAGAAAGAGTTAGACAAAGACAGAGACAGAAATAGGGAAAGATAGAGATAGAGAAACAAAGACAGAGACAAACAGAGATAGACAGAGAAAAAAATCAGGGAAAGCTGGAGAGAGACAGAGGCTGCCAGAGACAGAGACAAAAAGAAAAAAAGAGAGGGAGAGGGAAAGGGAGAGGAAAAGGGAGAGGAAGAGGGAGAGGGAGAAGGAGAGAGAGAGGGAGAGGGAGAAAGAGAAGGAGAGAGAGAGAGAGAGAGAGAGAGAGAGAGAGAGAGAGAGAAGAAAGGGAGGAAGGGAGGAAGGGGAGGAAGGGAGGAAGGGAAGGAAAGGAGGGAGGGAAAGAGGGAGAGAGGGAGAGAGAATATTCTGTGAGATTTGAGGTCCCCCATCACTCCCTATTTCATGCCTGTGGGGCAGGCCTGTGACCTTTTCCCAGACTTTTATTTTTCTTTCTGTCCAGGTGAAATGCTCCCTCAGAAGAGGGCTCCCACCTGGCCTGCTTGACTCCAGAAGGCAGAGCTAATAATAACAGGTAGAAGGTGCAGAGAGGCAGACTGGGGGAGCAAACCTTTCCAACCCAAGCCGTGCTGATCCCTAGTAGAATGGCTGCCTTGGCAGAAAGGGGTCTTCCCCTCGCTAATGGCCTCCCAGAATCTCAGGGGCGGCCCCTCAGGACCACCCAGCCCAGTTTCTTCCCAGCATTCCTCACAAGGGCTCATCCTGTGTGGGCTCAGAAGCCTGATAACATGCAGCAAGATGTGAGTTTGGCTCTGGAGGGAGAGGGGGCCAACCAGATCCCAGGACATCATGGAGGAGAGCCTGAAACAGGAAGAGCAGGATCCCAATCCTGCCTCTCCGGCCCGCTCACTTGCTGTGTTCAGTCTTCAGTGCATCAGGCGACTCTCTATGGTCTGTGAATTTTGGGGAAGGCCCAGGCCTGGGAGAGGGAGTTTCTCCAGATCATCCGCCGGCCCTCCCAGCTCGGTGGCGCTGTAAATATGGATTTTCTCATGTTGGAGAAGTGGAAGGGATGGGCAGCTCCAGAGCCAGTGATCACCCCCTGCTCCCCCCCCCCCCCCCCCGTTAATTAATTCTCAATGTGCTGGGATGTTTCTGGAGGCTGCGTAAACCTCCAAAGGTCCAGAGTCAGCCTGAAGGAGCCGTGCCACGGGCTAATGGCCAGACTGAGCCAAGCCATGGGCAAAATGCCAAGAAAGTCGGTGAAGACTTTGGAAGATGGAAAACGTCAGCTGGCTGTTTGGCGCCCAGAGGGCTGTGAAGAGGAGCAAGAGGACGACCCCTTTCCCTTCGCCTCTACTTCCTCACCCATTTACTCCTTTTGAACACCGCCTCTTCCAAGAAGCCTTCCCTGATCACAGCTCTGGAGCTGGGAGGGCTTGAGGCCATTGGACCATCGCCCTCATTCACAGGTGGGGGCCAGGGGAGCTCTTCTCCTATATCCTGGGCTACTTGGGACATTAGAGTTCTCCCAATCCAGCCCTTAGTAGACTGGTGAGGTCCAGGAAGGACTTGCCCGAAGCTCCCACAGAGACTTGCTCCTGGGTCCCTCAGTTACAGCCCCTCCTGCACTCCAGGACCTCATCTCTCTACTGACCCCAAAGCCACTTCATTGCTGAAATGAAACTGAGGAGGAGGAGTCGTCATTCATTCATTCATTTGTTCATTCATCCGGTCCACAGCCATTTGGTAAACATCTGCCATGTGGCAGGTTCCGAGCTTGGGGCTGAGGGCACAGAGATGAACATGCCCTTGTTCTGCTCTGGAGGAGCTTCCATTCTATCGGCAAAGATGGAGGGGAGGGAGCAGAAACCATTAACTGTAACACACACACACACACTCACTCATACACTCACACACTCACACTCACACATACACTCACACTCACTCACTCATACACACACACATTCACACACTCACACTCACTCACTCATACACACATTCTCACACTCACACACACACTCACATGCACAATCATACGCAGAATCACACACACACTCTCACACACTCACACACAGTCACTCACATACACACACACACTCACTCACACTCTCATACACACACACATGCAACCACACTCATACTCACTCTCACCCACACACACTCACACACACACACACTCACACACACATTCTCACACTCACATACTCACACACACTCACACACACACACACACACACACACACACTCACGAGCTCATGGGGCTGGGGGGGTTGCTGCACCAGCAAGGTGAGGAGGAGGTGTTCGGGTCACACAGAATAGCCTGTGCTCCCAGCATGGAGTCCGGCAGTAGCGGGCCATACACAGCACCGTAGGTTGGCGTTACTTTGCCAATACATCTGTTTATCTCCTCAAAGAGAAGACAAGCTTCATGAGGGCACAGGACATCCCTTCTTTGGGTCTACCCTTAGCATTTAGCACGTGTCTTGGGCATAGAAAATGTATAATAAAATAGATTTTCAGGACAGGTAGGGGGCGCAGTGGATAGAACACCAGCCCTGAAGTCGGGAGGACCTAAGTTCAAATCCTACCTCAGACACTTAATACTTCCTGGCTGTGTGACCCTGGGCAAATCACTTAGCCTCAATTGCCTCCACAAAATAAATAAACAAACAAATAAATAAATAAATAAATGAAAGAAAATAAAATTAAGTTGGGAGTCTGGGATACATAGATGTTCCATGAAGTCATAAGGGCAGCATGAGACAGCCAGGAAAATCTAATCTGATACTTAAGACCCCAGTGACCTTAGCAAATAACCTCCCTCCATGGGCCTCAGTTTCCCCATCCTCGTGGCCTCTTGGGCCCCTTTCAAGGCTTTCATCCTCTATGACAGTGGGCTTTGTGCCCAGCCACGTCACAGCTTCCGGGGGCCCAGTTTGTCTTTTCAGACAGAGGCATCGAATGCAGCCCACCAGAGGAAGCTTTGTCTAGAAGCAGAATAAAATGTGATTGAGAAATATTTAACAAAATAAATAAAAATTCGCTAAAACACATAATGGTCGTTTGTGGCTTTCTAAGTGGGAGATTTCTATTTTAGTTTGAAACTGCTGCTTTTGGATGAATAATTTATAGGCAAATGGCTAGCCAGCCTTGGGGGAGGGGATTTCCACAGCATTGAAATCCCAGAGCTGGACAGAAAGCCATGCCAAGCCAATCCAACCCTAGCGATGGGCTCTAGGGGCCGGTTATCAGAGATGAGGGGGTAGTGTGGCCCAGCAGAGGGAGTGCTGGCCCCGGCTCAGACACGCAGTCACTATTCCTCCTGTGCTGCCCACTCCAAGGAGCACTGGGTCAGCAGTGAAGCCCAGGGAAGCTGCTGGGAAGTCCAGGACACTTCCCAAGAACCCGAGGGGCAGAAAAGGAAAGGACCCGAGGAGCCCTTGGCTCAGTCAGAGATTTTCCAGGTGGCCATTTGAGGGATCTATCAGACGTCACTTAGGGTGCTGAGCTCCAGAGTTTCAGGAAGTCTCGTGTAGGTTCCAGTTGCGCTCGATGGCCCAGACAGTCCCCATTCATCTCCAAGATTCTGTGACCCTGTGGTGAATCAGTACCTTGAAACACAATGGAGTATCACTATTGTTCTTTGCAGAAGAGAAAAAGCCAAAAAAAATTAAATTAAAATTTCGTTATTAATTAATAGTAAAAATTAAATTACCAATTTCTGGCTTGGATCCTCTTCACACTATTTGTTATAAAAATAGCAGCCAGAGTCTCCCCTCCAGGCTTCTGAACAAATTCAAATTCCTTCCAGAAAGTTTCCTCTGGCTCAGGGACTCCCAGAGTGACTTGGAGTTGGCGGGAGGGGGGAAGGAAGGGGGAAAAGAATCTCTCCCTCATTCTACTCAGAGTTTCCATGATGAATTCCCCCTTGGCAGAGGAGTTTAGAATGGGCCTTTGGAGAGCCCCATCAGGGGCAGGAGGGACCCCTACCTTGCCCCCTCCCCACATTTGAGGGCCTCTCCTGCAGGAAGTGCCTTTCCTGCCGGGAAGTGGCAAGAGTGAATCCAGTCATGAGTCATTGACTGGAATTCTGGACTGGAGTCTGAGACCCAGGGATTGAATCTCCTCCCTGTCTCTTACTGCCTGAGTGATCTTAGGTCACATATTCTTTCTGGACCTCAGTTTCCTTCTGTGTGAAAGGAAAAGTAGAACTAGATGACTATGTACTAGAATGGAGAAAATGCCTACTATGTGCTGGGTATTGGACACGCCAAGATTATACACGCCGGAGCCCTCTGCTCAGAAAGCTCACCAGCTGTAACAGTCAGACAATTAATCATTTGTAAAGCACCTATTGTGTGACAGCTACCTCTTTAGGTTCTAGAGAGTCAAAGGAAAAATCAAACATTCTCTGGAAAGAGAACTGGATGTGGGGTGAAAGGCTCTGATGACCTCAGTGCCTTTTGGCTGGGTTTTGCCACTGGCTTCCTGGGTGACCTTGGGCACAAGTCCCTTCACCACTTAGGGTCTCAGTTTCCCCATTTCTAAAATGAGAGGAATGAACCAGAAGACCTCTAAGGCCCCTTTCAACCTTAAGGCCACGATCCTTTGAGCTCTAACGTCAGGGGTTTGGAATCTATGAAAAGAAGGGGGAGGCTGGGATCAGTTAACCAGTTTTATTCTTTTCCTCCTCAATCCCTGTTCGGTCCTATCAGTCTACAACAGACGCTAAAGGAAGGGATTTTTTTTTTTTCACTTGAGGCTTGTTTCTCTTCATCCCGGTCCAAAGTTCCCCGGGTTAATGTCAATTTTCTTGTCTCCGTTAATATCTCATCAGCTCCAGCATTCCAGATGCTTTCCAGAACAAACTGTCCCTCCGACACTCACAGACAAATGTTTGCTCAGCCATCCCCGACTCCAATCTGGCAGCCCCTCGCCAGCCCCACGGCCTCCTCGTTAACTAAAGAATAAGAACAATGATACGATCTTTCAGTGTTTGCAAAGTTCCTTCTCACTCGAGTCTCACACAGTCCCATCAGGGAGAGATTATTCCTTTCTGGTCAAGGGATATTACAGAGAAAGCTCCTACGGGTGCATTGGTATTGATCCTAGGCCGCGGATGCTCTTTCCCATGATTCTCTTTCAAGAGTTGGGGTCTATAAGGATTGGAAGGACACTGGAAGGAAACTGTCACTACAGCCCAGCCCTGGTACTGTGGCTTATAGTCCCAGGGAGCACGGAGATGTGAAGTGACCGATCCACAGTCACAAAGCCAAGACCGGCCAAAGGTCTGATGTCAACTCCCCCACCCATCGGGACTCACGGTCTCTCTCCATGAACTTTATAGCAGGCCTTTTTTCGTTTTTTTTTTGTTTTTGTTTTTTGTTTAGCCCCAAACTTGAAATTTTCAAATGAGTGAATAAAAAAAAAAAAAGTATTTTATTCCAAGCTAAGGGGTAAATCTCCCGGATTAATGCTGCCAGGAGGTGGCAGCACCAAACCTCAGTCGCCCAGTAACAAGGAAGGAAACACTGATCGTTGTCATTTAAAACAATGTTTGGTGATAACTATTATTATTCTGTTTCTCATTGGGCCTTAAGGACTGCAAAGTGTAATACACACAGAGACAGTTATCTGCCCGCTCCAATGTATCTAACCTTTCTATGCATCCTCTTCACACATATAGGTCCGCTCACTCTATGTACATATAACATCGACACACATACATATAGCCATACATATTTATATCTCTGCCCAGTCCATATGTACATATGTTAATTTTTGTAAACTTTAAAGCCTTATCTAAATCCCAGCGATCACCACCATAATAACGATGTTCACATAATATATATATATATATATAAAATAATAAAGCACATAAATATATATGCAGATTATATCTGCATACATGTGTTTAACCGTATATGTGCACACATAAACATGGTACATATAAACATACAGACACAGGCCTACATAAATATACGTGTATGTGCACATACACATGTCTCTCTCAGGTCTCATTTAATTCTCACAACCCTGGCAGGTAGGCGCTATTACTATTATCCTCCCCATTTAAGAGGTGAAAAAACTGAGGATGAGAGAAGCTCAATGGCTTGTGAAATGTTTGACGAGGGATTCCAGCCCAGAGCTCCCTGACTCCAACTTTGCTGCCTCCCGGCCTCCTTTTTAGGACCCCAAGTGCTTCTGTCCCATTGGGGCTTGGGCTGGAGGGATGGAAGGAAGGGCCCCAGAGTTCTGGAAGGGCCCTGCAGGGACAGAGGCTCAAGTGTTGGGGAGTCAGCTGCAGAGATACTAAGGCAGACAGAGGAGAGGGGGCAGGGAAGCCCAGAACTGGAGGAGTTCAGGCAGACAGTGGGACCAGAAGCCTGAGGATCCCAGGCAAGTGTTGGCACCCAGAGGTGAGAGTTGAGTTCCAGGGGCAGGACATTATCAACAAGAAGGGGAAGGGGCTGGGCCTTTGGTGGCCTCATTGCACAAGCCTCCCTCCCTTACATCCAATTCACTTGCATGTCACAGCATCACCTCTCTGATATCAGGGTCCCCTTGGAGAACTAAGGACAGAATTTCTGGAAGGAAGTGAGAGCTCCGGCAAGTCCTGCATTTGGAGAAGAGCCTGGGCGGACTCCGCTCCTCACCGGCCCTCACTGAGGTTTCCTGTCTCCACAAGGGATTCTTTTGAGTGCAACAAACGTGTGTTCCTCTTTAGCAAACACTGATGACTCCCATAGGCAGGGGCCCAGGGGTCTTTCTGAGCCGTCTCTCAGTCCCTCCTATTTTGCTTTGCAAGATTGCTGGGTTTGCCCTTCAAGGTGAAGGTGAATTCGATTTCTGAAATCAAGAAAAGTCCCCCACTGTTGGGAAGGCCTTGCTGGAGAGAGTGCTGGCCTTGGAGTCAGGAAGATTTGGAGCCAAACAGCTCGTTTATGAGATCTCCCACATGGATGGGCGGTGTCAATTTCTTCATCTATAAAATGGGAATCATAATAGCACCAACCTGAGGATCAAATGCGATAATAAATGTAAAGTGATCTGAAAACCTGAACCACTAAGGATGCTCTCATCACCACCATCATCAATAATATCATCATCATCATCACTACCATCATCATCAATATCATTATAATGACCATCATCATCATCACCATCTTATAGAGCATGGTCCATGGTAATTCTGCCCTCACTCTTCACCTGACCCACCTCCCCTTCCTGTCACCCACCATCTCTAACAAACACCTTTTAATTTCCCATTCTTTTATTTTTAAATAAACTTTTTACTAATAACTGTTGGAATCTTTACAAATTGTTAAGTCATTAGAGTTGACAGATGATAATTATCTAATTTAGCATGGTACTTAGCAAATCCTCTAGCTCACTCATGTATTTAAGTACTCATTGGAGTTCACACGTTTGGGAGATTTCAGGGTTTAGTATGAGATATCTGAATTCACACCTCCTTTGAAGTTCTTAGGGCCAGAGAGCACTCTGGGAGATATCCCACAATCCCATTCTCTCAGAGGAGGAGTTAACCTTTGGGAGATCATATATATGGAGGAAGCTCTTAGAGCTTCAAGAGAGTTATTTGGGAGCATTGACTGGGGTTAGAGAGGAGCACTCTGGGAGGAAACCCACAAGCCCTCTCTCGGAGGCAAGAGAGATTCATTGCATCTTCCACCTTGGTGCTGGCTGGAGACTGAAGAAAGCAGAGGCAAAGGACAAAGCTGCAAGAGCTCTTAGAACCAAGGAGAGAGAGCAGAGGTAGAAGCAAGGGACAATCTGCAAGAACTCTTGGAACCAAGCAGAGAGATAGGCCTCTGAGCTAACCGGGCTATATTGAAGGACACAATAAAAGATCTGAACTTTTTATCAGCTGGCTGCGATTTTGGGTGATTAATACTTTTAACTGAAACTAAGGCTGCCTCCAGAAAACCTCCCCAAGAGGTTTTTTAATGCCACCAGAATTTCTTCCAGGGCCTCTCTCCCACTCCCTTTCCGGAGGAGCATCCCTCATAACAAGGATATTTTAGAAGAAAAAATGGAAAGAGGAAGAAGAGACAAGATAATCAATAAAACTCATCAATGAAAACGTCCATACACATGTGTCTCTCTGAATCTGGGCTTCTAGGATCCTAAGGGTGAATAAAATCTAGTCGCTAATGAAATGGCATTTAATCTTCCAAAGCTGGGATGGACGGCACAGGTTTCCCAAGCCTGGTTTGACCCACCAGTAATCCTTCACCTCTCAGGAACCTGCAGCTATCCAGCTCCCTCTCTTTTCTCCCTCTTTCCTTTTCTTCCAGTCCCCCTTTCCTTTTTCCCTCCTTCCTTCCCTTCCAGCTCCCCTCTCCTTCCTCCCTCCTTCCTTCTCTTCCAGTTTCCCTCTCCTTTCTCCCTTTTTCCTTCTCTTCTAACTCCCCTCCTTTCTCTCCCCTTCCTCCTTTCTCCCTTCCACCCAGGGCACGTCCACCTAGATATGGCAAAGATCTGGGGGCCATCCTGCATTTCTCAGTGTGGTCCCAACTCCTTCATTATAATTTCCCAACACTCATTTTCCATCCTTCTGAGAGTGGACTCTCCATTTGTTTCCTTCTCGAGGACATTGTCTATTGTTTCCCTGGCTCTGCTTCCTTTACTTTGCATCCACGGGTCCCTGGCCAGATTCCCTTGCCCTTTGGCAGCCATTGCTGCTAGCTCCATTTTACAGCTGAACAATCTGAGACTGAGAGATTCATCTACCAGCCTGAAGCCCTCTTGCTGGGAAGTGTCAGAGGCAGGATCTGAATCCTGGGATCCTTGTTCTAGAGTTAGGAGAGACTTCTCATCCAGCCCCTTCATTCAATTTAGAATCCCAACTCCATTTGTATGAAGTCTTTTTCAAGGTAATTGGAGTTAAGTGACTTGACCAGGGTCACACAGCTAGTCAAGTGTCTGAGGCTGATTCCAGGACCACCTATCCACCTTCCTGTCCTTATCTGAAGTCTTAGATATCTAGTTCAATCTTCTTATTTTACAGGTAGAGAAATTGAGGCCCAGAAAAGTTGAATGACAAATTACCAAATGATTACTTAATAGAGCTAGAAAAAATAATAATGAAACTCATGTGGAAGAACAAAAGGTCATGAATCTCAAGAGAAATAATGAAAAGAAGGAGGAAGGAAGGAACCTGAGCTAGAACTCAGGCTAGTAGAAAACAGTTGATATCCAAGCTATTTGGTTAAAAAAATTTCTAGATTGAAGAGAGAAAAAGATGAGTTTTTTTCCCTGTTAAAGACCAAGTAAAGCTGTAAAGCTGTCTTGGGGAGGACTGAGGCAGAAGGGGAGGAAGGTGGGCCCCTCTTCTCTCCCTCTCACCTCTCCCATGATGTCTCCCCCCTCAGTGATGATTTCAGAGCTGAGCTGGACAAGGCTCTTGCCCTTAGGTTCCCAGGCTGTCCTTATGGCAGCTGGAGGAGACATGGTAGTGGAGGTAATGTTATGCCAAAGTCCCCTTTTAATGGGGTGACCCAGTTCCTCCAATTATCCTATTTCGTATTCTGCCTTAGGTTATGACCGTCCCCTCTTAATGTTTGAGATAAAGGTTTTATAGACATTCCTTAATGTTTGACAAGATAAAGGTTATTCCATTTCAGATGCCATTAGAATATCAGTAATGTCACTGTTCTTGTTATTCCATAAAAAACTCGGTGCCCTGATACTCGATAATCGGAGCTAGACTCTTTGAGATGATAGCCTTGTCTAGCCCTGGGATCAACACGGATCCATTGGTCCCAGTATTTTTCTCCATTTAATAAATTATTGAATTGGTCTCTAGACTCCGTCTTGCTCAGCTCCTTCGGCATTACAGTAATGGCGGTGATGGTTCACCTTGAGTGACACCTGTTATCCCCCCTTCTCCCATGATGCTTCAGCTGGGCAGGCTTGCCCATCCTATTTGGACATTAAAATACCCAAATATAGAATAAGGGCTTGCAGCAGTCGCCCTATTATCAAGCAAAAGGAAAGCATTTATTAAGCGCCTACTATGTGCCCTGCGCTGGCTGGGGAGACAAGTGCTCTACCGACAGAAACACTTCAAAACGGGGGGGACACAGTCAAGATGTTGGGGTGAACAGGAAGTGAATTAAAACGGAAGCCACAGGGCAGCTCAATACCAGGTATCCTGGAAGGAAGGAAGGAAGGAAGGTGGAGGCAAGAGCTGGGGCACGACCTAAAAGGAAGAAGAGAGGGACAAAGAAGAAGGAGATAAGGAGGGAGGGAACCTCCCAGTCACGTACAATGCCGGGGGCAGGGGAGACGGGACCTTGGGTGAGCCCCCGCGCCAGAGGAGGGGAGCCGGTTTGGGCGGCCCCCCCCCAGGGGAAGGGGGAGCAGCAAAGGGGGCAGGGGGATTTGGGATCTGGGATCCCACCTGCTCTTACCACCCCTTCCCCATCTCCCCCCCGCCGGGAGGGGCGGCCTGGAGCAGGAGGCCACGCCCAGCCGTGGGAAGCCCTCAAAGCATTCCAACTCCTCCCGTTGGGATTAGGGTAATGGACGGCCTCACCTGGCGCGGGGGCGGGGTGGGGGTGGGGGTGGGGGAGTCAGAGCAGCCTCCGGGCTGTGTACATCTGAAAGAAGGTGCAGAACAGGAAAATTCCTCGGCTCTCTGAAACTTCAGGGAAAGCTGGGAAAGTTGGTCAGTTCCAAGCACTTGGTTTCCCGCTGCCTGGGAGGGGAGGGGGGGAGAGCGCGGAGTGGGGGAATGCTGGTTCTCTCTCCTCCATCCACCCCTCCCCCGTCTGTACCTCCCCCCCCCCCCCCCCCCCCCCCCCCCCCCCCCCCCCCGCCCCCCCCCCCTTTCTGCCTCCTCATCTCCCCCGGCCCAGGGAAAGCTCCCTAGAGAAAGAAGCCTTGAAATCTTAGGACGTTCTGAAAGGCATCTTGGTCATCAGTTAGTCTAGAGCAGGGGTTCTTGACCTTTTTGGGTCAGGGGCCCCTTTAGCAGCAGCCTGGTGAAGCCTTTGGCGCCCCCCCCCCCTCCAATAACTGAAGGAAGCTCTCTTTCCACTGGAGAGAAATGAAAATAAAGCTCGCACTCCCACCCGGCCCAGCCAAATTCACGAACCTCTTGAACTCTGTTGAGGTTTATGGACCCCAGGTTAAGAACCCGGATCTAGAAGCCAAGATTTCGAGCTAGAAAGGGTCTTCGAGTCCAGTTTTCATTAGTTGAGCCCTTCATTTCCCAGATGGGGAAACAGGTCCAGAGAGGTCATGTGGCCCCAATTCAGGGGGCTAGGATTTGATTTCTCCCAGGAGTCTTTTCTCATCCCCCCCCCCCCCCCCCCCCCCCCCCCCCCCCCCCTTCGCCCCCCCCCCCCCCCCGCCGCCCCAGGGTCCTTTTCTCCCCCCCCCCCCCCCCCCCAGAGTTCAGTGCTCCCTAAAGAGCACCAAACTCCCTAAAAAGCAGAGCCTGATGGGAAAAAAATCCCTCCGTGCCTTCCAGCTTGGTTTTCTGAAGGTTCCTTGTCCTGGGCATGAGTCAGAGGCAGGACACACTTGGCCGATTTTGTTCATGCCTTTGATTTTTATTAGTGCCTGGAACTGCTGGGGAAAAACTGGTCTGTACCAATGCAGACGCCCCCTGTTCGGGCACCGAGCAGGGCTTTTCCAGCTCCAAGGTTCGTTTGTGTCAGAAGCTACACTGGAAGCCAACCCTGCTGGGTCAGGAGCCGCCATTTGTACAGAGCAGGACGATGAAGGCCATTGGACTTCTGGCTCTAAATCGATGGCCCCGTGAGTCTGCAGACCAACAAACAGGCCCGCAATGACCTCGATCAGCAAAGAATTCCCCTTTGTCCCCTGGCCCGGGGTTTTCCGGCCTCCCATCAGCGCCTGCTGGGTGGGACCTGACCCTCCCCTACTCTCAGGTTTATGGCTCAGCCCTTTGGCCTAGTCCCGCCCGCTGCATCCTGACAACTGGACCTTCCACTCTCCTCCCGGCAGCTGTTTGCTGTGTGAGTGAGTGTGCGTCCCGGGGAGGTGGGGGCCCAGCAGAGGTGGAGGGGAAGCAGGGCCTTCCTTCCACCTGACCCTCTCCCTCTTTGTCCTAGCTCCGTACCCCCAGCTCTGCGGGCTGGCCAATCACCGACCCCGCTCGGGGAAATGAGCCCTGTTTGGTTCCAGGAGAACAATCCTGCTGAAAGGTGAGCTGGGGCTCGAGCTTGGCTCAGCCAACTGCAGAGCGTGGGGCGAAGTTCTCCGGGAACTATGAGGAAGTGAGCCGGGCCCGTCATCCTCCAGCCCAGCAGCCAGACCCACAGGCCCAACTTGTGGAGCCCCGAGCCCAGGTGAGTGACCAGAGGGGCATGGAGCTGTCCAGCGGGGCCAGCAGCCTCCCGGCCAGGGCTCCTAAAGCTGGCTGGGGGAGGGGGGGCTGCAGCCAGGGCAGTTCGGGGTCACCGTTCCCGAGGGCAGCAGAGGCTACTTCTACCTTCCTGGCACCAACTCAGCTGGGGGCGGGGCCTTGGGGCCCTGGGGCCCGGAACTGGTCCCTGCCCACAACTCGTCCATCAGATCTTAGTCCTTGTTATTAGCGGGACTGAGGAGGCCAAGGAGTGGGAAGAGCCCTCCCAGGTCTGGCTTCAGCTCTGCCAGGGGATACCCAGCCGTGTGATCTTGAAGGAGTCACTTCCCTTTCCCTGTTCCTAATTATCTTCTCCAAAATTGTGTGTGTACATGTGTGTGCTTGTGTAGGTACATATAGACGTGCATGTGCCTGTATACAGGCGAGCATGCACCCAGGCTGCATGGATAGACACATGTGTGCCTTGCACACACATGTACACACAAGCATGTGATTATGTGCACGGCCTGGTGTGTGCCTTACGGGCATGTCTCTATGTGTACACACACGTGTATACACATGTATCTGTGATGCGTGTGCACCTTGTATGTGTGTATGTGTTGGTGCGAGCACACATGTCTGTGCACAATCATGCATGTGTGTACGTGTGTGTCTATGGTGTGTGTGTAAGTGTCCACATATGTTGGATGGGGGAGAGTTCCATCTCTAATTTTATGACTCAGTGTTATTATCCCCCTTCTCCCCTGGGCCTCAGTTTCCTTTTCTGTAAGACAAGGGGGTTATATTCTATGATCTCCAAGGTCCCTTCCAGGTCCAACTCTGTGCTCTTACTAACCTGTACGAGTGTAAGAGAGCCACTGGCTGCTCTGGGTCTTGGGGGTCATCTTGGCTATGGAGGGAGGGGGGCTAAATGCTGGATGGCCGCCGGCCCCACCTCTTGCCCCGTGGACACAGGGTCCATTGTGGCCGCTCCGAGCTCCCCCATTTATCCCCCATTTCGCTCCCAGTCTCTCCCAGTCACTCACTTTTGATCTAGCAAAGGCTGATGGGAGCGGCTTTGGATGATGTCATCTCTTTTAGGGTGGGAGCTAATGAACAGCATTAGGAAAATGGGGGAGGGCAGATATTTAAAATATTTAAAGGTCTTGAAAACAATTGAAATTCAAATTCATCTGGAGGATATTCGGGCTGGAAGAGAACCCAGTGTTTGTAACATAATGGAAGGGGCCAAGCCCCTCCCCTCAAATGAGAGGAAACCGCCCCAGGGAGGTTTTGTGCCTTATCTAGCCTGTGGGGATTTGAATTTGAATCACAGGACCACAGATGCAGCTGGAAGTAGCTGCAGAGGCCAGGGAGGCCAGCGCTTTCATTTTACAGATGAAGAAACTGAGGCAAATTAGGGTTAAGTGACTTGCCCAAAGTCTCACTGTGACACAGTTGGCTTATTGTTAGTTAAAGCAGTTTGTCTCCATGCTCCCAGGACATCGTGCCCCAGCCTCCTTTGGATTCCTGTGTGTACTTGGGAAAGAATGATTTCTTTGAAGTATTTTCTCATTTCAGCTTTTTTGCTCACATCCTTCTTTCAGGGCGTACAGATTATGGTGGGTTTAATGTTTATGGTGGTGAAGTGGATTAATAATAATAACTAACAGTCAAATAGCACCTACTATGTGCCAGGCACCTGTGAAGTGCTTAAAAATAGTTTCATTTGATCATCACAATCACCCTGGGAGCTAGGTGCTGCCATTATTCCCGTTTCCCAGATGAGAACATTGAAGCAAACAGATGTTGCAAGGTCTATGACCCTGGGCAGATGACTTCCCATCTTTTCGGCTCGGTTCTCATCAGTAGAATAGGGACAGTAGCACTGATGGTGTTTGCCTGAAGGAGGTAAGCACGGTGCCTTGTGCTTATTGTGTCCTACAGAAATTGATTGGCTCATTGGATCGATCCAACTATCGTCTCTCCTAGAGAGAGCACAGGGCTTTGGTCTAGGTTTTATTTGACAAAATCATGGCACCTGGATTGGCTTCGATATTGGAGACGAGGAAAGGAAAGGCTCACACTTGGCTGAGACCATTGAGTGGCCAAAGCCCAAGTCTCTGCTAGGTTGGAATCATGTTCTTGCTCCCTCAACCCCAGAAAAGGGGACATTTTGAAAGCGATTTTGAGAAATCCCAGCCATGGGGGTTGCCTGAGTAGAGGAGGAACGGGGTCAGGGCTACGTTTTCGGAATTTTGGCTTGGCAATGGGGCCAACTGGTCCTTCCTAAAATGGAGTTAATCGTAGTGAATCTCTCCAGACGGGGTCTGAGCCAGACCATAGCAAGAAGCACTCTGGGAGCCTTCTCTAACCCAGCCAGAGCTCACACTTGACTCTTCACTGCCTCAGTGACACTGTTCATTCCCTTTAGCTTTGTGGTCCACTGATACCCCTGGCTCTTTTCCCAGTCCATTCTAACCCAGGAGATAGTCCTGTTTTCTAAATTCACACTGTCCTGAGATTGTTTCGTTTATTCATTTTGTCATTTAGTGGCACATTGCCTGGGACAGCTCCCTACCTCTGTGTGTTTCTCTGAGTGCATGCATGTGTGTTTGCATGTGAATATATTTGTGTGTGCAAGGAAAAATGAAGTTCTGAGAAGCTGATGGATTTGGTCATGATGGTCACTGGGGAGCTTGAGTGAGCACTATCGGGAGAGCTTGGCTAGGCTGTTTTGTGTGCTGAGGAAATGGCCAGACTTTTAGGGGACCTGGTTTTGGTTCCTGATTCTTTCTCTTCCTACATGTATCATCTTGGGCAGATCACGTTGCCCTTCTTGCCTCAGTTTCCTCATCTGTAAAATGACCTGGAGAAGGAAATGGACAATCCCTCCAATGTCTCTACCAAGAATGGCCCAAGTGGGGTCATGAAGAGCCAGATATGGCTGAACAAAATGGAAATGTAGCATTTCCTATGCTTCTGGGAAGGATGGGGGGTGTGTGTGTCTATGAGCTTCTTTGGATACTGCTAAGAACACATAAAAGAGAAGAAGCCCTGGGTGAGGGATCTCTCTAGTGCTTCTGAACATCGATATTTTTATGAGATGTTTTAGGAGGGTCCAAAGGCGGTAACTGTTCCCAGTCCCATGGCTTTGATTGTGGGTGATGATGAAGGGCTTTCAGCTTCTCCTAGTTTTCTGCATGAAAAATATTACTGATGCTCTTAAATAGTTAAGTACTATAGGAATCAGTGGTTCCATTTTCCAGATGAGTATACCGAGGCACAGGGAGGTTCATGCAAGCCCTTCAACATTAAGTGGCAGATAAGGTTCTGATGGCCTCTCCTGGCTCCAAATCCACCATTCTTTGATCCCCTCAAAGGGGTGGGATTAATTACTAGAAATGGAGCATTATTTTTTCATTGATTGAAATCTTGCCAGGGAAAAGTCCCATGTTGTGCTCATAATGACTGTAACCCAGTGCTCCTAACTGGGACTTTGGTCTCTACCCTCCAGAATTGTACCCATTAGAGCATTAATAGGAAGCCTTGCAAGTGAATGGTTGGCGCCATTGGCATCCTTAGGGCATCTGATGGTACCTGTTTCTGATGGATGGTGTTTTTTTGCAGAGCATGGCACAGACGAAGGGAAATACCCAGCCTGAGGGTGCCCCCCACCAGCCCTTCGTCTTCAAGGTGGTTCTCCTGGGGAGCAGCTCTGTGGGCAAGTCCAGCCTGGTCATCCGACTCATCAAGAATGACTTCAAGGAAATCCTGCCCACCATGGGCTGTGAGTTCTCCACTTTGCTTTTTCCTTCATGCTAAGACCAAGGGAGCTAAATAGGGTTGGGGTGGGGATAGAGCTGCATTTCCCCTTAGCATGCTTCAGAGGTTCACTCAGATTTTAAAGAGCCTGGAAGTCATGTTCTTTAAAGGGGAGCTTCCTATCAGCTGTCTTAGAGCATAACCCTCCTCACCATTGGGCACTATTGCCATGAAGTCGGTGCCTCCTTCCAGAGAGACCAACTATTGATGGCTTCCCAGAGAAGTCCAAAGTGGGGGCAGGGCAAGGGAGGGGTTTTTAAGAGTGTGAAGGATTGCCCTATGGAAGATGGGTTAGATCAGTTCCTCTTGGTCTCACTGGGTGCAAACTGCAAAGAAATAAATTTGGGCTCAAAGAATGAGAATATTTCTGGGTGGAATGAAATTCCTTGAGAGGCGCAAGGTTCCTCTCTGGCCCAGTGGGCTGCATTGCCATCCTGGGGGAAGAGGAGGAACTGTTATTGGGGGATCATGGCACTGCCTTCTTTCCTTTCATGGTAGTCTTCTCACTCAGCCATCTACATCTAATACTTTAGGAATAAACAAATGGAATGTCTCCACCAATTCAACAGTGAATATTGATTAATCACTCACTCTGTTCTGGGCTCTGAGTTAACCCCTGGGGATGCAAAGATAAAAACCAAGGTTCCTTCCTCAGGGAGCTTATATTCCACTGAGAGGATGTACCCCTTTCTCAGATAAGTAAACAGAGGCACACAAAGTAAATATAAAGCAAATGGATGCCAGTTCAGCATCCAAGAGAGTGGGGGCAACCTAGACCATGCTGTAGAACAGGGCCATCTTCTAGTGATAGGCATCCATCTCTTCCCCTCTCTGGACCCAGACAGAATTGAAGGAGTAGCTCTACATTCCCTGAGGAGCAGATTTCACAGCAAGACCAACATTAATTAAACCAGGTACCATCTCCATTCCTAGTTTTGGAGGTCATGGGGAGAAGACCCTGGAAGTTTTGGGATGGTGGAAAAGCTACTAACCTTGGAGTGGGAGTGGATGGGGTTGGGTTCAAATCCTGCTTCTGTCTTCTACTCTCTGTGTTTCCTCTTCTGGATTAGACAGACTCTGAGCTGTGACCTACGATACTAAACCACTTTCTTCCCTTGTGCCTCAGTTTGCCAGCATAGAAAATGGGGGAGTTGGATTACATGACCCTAAAGTCTCAGATCTAAATAACAGTAAATAATTATAATAATAGTATCTTTCTGTAGGGCCCTAAAGATTTCAGAATGGTGCATTTGTTTGTCACAGCAGCCCCTGGAGGCAGGTGTCCCCATGTTATAGA
Organism: Sarcophilus harrisii; assembly: GCF_902635505.1. Lineage (NCBI taxonomy): Eukaryota > Metazoa > Chordata > Mammalia > Dasyuromorphia > Dasyuridae > Sarcophilus > Sarcophilus harrisii. Next base: position 457,724,752 of record NC_045429.1, read on the forward strand.
TGAATTAACTTGAGGTACCAAAAGAAAGTACTTGCCCAGGGTCATACAGGATTTGAACCAAAGTCCTCCTGATGAGGATCAAAGACTTTCCTCCTCCAATTCATCCTCTGAATGGGAAACCTGGGAAATGAAAGTTGTTCCCTTTGAGCCAGCCCGGGGACCATAGAATGTCGAATCAGGAGATCTGGAGCCTCTGCGTGGGCTGACTTGGTGTGGTCAGGTGACCCTGGAAGGGTATCAATCAGCTCAGGAAGTAACTCGGAGGCTCCATGGAAACCTCCGGGGAGGAGTACTGCCCTCCACTGCTTACATAGAAAGCTCCCTCAAGCACTTTCACTTCTATAGGCTTTGGGGACCATTGTGTGGGACGAGAGCAACACCTAGTGGACTTTTGAATGATAGCTCCGGAGCTGGAAGGAAAGCTAGAGCTCTCTAGTCCAATCTTCTCATTTGACTTAGGAGAGAAATTGAGGCTCAGGAAGCTGAAATAACCAAAGCCAATCATGCTAGTCAGGCAGTCAGGTGGTGCACTGGATAGAGTCCAGACCTGGAGCTAGGAGTCAAATCCTGTCTCTATGGGTGCAAGAGGTCTAAAATGACATCATTATATTAGAGTACAATTCCAGTGTGTCCTACTGTGGCTGATCAGATCAATAGGAGCTCAGAATACTCTGCCACAGCTTGGACACGAATAGTTCCCATGAACATTTGGGTTGGCTTCTGTGAAACTTGGCTGTCTCTGCTGTAGTTTTCTTATCTGTAAAATGGGGATAATAATTGGATGTATCTCCCAGGCTTGCTGTGAGGGTAAAATAATAAAATGTTTGTAACGTGCTTGAAAAAAACTTCAAAACGCTAACAAGGATTGGGGTCTTTCCACCAATCTCTGTGTGATTCTCTTTAGAGGAAGTGGGGTTCTAGAGGGGTTCTAGGGGCTTGCTTCCATACAGCCACACGGGCAAAATATTAATATTGAAGAGAAGGGCTTTTGCTTTCATGGGCAGCTCAGGGTCAGTAGAGAAATCCATCTTCCTCCTCCTGTCTATACTATTTATTCCACACCCACACACTCTTCTAGAGGCTCTAGAGGTGTTATTGAAATCTAGCCCTTTTTCCTGTACTTGGGGCTTTCTGCATGCTGGAGTAAACCAAGCTCCTCAGACTCATGAAAGATCTCTTCCAGGAGGCTCTCCCATGTCCGGGACCTTGATGCAATCGGCACAATTACTCTGCCAAATGACTGGGGGACATCATTGCTACAATGTATTTGTCTACTTCCCATCTGTATAAGCCCACGATAGTAACTAACATTTATTTAGCAACATGTTTTATATATTTTTCCTCTCCGATCCTCCCAACTCTGGGAGGGGAGTGCAATTGTTACCCCCAGGTTATAGATGAAGAATTGACTCTAGGGGAAATGACAGCTAGGAAGTGCCTAAGGATAGATTGTAATTGACCCCAAGGCCAACAGTGTTCACTGTGCAATTTATCGGACAAGCCAAATAAGTCTTAACAAATTGGTGTGGCAGCAGAGTCCAGGCTTTGATCAAAGAGACGCAAAGTCTTAATCCGAAGCACTTAATTCAATACTCAAAGAACACCTCAGAGTTTGGGTTATGGGCCAAATGGTCATTGTCCTTGTCTTTGTTGTTGAAGTCGGGCAGGGAGATTAGTCCCATTCAGGTTGGCCAAGGGGGCAGAAGCAAAAGGGAAAGGGCAGGATGGACTGCCAACGAGATCTATCCTCAGTGGAGGAATCACTTAGGTGCCAACCAAGGGTGGCGGGATGTGGGGAGGGGGAATATTTTTTGGGGCAGAGGTTGGCCAGATTAGGGGTTCCTGACTTGTTATTTAGAACATATTATTTCAAGGTAATTGGTTTCCCTTGTTATTCCCCGCATTTAAGAGCATTTGTAGAGGGCCAGAACCCTGGAGAAGTGTACTTGAAATAAGGTGTTAACTCAGAGAAATTGATGAGACAATGGTTCTCTAATTCCCATATATGCTTAGTGCTTAGTGTGGTGATGTCATGGTTCTCTAGTTCATGCATACTTAGTGTACTGTAATGTATTTGTTATTGTAATAGGGTACATAAGAACTGGGAACAAGAAGTCAGACTGCAGACTGCTGAGGGAGAATGGGTCAGACTATGACAGATGCAGACTGAGTAAGAGACAATAAAGACTTTGGACTGTATTCTTGTCCATTCTTTTGGTGATTATTCTGCTGAGACCAAGGCCCTTCCGGAGGACCGCCAGAAAGCTAGCCCGGACATTATAAGCATTACTCTGAGCAGGATCCTCACGCTTTGCCAGATTGCCCAAGGGAAAGGACCTAGATGGTCTTTAAGCCCTGGCTTTGGATTCAAAGGACTTGGGTTCCAATCATACCATTGTATAACCTTGGACAATTACCCAGGGACCTCTTCTTTGATGGGAAGACACTGAATTTGTTGGTTCTGAGATCCCATGATTCTCTGAATTAGAGCCTCCGCAGAATGGAATAGGAAGCATTGGGAAGTGGTGATGGAGTGAGGTCTCCATGATGGGAGGTCTTTAAGAGGAGCCCGGGTTAGCATTGATCCCAGATGTTGTAGAAGGGAGTCCTGGTTAGCCTAGAGGGCCCCTGCTGTGCTAGTTCTGCAAACGTACACCAAATGGCTCCTGCTTCATTTCTGAAAAAATTGCACAGTATTACACGAGACACCATTGGATTCTTCATGGCCAGTAAGACAGTCATCCTCACTTGCTACTTCCATAGCAAAGGAAAGGGCAATAATAGAAGCAAAGTACTTGCTCAGACAAGTGGGTTTTGCCCTATGCCCACACATAAGGCAATAGGAACAGCCGGCGACGGATGCAGCCTGAGTCAGCTTCCAAAGTTAGCACCAGGGCATCCAATCCTGGATGAGTGGAGGCAGCAGGTGGGAGAAGGAGCAATGCCAGGGCTGAGGTCAGAAGGCTCAGTCCTAACTCTGCGATGGGGGACACAGCATGGCCGTGGGACTCGGCTTCTTCATTTGTAAATGAGGAAAATAATTAATAAAATAATGATATAATAATAATAACAATGCTCACTATTGAGCTCATGGGGTTGTTGAAATAATTTAACAAAATTAAAAACAAAACAAAACCCCACCAAATTTAACAAAATAAAAGGCATTAATGCAAATCTGGTATTGATTTATATGTAAATATGATTTTTCCTATTGAGAATATAAACTCCTTGAGGAGGGCCTGATTTATTTTTGTAAACCCACCTCTAGCACAGTGCATGGACCTTTGGGAAAATGTTTGTCGATTGGCCGATTGATTGATTAAGACCCTGGCAAAATGGAAATTGTCAGGATTGTCATCTCCAATGTGGCAAGAATGAATTCATCCCACCAGAGCTTGTCTGGTGGCCCTGAAGGTTCAAGCCATAGAATGATCAAGGTAGATTCGGGAGACTTAGCGATCCCCATTTTCCATTTTTAAGGGGTGAGAGACAGAGTCAGTTTCACTGGAATATACCAGATGCACTTCCTATTAAATGCCTTGTATAAATGTAATCGTATGAGTGGTGAACACTGTTCAAGGCTCCACAGCAACAATTCTCAAACCTTTTGGTCTCTGGGTTACTTTTCAGTCTTAATTATTGAGACCTCCAAAGAACTTTGGTTTATGTGGTTTAGAGTGAGATCCTGATTGGTGCAAACGAGGAGCCCCTTGAAGTGGTTGTATGTACCCACTCTATTTGAAGCTATAATTATATATACTAGGATCATTGAGTTTAGCTCAAAGGAAATTCAAATACCAGCACTGTAAGGGATTATTAGGAGCACTAATTGGGGCCTGGCTCTATATCCATCAGTATTTACCAAATTTAAAGTTAAAACATCTTAGCATTATTATAAAATCACCTTCCATAGGGTCTCAGGAATGCCCAGGACCACATTTTGAGTACTAGTGATTGAAGGAGGCAGAGCTGAAAAATACCCAAGATTTTGTCTTTGAGGAGTTTACAGTCTTGGGTTCCAAACAATCCAGTTCAGTAAACATTTATTATGCACCTACTGTATGCAAGGTCTGACCTGGCTGTAACTCTGGGCAAGTCAGTTAATCTGTCAGAGCTCCCCATTGCTAACCCTCTGTCAGGGAGCAAGAGCATATGGGCTCCAGGAGTCCTTCTTGGCATTAGGAGGACCTGAGTTTGAATTTCACCCGGATACTTACTGTCTGGGCAGGGTGTGACGCGGGGCAAGGCACAATGTCCCCATTCTGCAAGACTATATATTGTAAGGAAAGTGCCAGAGGGAGATTTCTTAACCAAGTTTCTTATACTAATGAGGTTACATGACTAGTTCTAGTCTCTGTCATTGTGTTCTAGGCCCTGGGACTGGGGAGCCTGAGAAAGAAACCAAAACAGGGCTTGGCCCTTAGGGAGATTCTATTCTACTGGAGGGGGGGGGGGGGGGGAGAGAGAGAGATTCAGCATTTCAGGAAGGTAATCTCAAGAAGAAAGCATTAGCAAGATCATGTGTATGTGCATGTATATAAGTGTATACATGTGTATGTGCATGTATATAAGTGTATACATGTGTATGTGTATACATGCACATGCACATATGTGTGTCTGTGAGAGTGTGTTTATTGTATATCTGTGTGTGAGGATGTGTATACATATGTATATATGTATGTAGTAGTGGAAACTGTCCATAACCCATGTCATATGAGAAATATTGGAAAGATCTAGGGGATCTTGGGAGAGGAGATGACTGATTGGGGGTGGGAGTGAGGTAGGGAACCCCACTAGCATCTTCAGACATTTGAAGGTGGGAGAGGGTTGGACAAGACTGGCTTGAGAAGTCTGCTGGTTTGACCCCATTATAGAGGGTAACAAAGGATTCCTGTGATGTGAGTGGATGGTATTTGGTCACAGGGCATCGAAAGCTTTGGTCCCATCCCCAGGAACCGCAAAACAGATCATGGCTCATGATGGATGACAATTCCTGCTTCCAACCCTGATGCAGTACTTCTCTCCTCCCAGGTGCCTTCTTCACTCAGATGATGGAAATAGACAACTCGGCCTTAAAGCTGGAGATCTGGGACACGGCAGGACAGGAGAAATATCACAGCGTTTGCCACCTCTACTTTCGGGGAGCCAATGCCGCCATCTTGGTTTATGACATTGCCAACAAGGTCTGGATGCCCTGGGTGCTTACGGTCCCTAGATAGCCTTTGCTTGGTCTTTGGGTCTGTTCCCTTTTTTTAAGCAGATCAAATCCAGCCAGAGGCGTGAGATTCCTTTAGTTGTCACCCGATCTTAGGGGCCTCCCTTCCACTTCCCTCTCCTCTGACCCCATACTCATCAGAGCTCTCATCTGCCCCCTTCTCTTCCTTCAGATCCCCCTGCCCCTCCAACCAGGCCCTCTCTGTCCTTTACCTGGACATTTGCAGGAGCTCCTAACTGGTCGTTGCCTCCAATCTCTCCAATTCCACTTTAATTCCATGTCTAGTCACTTGTCAAGTATTTAAGAAACTAGTATGTGCAGCACTGTGCCAAGTGCTGAGAATACCAAAAAAGGCAACCCTCCCCCCCCACCCCCAATCCAGTCCCTTAAGATAATCACAGCCAGACAGCATGTGAATAACTCAGTACAAATACGATTAATACGGGATGAACTGGAGATAGTCCAAGAGGGGAAGCGCCAATTAAAATGAAGATGGCTGGGAACGGCTTCCTGTAGAAAGGGAGATTTTAGTGAGAATGGGAAGGAAGCCAGGGAAGCCAGGTGATGGAGAGGAGGGGGAGAGAATTCCAGGCCTGAGGAACATCTCGGGTTGCACAGCTGGCAAGGGCTATTCCCAAAATTCAGGCAGATCATTTTACTCTCCTGCTCAATGAACATCAGTGGCTCCCCATTACCTCTACAATAAGGCACAAGCTATTCTGTTTGACATTTAAAAGCATGGGCCGATTCCAGCATATATTTCTCTCTGAGTCTGCACCATTCTCCCTAACATACTATATGTTAATAACTAAATTGTCCTACGTGCTCTTTCCCTCCATGAATCAAGAAGAGCCGAGTTTGAATCCTGCCTCGGATACTTCCTAGGGTTGCCACCCTGGGCATATCACTTACCTGCCTTGTGCCTTAGTTTACTTATCTGTAAAATAGGGATAATAATAGCACTTTCCTTCCAGGGTTATTGTAAGGATCAAATGACAACATATTCACAGTGCTTTGGACACTTATGAAGCTATGTAAATGCCATCATAGTATGACATAACCACTCATCACCACTGTGACTTTACACAGGCAGAGCATCATGCTCAAAAGGCCATCCCTCCTCACTTTAGCCTCTTGGAATCTCAAACTCCCTACAAAGCTCAGATCTCCAATGCTACCTTGTACATGAGATGCCCCATTATTTTATGTAGTTTTTTGTCTGGATATATTATATCCTTGAGCTGAATGCATGGTATGGTGGCTGGAGCTGGGTTCAGATGTCATCTCATACATCAGTATATAGCACTGGATCAATCACTTAAGCTCCCTGGACCTCAGTTTCCCCATATAAGTGCTGGATTCAGAGACTTTTAAGATTGCTTCTAGCTCTAACCCTTGAACCTGTGAGATCAGGATCTGGTTTCATTTTCTCTTTTAATCCCCCGGTGTCCAGCACATGTTTGGCTTTTGGTAGACACTTAGTACATACTGATCCAGTTGAGCTGAGCATTGAATAATCTCATGATATCATGTGCTAAGTCTAGATTAGTCACTAGGAAAAATAAACATGAGAAGCACTTCATTCTCATTAGCGGGTCTTAGCATCTCATTGACTGGTAATCTGGATTGATGTTGCATCTTTCGCTCCCACGTCCAAAACTGGTTTAAAAAAATTAGCTGATGTGCTAACACTCCCTAAAGAGGAGCCAAAATTCCCGAGATTACTCATTGAAAATCAATTTAGTCTAGAGAACCCCAGGTGCTCCTTTTTGGGACTGAGCTGTTGTTTGTGCTTCCTCTTGGAAGGGCTGGGCTTTAGCTGCAATCTCTCTGTGGCTATTTGATCTCAGTCCTCTGGGTTTTCTGGGAACAGCTGTGGCCAGAGACTAGCTCTTCTGGGAAGGCCACATGTTCAGAAGTGCATGAGAAAATTACATGGAGGACTGACTGGCCACTTATCGGCTATATGACCTTGGGGATCGCCTTTGTGTTCAGTTTGGATGAAAGGGCTTTTCCCACTGGGTCCCTTCCAGCTCTCAGATTCGGTGATGATTGCCCCCGTTTTATGAAGCTCTCAGGGGACATGTTATTTGGGACTCTGAAACAAGTATTAATTGTATGTGAATAAAAAACAAACAAACCAAAGTTGAATAATGATCAAAGCTGAAAAAACCAAATTATGAGAATAGCAAACATCAAATGGGAGAAAAAGGGTCTCAATAGCAAATCAACACATTAAAAAAGTACTTGTTCTTGGGAGGCATAGCAACTAGAGTGCTGAACCCCGACTTCAGAAGACCTGAGTTCATCATATCTTGCCTGTGATGCAACATAAACCATCTCATCTCTTTAAATCTTAGTTTCTTCCTCTTTGAAATGAGGAAAATAATCTCACTGGAACATAGCTTATAGGTACAGAGGAGATGATGTTTATAAAGCGCTTGCCAGCCTGCAAGCTCCCTGAAAAAATCCATTTTCCCACTACTTTGTTCTAGCCAATCAAACTGAAGAGATTATTATATGCTGTTTTCTTTTTAAGGATTCTTTCCAGAGGGCCCAGAACTGGTGGAAAGAGCTGGAGAATGAATTTTCACCTGACGAAATTGTGGTGATTTTAGTAGGCAACAAGACAGATCTTGAGGATTCTCGGGAAGTGACCCTTGAGGTATGTGTTTGGTCATTGTCTGGATACCATTGCCGAATAGTGCTCCAGGTTAAGAGAGAACAGCCTAGTCTTTTAAAAAAAAAAATTTATTGATGTCTTTTGTCATTTCCATCCATATGGTAGACAAAAGGCTCCTTTGTGGCAAAGAAATTTAGTTAAATGCAAACACTGGATACAGACAATGTATACCATATTTTGTCTTGAGGCTCCTTCTTCATCAGGACCTTCATTGGTTTTTCCATCACTCAGAGCTCACCTGAATACATCATGATCTTTTGGAAAGAACATTGGATTAGGAATTGGGAGATCTGGGAATCAGGACAGCTGGGTGATAGTGGCTGAGTCTTGCTCTATTTTCTGCCTTGTCTGTAAAATTCCTGGGTTGATCCAGCTCTAGTTCTCCTAGGTACTTTACAGCTTCTTCTTGTTTGGGCTGCTGTGTGCTTTGAGACCCAGAAAAAGGCCTATGTTGTATTGGGTCTTGGTTTTACTTTTATTCTTTGTAGAAAAGCTTTTCAGTTTTTCTTGAGAAGGTCACAGTTGGGGAAATCAGTAGAGGTCAAATCCAAAGACTGAGAGACTTGTCCTTTTATTCACAAATGGGGAAACTGAGGCCCAGATAGGGAAACCACTAACAAATCATGTTACCTGAACCTAAGATTTCTCAATCATAAAATGAAGGGATTTGGCTAGAGGGCCTCTGAGGTCCCTTTTAGTCTACGGTTTAATGACCATCCTAAACCAAGGGTTTAGAAAGGGATAAGAAAGCCTTATCTCTTCTTCCTATTCTCTGCAATTCTGCAGTTATTTGAGAATGTTTTTCTTTTTCTTCTTTCCCTTTCCCTTTCCTCCTCTCTTTGTAAATCTTCCTCAGGAGCCATTTTGCTTTCCTACCCTTCTTTTTCTTTGGGATTTTGTTGTTGTTGTTGTTGTTGTTGCCTCTTGTTCAGCATTATGAAATTCTTTTCACAGTTCTTCAAGTACTCTGTCTGCCCTTAAATCTGTTTATCATCTCCACTTCATATTCATATTCATCCTCTGAGTTCACTGACATCTGAGATGTCCATGTTTCAATTTTCCATCTTCTGATTGACCACATCCAGCTCACCTTGTTCATTGCTCTTCCATTCCAGGTTTCTCTGCAATATTGATCTTTACAGCCTCAGACTTTCTTTTCATCACCAGGCACATCCACAGCTGAATTTCCTTTTAATTTTGGCCCAGCAGCTTCATTAGTACTGGATATACTGCTGGTTATCTTGTATTCTTCCTCAGTTGTGTATCAGGAAGCTTCCAACCTGGGACAGTCATCTTTCTTTTTTTTTTTGCTGAGGCAGTTGGGGTTAAGTGACTTGCCCAGGTCCCACAGCAAGGAAGTGTTAAGTTTCTGAGACCAGATTTGAACTCGGTCCTCCTGACTTCAGGGCTGATGCTCTATCCACTGTGTCACCTATTTGCCCCCAGGGACTCATCTTTCAATGTCATCTCTTTTCTCACTTGAGTATGACCCTTGGGATTTTCTTGGCAAAGATTTGCCATTTCCTCTTCCAGTGGGTCACTTTTTGCCAAAATTCTGCACCAGAACCTTAGATAACCCTGTATGCCTTAGCTCCTTGTTTCATCGAGTTACTCAAGCTCCACCACTCTACCAAGGCAGTAATCCGAAGGGGGATAAATTTGAGTCCATGTCAATAAATCTCTCACACTCTTTATATGGAAAACAAGAAGCTTGTAGAGATATCTCTAATATTCTTTCTGCCTATAAAGTGAGGAAATAAGTGAAAGAGTCTAATCAAAGTGCTTTTGTAAACTTTAAGCCAGTAGAAATGCTGGTGACATCAGTCGATGTTAGCGTTCAAGATTCTAGGATTTTGAGTTCATTTTCTCCTCTCTTTCAGGAGGGAAAAGCATTTGCAGAAAGTAAGAAATTATTGTTCATGGAAACCTCGGCCAAATTAAATTACCAAGTGACCGAAGCCTTCACTGCCTTAGGTAAGTAAATAATAATAACGATAATGAAAGCTAACGATTATATTGTGCTTACTGTATGCCCAGAACTGTGCTAGATGTTTCACAATTATTATCTCATCTGACCTTCATGGAAGACCTGTGAAGGTAAGTGCTTTATTTACCCCATTTTACAACTGAGGAAACTGAGATGCCCTGAGACTGGGGAGCCAGAAGATTCAGTTTTGGTCCTTCCCTCCCACCTGAGTCCCCTAGTGGCTGTTCACAAATCCACAGTGCTCTGTAGTTCAGAGGTCAACTAGTCCAACACCCTCATTTTACAGGTGAGGAAACTGAGGTTAAGAGAGGTCACAGGACTAGATTTAAAACTGGAAAGGCCATGTAGTCCAGCCTCCCTCAATTTGTGGGTGAGGATTAGGGTCCAGGGAAAGGCAATAACTTGCCCACATGTACACAGCTTATAGACAATAGAAACAGGATTATATGTGTATAGTCTGTTCCCCAAGAAAATGGAAGCTCTTTGAGTACAAGAATATTTTGGTTTCCTTGTATCCCCAGTGCCTAGCAGAGTGCCTGGTATGCAGTAAGTGCTTAATAAATATTCATTGATGGATTGATTGGCAGCCTTCCATCTTGGAGGGCTACAATATAAGCTTATATAAAAGGCCCTGTCATTAGGAAGTGTATTCATGTGTGCTGCGGGTCTTGTCCATCTTCCAAGCATCTTGGCGCCCAGGAGAAAGGCTGGGATAACTCGGATGGATGATTAGAGGTCGTGATTTGGGACCTTCCCCTCCACAGATCCCTCAATGTGACTTTCAAGTGAGGGAGGGAGGAGTTGGCTTCTTGGGCAAACATCTTGCTACCTTCTCTTTTTCCTTTTCTAGCTCGTGAACTATTAAAAAGGGAAGAACAGAATGGGGGTCAGACTCAGCAGGGGGAGCCCCGAGTCGACCTGAAGACAACCAGGATAGTGAAGAACAAATGCTGCCTGGACTAGGAAAGAACCCTCCCCCCACTTTGGCTTCCTCTTGGCTTTCCCTCACGAAGACGAGGCTCTCGGCCCATTCCTGAAAGCGCCTTTGTTTTAGCCGGCGGATGGCCCTGCCCTGGCTATGGCAAGGGTGACCTGGAAAGTTGACTCAAAATGCCGGACTTGCTGTCATACAAGTTCTCCCTCCCAGGCTCAGAAGAGATTCATGGGGCCTTCAAGTAAAGCCTCCTGATGGAGCCTTTGGCAGGAGGAATGGGCCAGGGGTGTCTGGGAGTCTGGAGCCAGAACACCTGACGCCTCCACCTGTGGGCAGCTTCTCAGGGACACCACGGCCTCTCCCTCTCTGGCAATCACTGATTTAGAGCTGACGGGGAGCTTGGGAGTCATGTAGCCCAACCCCCTCAGTTCCCAGCTGAGAAAATGGAGACATAGATTGTTGAAGGGACTAAATATAAGGAACCCACATGACTGGGGGGCCAAGGCAGGCTCTGAGCGCTCTAACCACTGCACTGCCTGGCTGCCTTCTGATGGGTCAGAGTGAGGCATCCCCTTGCTGGCTGGCACCGGGGGAGCCCAACGCCAGGTGGACATGCCATCTGAACACAACTGGAAGGAGCTGAAATGGGAAGGGTAGAAACACTTAAATCCTGTGTATACTTCTCCATGTTTTCATATTTATACTCTCTTCCTAGATGATTAAGAAGATGCTTTTCAAATCACTGTACAGCCTCCTGAGCCTCAGTTTCCTTCTCAGTAATTTGTATAATGACATTTGTGCAAAATTGCATTGTAAATATTAGTGTCTTCAGAGCCACAAGACTCAATTCTTGTACTCACTGTGTATCCTTGGTCATGTCACTGTTAGCTCCTTGGGCCTCAGTTTCCCTGTCTATAAAATAAATTAAGCTAAATGGTCTCTAACCTCCTTCCCAGTTCTAGATATACTGAGGTCTCATACTTTCTCAATTCTGGGGTTGATGTGAGTAAATATTATGCAAATTTAAAAGTAATATGGAAAGGTATTCAGTCAATCAACAAGAATTTATTAAGTGCTTACTGTATACCAGATACTGTGTTAAGAATTGGAAGTGGAAATAGAAGTAAAAAGGACAGTCCTTGTTCTCAAAGAGCTTGTGTTCTAAAGGAAGCTGAAAGGCTGAAGTGGGGGGTGGGCACCCCAAAGGGCAAGATAGAGACACCCAGAGGAGGCAGCCCAATGGGAAAGGAAGATGGTATTAATAATAATAGAGAGACCATAGTCATCTTAACTTAGCTCTACCTGCTCATGTCACAGTGCCAGCAATCAGCGGGACTTAGAGGGATCCATCCCCTTTAATGCTGTGATTACATGATTATTAAAAAAAATCCAACCAATGAAGCAACATTTGGTCTTGTTGCTGCCATGACCCAAAGATCAACAGTGGTGCTCTGTAGCTGAGGCAGAGAGCCAGCTTTGGTGTTCAAGTACTGCTTCTGGCACCTGCTGGCTGCGTGAACCTTCTCAAAGCCCTGTAGGTGATTCTCTAAGACTTAGTTAGCAGTCACTGATCTCAGTTAATAGAGGGACTTTCCACACTGGGAGTAACCACCTACAAGAAGCTCCCAGGCCTGGATCAAAGCAAAACGTCATCTTCAGTCATTGATGCTTGAAGTGTTTCTGTGGTTGTTCATTTTTTTAAATTGGAGCATCTTGGGTCTTTGCCTTGGATGCTACCACTCCCCTCCCTTCCTCACTTTTGCTCTTCTTCCTCCTCCTTCCCCTCTTCATTTTCCCTCTCCTCCTTCCTCTTCCCCTTTTCCTCTTCCCCCTCTTCCCTCTTTTCTCCCTCCTCTTCCTTTTCCTTTCCTTCTTTTTCCACTTTTGCCGCCATCAGCCTAGCACTGAAGAAGTCAGCCCCTGCCTCACCAGAGGGCAGTCAGGGCAGGTATGCTCCTGGAGGTTTTGTTTATTGAGAAAAGACAGTCTAAGGTGGTCTAAGGAAGTGGTTTGCTCAGAGACATCAGTGAAAGTTCTGAAAACCAGGAAAGCCAGGAATAAGGTGCCTCCCTGAGGAAAAGGACAGTTCCAAGGGAGGATGGGCGCTCGCTGAGGCCATTGAATTAATCATTAAACTTAGGTTCAAAACTTTCTAGGATACTCACTAATCATATGATCCTGGACAAGGCCTTTCCTCTTCCCCACCTCAGTTTCCCTATCTGTAAAACAAGGAGGTTGGGAGAGACGTTCTGAGGCTCCTTCCAGTACTAGAGCTGCATTTCTATGACCCTGTGGAGTGTTGTTTTCCAAGACTTTCCAGATCAGATCCTAACTCCTTGAATGTCCAGCTTTATAGGCGTGGGGATGGTCGGCTTGTGTCTGGTGCATCATTGATGTATGTAGGGACTGCCTGGTGTGGAAACGCCTTTCAGTGTTGGAAATTGGGAACACCTGTAATTTATCAATCTAGAGCATTACCTGGGGTGGTGAGAAGTGGTGACTTGCTCAGGGTCATGCAGTCAAGTGTGTATCAGAGATAAGGTCTGGCCCCAAGGCTTTCTGACTATTTGTGATAAAGCTCTGTTATAAACATCTTCTCACTGACTCTTCATAATAATCCAAATCAGTCAACATGCATTAATTAAGCACCTACTATGTGCCTGGCACTGTGCTAGGTGGGGGGGATACATGTGCAAAGACTAAAAGAACCCCTCCTCTTGTTGAGATTAATTACCCTATGAGATGACTGCCATAGGAATTATCCTCTTAGTCATACGGATGAGAAGACTTAAACCTGGGAAAGCTAAGTAATTTAATGGGTGCACAGCTAGTAAATATTGGAGATGATTTTTTTTTTGAGGCAATTGGGGTTAAGTGACTCGCCCAGGGACACACAGCTAGGAAGTGTTCAGTATCTGAGGCCAGATTTGAACTCAGGTCCTCCTGACTTCGGGACTGGTGCTCTATCCACTGCACCACCTAGCTGCCCCTGGAAATGAAATTTGAACTCGGGTCATCATGCAACTCTTTGGTTTATTTCAGTTCCAAACAAAGACACCGATTTAAGTAAGATCAAATACTTTTATTTGCCGAGAACGAAACTAGGGAGTGGGAGGGAAGGGCCGGGGAGAGAAGACGTTTGGGTTTATTTCCAACAAACGCATCTTACTCATCTTGGGTAGACTCGTTACTCTCCTCTGCAGGAAAGCAAGTTGGATGTCGTCCAGAGGCAGTCCTCAGGTAGTCCTCCAAGGTGGCCCTCCTTCGGCCAAAGCGTCCCACAGGTCTGATTCCTCGGCCCGTGTACCAGGAAGGGTCAATGTCGGGATCTGGAAAGGAAGGGCGGGAGGCTTAGAAGATACAATGGGGCTGAGTGTTCATGCTTCTCAGAGGAAAAATGGATGGGCTTGGGATAAACATCATTGCTGAGTGACTGATGTATCCTCAGGACCACGGACAGAGAAGGGTCATGGTTGCCAATGGGCATCCCAAATGCTAGCTCCCCAACTTCAGAGGTCATATCTCGAGTGACCCGAGAAACCTAAGAGGCCAGCTGGCCCAATTCCTTCATTTTGCAGATGAGGAAACTGAATCCCAGGGAAGTGAAGGACCTTGCCCAAGTTCACACAATTAGGAAGGAGCCAAGTTGCAATTTGATTCTGGGTCCCTTGATTACAAATTCATTCCTCTTTCCTTGTGGAGATCATGCGCCTCACCTGTCAAATGAGGGGAGTGGATTCTTTAGCTGGAGGGGTCCCTGGCTGTTATAATTGTTATTCTGTAACCCTATATCCTGTGCAATCCTTGTGTTTGTGTGTGTGCCTACCTGGGTTGTCTCCTCCATTAGCTCCTTGAGGGCAGGGACCATTTCCCCCTTTCTTTGTATCCTCAGTGCTTAGAACACTGGTCGGTACACAGTAAGCACTTAATAAATGCTGAGTGACTGACTGAATCCAAAGGATCTGATGTTATAAAATACCCTGTACATTAAGAGGGGAGCACATTTGGGAGCAAACTTTAGGAAACAAGCCTGTTTTTATGCTGAAAAGTCCTGGTATCTTTTCATATGTACACCTGCTTCTCAGTGCCCTTGAGGGATCTCCTATTAACATGGATTTGCTTCTGCACTGCTGGAGCACAAGGGCTGATTGGGGAGGCTTTATCCTCAAGCCCAGCTTAGCCTGGTGTCCACGGTTGGGCCGGGCTGAGTCTGGCCAGCATCCTCAGCCAGTGGCTTCCGAAGCGATGAGATTTTGGGTCACTGTAACTCATGGAGACTGTATTGAGTCACACAGAGTTGATGGGGGCTGTGTGGGAACCCCCAGGGACCAAGTTTCTTGACCTTAATGAAAGTGTCACGTCTGTGCCTGTGTCTTTGGCAATGGACCTGACCTTGGTGACTTAGGGAAGAAGATGTCTGCACTGGGTCTCCCAAGTGAAGGAGTCCCTTCCCCCTTACAGAGCTCTAAGGATTCCTGGTGAATAAATGCATTGAGTCAGACTAATCTCTTATTAAATTTCCTGTTACTGCCCTAGACGCAGCCTGCTTCCTCTCCTCACTCTGCCAACTGCACCGCGTCTTTCACCTTTTCTCCATCTACAGAGCATTTTGGGGGAGAACTTTTCAATAAACCCATAATGATAAAACCATCAAGATAGACCTGAAGCAGAGGATGCGAGCTTTAAAGTCGGAAGAAACCCAGGGCTTTTGGGAGGCGTCCTGGAGGAGAGGTGTGGAGGTAGTCTGGGCGATTGGGTAGGGAAGGGTACTCACTCCTGATCTCCACTGAGCCGTCATGAAGTCGGCATTCAGCCTTGGGTAAGACGAGGCAGGTGAGCAGCAGGTACGGGAAGCAGACTGCCAGGAGGTTCATTGTGCTGAATTCTGCAGGCCGTGAGATAGATGTACGCCTCACCTGTGGATGCAGGAAGCCAGAGGACTTGAGGGAATAGCCTTAGACTATTCCTGATAGTGCTGATCAAAAGACTTAGGGCTTACTAAGGAGGAAACTGAGCCTCAAAAATGAGAATCACTTGTTGAAGGGGACACAGGTTGTGAATTAGGGAGCCAGGATTTGACTCCAGATCCACTGATTCCAAAATAAATGTTCTTCTTGAGCTGTGTTCCCCAAACTGATGATGTGAAAGTGAATGGGAAAGACAAATGGATAGAAACAGAAAAACACATCCATAGACAGAGACACTGGGGGGGGGGGGGGAGAGAGAAAGAGAGAGAGAGAGAGAAAGAAAGAGAGACAGAGAGAGAGAGAGAGAGAGAGAGAGAGACAGAGACAGAGACAAAGAGAAAGAGAGACAGAGAGAGAGAAAGAGAGAGAGAGAGTCCATTTGCTACTGTTGCAGACTCTAGAAGATGAGAAACAGTGCTCAAGATAAGGGCATCGGACATGGGATCATAAGACACTTCCTGAAAACTTGCTTCTGACACTGTGACCCATCTCAAGATACTTTTCCTTCCTTTTTAAAAATGGTGATAATAATATGCATAGAGCCTGCCTCCTGGGGCTTTTAGCCCAGATCAGATCAGCCTGGAAAGTGCCTTTCAATCCTCCCAGAGACCCAGGGATGCCAGCTATCATTAGGGGACAGCACCTTTATTGATTGATTGAGCATCTCATTGCTAATATCTTCTTCCAAGTATAAATATGAGAATCAAGGGAGACATCTGTGTCTCCTCCAGTGTGTTACACATGTAATCACTCAAGCAAAGTTTGTTGAATTGGATTTATTTTCTGAATCTCAGAGCAGAAAATGAATAATTAATAATTAGCCAAATCCTCAAACTTCAAAAAACAACAACCAACTACAATCCCTTGAATGGTTTTTTTAAAGTTTTTATAACACGTAAATGTTAAGACCTTTATAAATTGTAGTTTTTATAACTTACAAATTTCAAAGCTTTAAAAATTAACCTATAGCTTCCTTCTAATATTTCTGCTAAATATCACCATTTTGGTTTCTTTGCTCTGAGCCTATCCTTTAGTTAAATGATCCAGTGGGCAAAAAAAGTTTGGGGATGATAATAGCATCCACCCCACAGAATTGTTGGGAAGAACAAATGAGATGTTCTATATAAGGCACTTTGCAGAGCTTAAAGTACTATAGGGATGCCAGCTATTATAATATTAATACAGGAAGTGATAATTATGATCTAACTGATGTGGGCAAAATCAGAAGGCCTTTCAGAGACATAATCCCTTCTACTTTGAGATTAACCCATTGGAAGTGTCTCTTGCACAATGATCACAGATGATGGGGGAAATCATGACAGCACACAGAGCTGCCACTTGACTACATTATGTCTGCCTTTTTCTTCTCTCCTGCCCCTGTTCTTAGCCCCAGCTAGCATTTACTGCAGCCCCACAGGACCTAGGTTATTGAAGGGCAGTAGGCACCTGTTTCCTTCACCCCACTCAGACCTCCCCAATGTCAGTTGCCCCATTTGGGTAGAGTATACTTACTGTGCTATCAGGAAAGGGAGGAGTTTAGCTTCTGGGGCAGATGGTCCTGCTGAGGTTTGAGTCCAAAGCGACTGATGTGCCTGGGGTCCCTCCTCTTATATTCTCTTTTACTGATTAGGTCATAGGCATCCACAGCCTCCCTCCAATCAATTACCTTCCCCCTCCCTAATCTCATTAGGGGAGCAGACAATAAAAAAGGTAAAGATTTGGCTTTTTTGAATCACCAGAGATATAATTTGATCCCCCCAAATCTTCATCGAGACTTAATGGCCTTTAAACAAGTTACCTTAGCTTCATGTGCATGGTCCTTGATGCCCCCAGGAAATGAAGCATTCTCATTTTAGCACCCACCTCCTGCAAGATCCATTATCTTCAGAGTTCAAAGGCAAATCGATAACTATGACCATCTTCCTGCAGTCCTTGTGTACCATTGCAATGACTTTGCTATTTTTGTTTTTAAAAGATGAAGGGAAGGAAAAGTGCCAATCTAGACTGGATTCAATTAAACAGGAGGAACCGGTTGCTGAGAACAGACTTGAAAAGAATTTTGTGCGGAAATGACCACTTAATCTTAGATTTCATGGTCAATAAGGTATAGTCAGACATCCAGCCTTGATTTTTGGAAGAAGAGATTTCTGGAATACTAGATAAAAGAAAAGTAGGACCTCCTGGCCATCGATTCATTCTTTAGAAAGAGTTGACTCAGAAGGGATGGAATGGTCTCAAGAATGGAATCGGGATGACACAATCACAAATGGTTCCCATGAAGAAGAACAAAGGAAATAGCTCAGGAGAGCAGTGTGGCTGCCCAGGGAACTTATTGGCCACCTCTCAAAAGACATGGGCAAGAAGTAAAAGCAAAGCCTGGCCATCGAGGATGAGAACAGAGAAAGGAAATGATAATGCAAAACAAATGGGAATGGAAAAACCTAACTCATGGCTTGCAATGAATTTTGATGTTGGCTTTTATTGGCCATGTAGAGACAAAGGAAAAAAATCCAAGATGGAGTAGGACCATTGCTGGAAAGTGATGAGCATGATGATAAAGGAAATAGGGAGAAGGTAGAATCACTCACCTGTTATTTGGATTTTGTAAAACTGTTAAAAAGGGAAAGGGGAGAACCAAAAATGAAAGCTAAAATAAAGGAGATGGCAAGAGAGCCCTTAACTTTTCTCAGTCACTTCAAGTCTTCAAAACCAGATATAGCTCAGGTCCTTCAAGAATTCATCTATATGATTGCTGGGCTGAATTTATGAATCTTTCAAAAAATAAATGATGGTGGACTAAAAAGGGACGGGTGTCTTGGTTCTTTTAAAGGGAAAGAAAGTGGATTATTTTTTTTTCTAATAGTATTTTATTTTTTAAAATGCATATAAAGATAGTTTTCAACATTCATTTTGTAAAACTTTGTATTCCAAATTTTTATCCCTCTCTCCCTTACCTCCAACCTCTCCAAGACAGCAACTAATCTGATATAGGTTAAATATATGCAATTCTTTTCAACATATTTTCATATTTTTCATGTTGCACACACAAAAAAAATCAGATCAAAAGAGAAAGAAAAAACAAGCAAATAACAACAAAAGTTAAAAACACCATGCTTTGATCCACATTAAGTCTCCATAATTCTCTCTGGATGCTGATGGCACTCTTCATCCCAAATCTATTGGAAATGTCTTGAATCACCACATGAAAAGAGCCAAGTCCATCACAGTTGATTATCACATACTCTTCTTCTTCCTGTGTACAATGTTTTCTTTGTTTTCTCACTTCACTCAGTGTCAGTTCATGTTCAGTCTTTCCAGGTTTTTCTGAAATCTTATCTTACTCATTGTTTCTTATAGAACAATAATATTCCATTACATTTACATGCCAAAACTTATTCAGACATCCCCCAAATGATGGGCATCCACTCAATCTCTAGTTTCTTGTTAAAAAGAACTGCTATAAACATTTTTGCGCATATGGGTCCTTTCCTCTATTTTATGATCTCTTTGGGTTACAGACCCTGTAGAGACACTGCTGGATTAAAACTCTTTGGTCACAGTTCCAAATTGTTCTCCATAATAGTTGGATCATTTCACAACTCCGCCAACAATGCATACGGGGTCCCAGTTCTCCCATATCCCCTCCAACATTTATCATCATCTTTTCCTGGCATCTTAGCTAATCTGAGAGGTGTGAAGTAGTGCCTCTAATTAATAATGATTTAGAACATTTTTATATGACTAGAAATAACTTTAATTTTTTTCATATGAAAATTTCTGTACATTTTCTCTGACCATTTGTCAATTGGGAAATGGTTTGTAGTCTTATAGAGTCAATTCTATTTATATTTTAGAAATGAAACCTTAATCAGAAACACTGGCTATAAACATTTGCTCCAGCTTTATGCTTCCTTTATAATTTTGGCTGCATTGGTTTGTTGTGCAAAATCTTTTGAATTTAATGTAATCAAAATGATCCATTTTGTGTTTCATAATATTCTCTAGTTCTCCTTTGGTTATAAGTTCTTCTCTTCTCCACAGATCTGAGAGATAGACTATCCCTTGTTCTCTTAATTTGCTTATAGTATTACCCTTTATCCCTAAATCATGAACCCATTTATCTTGGTATAGGATGTTAGGTGTGGGTCAATGCCTAGTTTCTGCCATACTAATTTCCAGTTTTTCTAACAATTTTTGTCAAATAGTGAGTTCTTATTCCAGAAGCTGGGGTCTTTGGATTTATCAAACACAATGTTATTATAGCTATTGACTATTGTGTCCTGTGATCCTAACCTATTCCACTAATCCACTACTTTATTTCTTTTCTTTTGTCCTACTCTGTCTTAACCAAAAAATGGTTTTGATGACCACTGCTTTATAGTATGATTTTAGGTCTGGTACGGCTAGGCCATTAAGAGGTGGATTCTCTACATTATTGACTGATGATCTTGGCTTCAATACTTGAATTCTAGAACATGTTGTTAGAGACAGTTTGTGAGACCTTGTGGTTGTAATGAGGTGGTAATCAGTTCCAGCCAGGAAATCTAGATTCAACCCTGATTCTGCTTCTCACACATCCCGTATTGCTTAAAAATATATTTTGAACATTATCTTCAAACTAGCACAAAGATGTCAGTATATGAAGAACAAGAAAGAGAACCAAATGGGTAACTGGGCATTTCTGTATCTGTGACCCACATCTCCTAGTAGAATGTAAGACCCTTGAGGGCAAGCACTATCCTATTCACACATTTATATCCCCAGCAGTATTTGCTGCATAGTAAGACCTCAGGTAACTCACGTAATTGGCTCGGTGTCTCAGCTTCTTCTTCTCTAAGGAGGGTTGTATAAGATGGCATTTAATGTCCCTCCTAGGCTTAAGTCTACAATCTTATTTCTTTTTTTCAAAAATAGTGAATTAAGAGAGGAATGGGGCTCATGCAAGATTTAAGATGGTTTCACCTTTGCCGCAGAGGGAATTGGGCAGGAAACATTGGCCCAGGAGAAGAGTTACATGGTGATGGGACTTTTGGGGTGACAGTATCGCCATCTGGTGGTATGGCCTGGCAGAATAGCCTAAATTCAGGTGCAGGGAGAGGGAAAATGATGATGGACCTTCCCAAAGAGAAAACATGTCCCTCTGAGAAGAAAGTATCCATCTTCCTGTTCACTACCCAGCTGGCCTCCTCTAGAACACACTAGAAACAAAGATAATTCTGAGTATAACTTTTTTTATCCCTATTTTACCAAGTAGGAAACTGAAGCTCATGAAGTAAAATGAATTGTCCATCATTATATAGCTATCATTAGAGCTGGGATTTGAATCCAGATCTTTCTGATCCAAGTCCACAGTTTTCTACCACACTGTGGCAATTCTTACTTCTTGGGTATGATTTCCCGATCCTATAAGTTCTTAGCTACCTTTTCAAAGTGGCCACGAGGGGTCTATGAAGTTCCCAAGGGCAACCAAGGTAGATCGAGGACATCATAAAATTATGGGCCAACTGCTGAGGCCATCTCAGGTCCCAGTGGCCGAGATGATGCCTTATCTTCATCTCACTCTTATGCTTGGATAAGAATGGGGCTCCTGACTGCCCTGGGTCTCAGTCCCTCTTCATAAAATGGGAGAGTTGGGCCAAATTGCTTTTGAGGTCACTTCCAGCTCTTATTCCATGATCATTAGGTGCCAAGCACTGTGCTAAGTACTGGAGCCAGATCCACACTGTATGATTTTGTTAGTGGATACCCAGAGATGCAGGCTATCGGCAGGGAAGTGAGTGGGGCACATGGATTCTATACAGTCTTGGTTGAGAGACCAATGGTATGGGTGAGTTTTGCAATAAGACCCAAGGAAAACATCCTAACTCATGCTGAAAAATGACAGTAGTAGAAGTAGTAGTGGTGGTGGTAGTAATAGTAGTGGTGGTAGTAATGGTAGTGGTAGTAGTAGTAGTAGTAATTGCTGTTGTTGTTGTTGCTGCTAAATAACCCAAAGGAGAGTGAGAAGATGCAGGGTAGATAGAAGCAGCTTGCAACACATTGCCAACATGATGTGTAAGTGGGAAGTTATATCAGAGTATCCTTAAGCAGATATCTTTGAATGATGAGCCAGGAAAGCAGGCCAGTCTTGTAGCTCGAGAGGCTACCCAATGAAGGGCTCAATTGTGACATAGTGCCCCGAAGACATTGAAAGAAGCAGACAGTGATTACTCTATGGAGAAGACAAAAGAGGGGCAGGGAATGATAACAAGGAGATTATTATCAGCATTGGTGAAGGCAGCATAGCAATGGTAGTAGATTGGGACCTACAAGGACTGGGGTCTAATTCTGCCTCCTTTATTTGTTAGGTGTGCGACTCTGAGGAAGTCTTTTTCCATTCTGGGCCTCAGTTTCCTTATCTGTAAAATAAGACTAATAGTTGCTCCTGCTCCCTGCCCCTGTTCACAATTATTGAGAAAATCCAATAAAATGATGTCTATAAAGTGCTTTTCAAGATTTAAAAAGTACTATATAAATGTGAGCTATTATTATTATTATCAGTAGCAATGTTATTATTATTAGTATCTATGCCAATAAAATTAAATTCATCAAAACATTAAGTTAAAGTGAATCTTTTCTCCCTCCTGCTCTCTCTCTCTGTCTCCTTTTCTTTCTGTCTTTCCACAATATATTTATATACATGAATATATGTGTGTATTTACATATATTTATTTATGTTGATCTCAATGGTTTTTTCACACATTATTTATTTTCATTTTGATAGCAACAATGGTTGGAAAAGCAATACAAGAAAGTAATCATTTAATAGGTGTCTAAATGGGTCCTTTGAGGGTTGAGATCCTCTTTTTGAGGGATCTAGGTTTAATTCTCAGTTTTGCTATTTATTACCTGGAAGACCTTGGCAAATTCCTTCCCTTCCCTGGATTTTAATGTTTTCAAGGGTAAAATTGGGGTGTTGGATTAAATAACCTTAAAAGTCTCTTCCTATTCTAAATCTATGATTCTATGTTTCCAGGAGTAGAAGTAGATGTTCTTTAATGTCTTTCCTAGTTCTAAATCTATGAGTCTATGGAATATAAATTCAGAGATACAATAAACTGAAAAGAAACATAGCATCAGGTAGCAAGTAGGTTGCGATGATCTGGGAAGTGATGCGCCATGTTGTTCTATTCTTAAATTCACTCTGCAGAGGCTTGGAGGAAAAGCTGGCAACTATTATCACCTTGAAGCAGGAATCCTACACAAGCAATGTTTCTTCTTTTCTCCAAGAAGAATTGAGGAGGGAGAAGAAAATAATGGTGGTGATAGTGGAGAAAACATTAGTTATTCTTTATCTGATTTCGATGGTAAAGATTTTCTTTAAGGCTGATGGGTCATCACAGGTTTCTGGGGAGTATCAAAAAAAAAAATGAAGAGCAAAGAAAAGTTAAAAACCACTCAAATGAAATTCTGAGTTTGGGGGCTATTCTCTGCTATTACACTTCTTTCACTACTTCACTGCTAGTCTCACATCTTAGTCAAAACTTGATTATTATATTATTAGTCAATTAACCTCTCAGTGACTAATATCCCCATTTGCAAAATTTTTAATGACACTTCTCCTAACTTTATTATTATTATTCGCTCTTGCATCTCCCACCTCCAAATGAAAGATAAATCTTGTCTTTTTTTTATTTTTAAGACATCTTTTTTTCTGTTCTCTGATTTTCTACTACCTTTATTCAGTCCCTCATCTCTTCTCATTTAGACAATAACAATGGCCTCTTAATTAGATCAATGAGATAATCTCAGAGACCCAAATACAGTAAAAGGAAAGCACTTTGTCAACTTTAAAGCATCACATTACTTATGACTACAATATTAATAACAATTATTTTTAGTTTCCCTGCATTCAATTACTTTTCTCCCTGACTCATCTTTCATGCAGTTACCAAAGAGATTCTCCTAAAGTGCAGATGTGACCATGTCACTTCTGACTCAACAAATTCTGCTGATTCCCTATCACATTATCCTATCCTCTGTTTGGCATGGAAAATTCTTTACAACCTGGCTTTTTTCCTACCTTTCCTACTTTCTTTTACTTTACTTGCCTTCAAGTATGCTATAGCCTCCTCACACTGCTCTGTCTATTTGCTATTCCTCACACATTCTATCTCATGCCTACAGACATTTGCCCTGGTTATGCCGCATGCTTGGAAGGCCTTCCGTCTTCACTTATGTTTTTTAGAATTCTTGACTTCCTTCAAGACTTTTCCTAGTCTCTCCCTCACCCTTTGCCCTGTCCCCCAGCTGCTAGAGACTTCTCCTCTAAAATTACCTTTCATCTTTCCTAATGTTTAACAAATTCTTGTTGACTGATACAGAGTATTCCATTTTATTCCCAAATTTCCCAAAATTCCCCAAATCAATTTTTCTTTACCTTAGCTTGGCTTAAGACTAAGCTGGGACGTATTATGGGTATTTAGCTACAGACAATAGACTCATTGGACTGAAGTATGAAACTGAATTGGGATGAGTCTTACCGCAAAAATGTGATCCACCCTTCTGTTTTTCCCATTGGGATTTCTTTGAGTCAGGGACCCTCGGTAAGGTGATTTTCGGTTGAAAAGGCCATCATTTCTGTCTTCATGGAAAATAAATGGTTTGATTTAATCATTTAGCTAGGTTCAAACTATCAAGGACAATGGCAGTTTCCATGCTGGTTTCTAGACCAAGCCTCTCTAGATATTTCAATCAAAGCAATCACCTTTCCTCCTCAGCACCTTGGACAGTACCTCTAGCTATCTGAAAGATCAATCATAACTCTTACAAGGGGAATACTCAGTGTGTACTTCTTTTACCTTGGGTCAAGAATACCATCCTTCCTTCCTTCCATCCATTCATCCATCCATCCATCCATCCATCCACTCAAAGAACATTTATTAAACTCTTATTTTATGCCTAGACTGGTGCTGTAGAAAGACAAAAGCAGCGTCATTTCCCCCCTTAAGAAACTTGTATTCTTTTCTATTGTTAATATAATGTAATAAATACATGTTTCAAAACATGTATTCTATTGTGGGCACAGAACATTTAAACTTCTAAATAAATAAAATATAATTTAAGGAAAAAACAGTAATAATTTGAATGATCATGAAAGGCTGAGGCAGGTGACAGCTGAATTCAACATTGAAGGAAATTAAAGATACTGAGAATTGGAGAGGAGAAGGAAACATAATCTTGGCATAGTGGACACTCCATGCAAAAGTATGGAGGTAGGAAATTTGGTGTTCAGTTCAGAGATCATCGATTAGGCCTTCCCATTGTATGAAGGGAAATGAATCAATAGAAGTCCACTCAGACCTAGGAATCCTGATCTGAGGAAAGGAAGTTGGAAAAAATCTAACTTCCTCCAAGTGTATATACATGCATATAGATACACTCATACATTTATGCATTCTCTCCCCCTCTACACTTAGATGCTGCAAGGATCTAGAATTTCTTTGAATGGATGGATCCCCAGGTCTGGCAGAGCAGATCGTGACTCCTCTGCTCACAGATGACCTTTGAGGGCAGCAGTGGCCAAGAGATGAGTGTGACTCAACTTATCTAGACCAATCTTTGGGACAGAGACACAGAGTCTATTGCTAGAACTTCACTTAAAAATTTTCAGCTTGGCCAGGCCTGAGACAGCTTGAGCGCCATGGAGTAGTCTTTGAGAATTCCTCATCATTGGGGAATACCCTCCTTTTCAGTTTCTTTTCACCCCAATTATTTAGAACCCTGATGAGATCCAAAAGGCAAAGCAAAAATCTCACTGAGCATCCTAAATGAACTCAACAAATTCATATACTCTACTTACAGTAGAGGCCCCTTCCTTCAGGCCCTCCCTTGGGGCCTATTTACTCTTGTTTTAATGAGCAATCCTAACCACTTTGTTGGTCTGGTTGTCAAGCCTGTAGTAGATTAGGAGCAGCCAATTAGAAAGGTGATGCTAGAGGCAGGCACATGGACATCAGGAAGGAATGACAGTAAAGGGCAAGTGGACATCAGGAAGGAATGACAGTAATGGGCAAGACAGCCAAACTATTAAAAGCAGCCATGAACACAACAAGCACAGCCCTTGGTGGGCCAATAAATGCAGTGATGAACAGCTCTATACACCTCAAAGTCAGGTATGGGGTAGACAGTTGGGAAGAATTACTGAACCATGGTTTGTCCCTAACAATGACCTTGGAGTATCAAGGAAATAATATATTACATGACTTCTGTCGTAGGAGAAGAGGAACACTGACATCAGGTAAAGTGATTTTCTCATAAAGCTATAGGGAACTGGGCAAGATTAGTGCCATGCTGTCCAAGTTAAAGGTTCTTTTTCAGGACCAAACTACAGAAGTGAAAAAAGGCAGGTGATCTATCTCTGGCCAACATGCTATCTGGCAGTTGTGTTGAACTGTTTTGGGGAAATGTATTTGAGGTTCTTGGGTTTTTATTGTTGGGAACTCCAAATCAATTGAAGGCTTTATCATCTACTATGGCACAATAAATAATCTCTGTTAGATACTGGGCATACAAAAGTATAACTCCTAGCCTCAAGGAGCTTATATTGTATTGAGGGGATACAACCTACATGCTATGTTGAGTATACTGGACACATACAAACTAGATGCCAAGCAGAACAAACTCTTGATTTCAAGAGTTCTGGCCAGTGAAAGCAGCAGGAATGGCCACAGGGAAAAGCCGCTTTGATGATCTCCTTGTCCATTACGGACAGAGTCCAGCATATGGCAGCCAATGGCTTCTCTTTGACATTCTGCCACCTACTAGCTGTATGAACAGGAGTACTTGTTGTGTTTAAAACAAAATGACCTTGTTTTTAAAAGGGCAGACCTTTAACTTGAGTTTCCAGAGTGACCAGTTTCTGGAGGGCTCCAGCCTGTTGGGTTTTCCTTATATGCACAAAGAACATGCAGTGGAAGCTGTGTTTATTCACTTAGCCTGTGCAAATCCCCCAGAATGCTTCTTCTTGTCTGTTCCCTAAATATTTGTCTCCAAGGTCCCTGCCTCTCTGTGGCTTCCCCAACAGACAGACCTGATGATTCTTACCTTGAAGTTTAAGAGAATTATTGAATATTCTCTTCGGGACATGTGGCCTAGACATTACCTATAAGAAAAAGAAATCTTTTGGCTTGAGATGTCATTGAATCCTGAGGGCCAATTCCTCCTTTTGGGGAGTTGAGTCTAGGGGTGAGGGAAGAATCAATGCTTGAAGTTTTAACAGATAGCCAGTTTCTGAAGTATAAGTGCTCACCCTGAAAATGTATCAAGCAAAATGCTCTCCCAAACCGGCAGAAGCTGGCAAGCCCCGGCTTCTTGTTTTAATTTATGATTCGATGAGTCAGGAAGGCTCATATCTAGTCTCTGACTCATAAGATAACAGATTTAGGGAAGAACAGGGACTCAGAGTTCCTCAAATCCAACCTCTATATTTCACAGATGAAGAAACAAAGGCCAAAGAGGTCAATCCCAAGGTTACATGACTGAGCAAGTCTCTGTCTTTCAGGATCTGTTTTCTCATCTGCCAAATGACAGAGTTGGACCAGCTAGCCTTCCAAGGCAAAAGTCTATCTCTGAATCGGTGGTCTATGCTTAGCTGAGACATTTAGCCAAGATCTTAGCTTGAAAAATCTATCTTCCTGCCAGTTAAGATGAACCACTGGACCCTGGGTAGAAAGATCCTTGTATAGGGGAATGTGGGGAAACCTGAAAGTTTTTTTTCCAAATGAGATAAGAGATAGTGAGTAGGAAGAACCGACATCTTGAAATGGCATCGGGTGATCTGACTTAATGAGGCTGGCTTTAGTCTGAGCTTTGGAATTAGTCCAAACTCAGGGTGTACTTGGAGACAAAAGAAAAGGAGGTGAAAAATGGAGTCAATTCATTTGCCTTTTTGGTGCCAGCCATCCTTCTATCAATAGATAGCCTATCTTAGCTGAGTGGGATGCACGCAACACAGCCATGGATTTGCCTTTCTTCCTGGTGTGTCTCAAGTTCAAGGACCATTTTGGTAGACCCAGTGCCTTGGGGCTATGTCTATTCATTCTTCAACCTATTGGAGCCATTCACCTAATGGCAGGTTGGCTCTAAGCTAGCTGGGGAGGGTCCAATTAAAGGAGTGGTTAGGCAGGCAATAAAGCAAGTGTTAAGCAATGGAATTGGGGGGTAAGAGGAAGGGAATCCCATACCAATATCCCCTTTTTTAAAAGTCTCATTTGTGCATGCAACAATTAGGGTTAGAAGGGAAGATACCTATCCATGTTAACTCTGAATGTCTTCCACTTTTTAATTCTTATTTTCAGTCATTTCTCAGTCGTGTCCAACTCTTTGTGATCCCATTTGAGGTTTTCTTGGCAAAGATATTGGAGAGGTTTTGCCATTTCTTTCATCAGTTTATTTTTATAGATGGGGAAACTGAGGCAACAGTGTTAAGTGGCTTGTCCAGAGTCACACAACAAGTGTCTGGGGCTGTATTTGAACTTGGGTTTTCCTGATTCCAGGGCCGGCACTCTCTGCACGATAATGCCATCTCGCATCCTAATTCTTACATGTATGTGAGTAATTTTTTTTTTCTGTTCAGTATGTTTTTCTCTTTCTCTTCTCTCTCTCTTCCTGAACTGCTTTAACTGCATGGAAATGTTTAATTAATCAGAAACATTCAAAAGATTAAAAAAAAAAGGCAAGGAGCATCTAGGTAGTACAGTGGGTAGAGCATCAGCCCTGAAGTCAGGACAACCTGAGTTCAAATTTGGTCTCAGACACCTAACACTTCCTAGCTGTGTGATCCTGGGCAAGTCACTTAACCCCAATTGCCTCAGCAAAAAACAAAAAAACTTTGTTATATATGAATTGCTTGCTGTCTCAGTGAGGGAGAGGGGGAGAGAGAGAATTTGAAATTCAAATTAAAAAAAGAATATTAAAATTGTTTTTATATGTAATTGGCTGAAAGTAAAATATCAAAAATAACAAAATCTTTGTTATAAGGGATGAGAAGGGCAAGGGAGAAGGATCTATTTGGAAAAAGACAAGAATAAAAACAAGAGTTTTTAAAAGGGCCTATAAATATGAACAGCTCCATTCGACTTTTTGCCATCTGACATCAAGCCTTCATTTTCCCTTCCTCCTCTCCTCTTCTGGCTTCTTTGAGGGATGGACTGTTACTCACTTTGATAACCTCGGAGTCTTCTGGATTTTCATCCCCCAGGCTGTTTTTGGAGAGCTGGAGTGGAAGTATCTAGGAGTGAAGATGCGAGACATCATTTGAGGGGCTTCCTTATGACACCCAACTCTGGTCAGGTCATTCCAAGCTGGATGGGAGGCTGATTCTCTTCTATAGGTGACCATGAATCTGGGACCTCGCTCTAGACCTACAGGGGCCGCAGGGATTGTATGGTCCAAACCCTTCATTTAACAGGTGAAGAAACTGAGGCCCAGAGAGGTTGTAGCTCCTAAGATTCTAACGAGGCTGTCTATACCAGCCCTCTCATTTTCCAGATGAGCTGGAAAGAGAAGGAGGGCTAGTCCTAGGCTTACAGAATTAGAATTTAAACTCAATGCCTCTAAATACGCTAATACTCCAATGGAAAGCTTCCTTTGTGGCTTTCCATTTGAAAAAACAAATTAACCAATATCAGGTCGATAACAAAATTTTGGTCATTTTTTGGATTTAGGGCTATGGTATAGATTGAGGACTTGCTAGTGTAGAAACTCCCATTCATTGAGGAAGATCAGAAACTCCAGGATTTGGAGTTGGGGGACCTGGGTGCAAATCCTGTTTCTGATGCTTCCTGCCTGAATGATAATCGACAGATCAATTAACCTTTCCTTGCCTCAGTTTTCTCATCTGTAAAATGAGGAGGGTTGGTGTAAATAGTCTAGAGGGCTCCTTCTAGCCCTAAACCTGCAATCCTATCTGAATGACTTCAGGCAGGTTACCCAGCCAAGTCTGAGCCTCGGTTTACTCAAATATCAATGAAGGAATCAGGCTAGATAGATGATTTTTGAGATACCTTTTGACTCCAAACTTATTATTATTAATCATTATTTTTATTCCTACTGTTGAATTTTTTCTCCTTATATTAAATTGGAGGTGAAAAAATTAACAAAAATTAACAAAAAATTATTTTCTCCTCACTATCATTTCCTTTGGAGGGGGGTGGGTGGGAAGGAAAACAAATGCTTTGCAAGTAATATGCATAGTTAAGCAAACGCTATTTGCTTATTGGCTGTGCTGAGGGTTATTCAGCTACTAAGTTTTGATGTCAGGATTTGAATTCTGATCTTCCTGATCCCAAGTCCAAGGTTCCATCCACAGGGACTTGGACTCAGGATTGGAACTAATTCCATTTATAATCCTAATTCCTTTAGACTACCTCACATATTTTATACCAAGATAGACTACAAATGGATCTGTAAGCTAGATACAAAGTCACAGCATAAATAAATAAGGGAACTATTTTTAAAAATTATGTATCAGGTCTATGGATAGTAGAAAAGCTCATGATCAAAGAAGGATTAGTGAGGATCATTGAATATAAAATAGATGAGTCTGATTACCTAAAATTAAAAAGAAGATTTTGCATAAACATTCAATAAAGCTAAGATTAAAAGAGAAACAGCTAGTTGGGGGAAATAGTTGCAACAAATGTCTCTGGCAGAGGTCTCATTTCTAATTAACCAATTGAAATTAAAAAAAAAAACAAGAGCCATTCCCCAAGTCATAAATAATCTAAAGATTCATGATTAGGGAGCTGTTGAGAGAAGAAACCAAGGCTATCTATAACTCGATGAAAAAATGCTCCAAATCATGAAGAAGAAAAAAGAAAGAAGGCAGCAGCAGCAGTAGTAATAGCACAATATTATAATAGTATTTGTTAGCAGCTTTCTTTGTAGTGGCACAAGATCCAATAGTGAGACTCCAGGACACAGCAAGGGAAATAGGAAAATAAAAAACCCCAACGAATGTCTAAACCACAGACTCAGCAGATCAGCCATATACTTCCCCTGCCCCTACCCCTTTACCTCCCCCTGCCCTCCCCCCCAATCCCTGTTTGGCTCTAGGAATTGCAGGTGGAGCTGGGCTTGCTGTGGACTGTGATTCCATCTTCCTTCTTCAACCTCCCCTCCCCTACCTACCCTCAGTGCCTTCTACCAACCTGGAGGTTTGATTTCTTCCTGGGTTTCTCCCAAGTTGTGACAGGGAGTCCAGCAGCACTGAGGGCAGCAATCCGAGATTTTATATCTGACACCTAGGGCAACACCCACATGTTAAATACATACAAGGACCCCTTGTCAATCTGGCTTGCTAAATGAAACCTGAGAACAGTCCTCCTTACCAGCATGCTCCAGTAGAAGGGTTTTTTTTTGTGTGTTTTGTTTTTTGTTTTTTGTTTTTTGAGTTTGAGATTCTTTTGGCAATCTGGAAGAAGACCCCTTCTCAGAACCATATTTTTGAATGAATTGGTATGCTGCAGAATGTACTAATAAAAGCACAGGTCTGAGCTATCCATCTATCTATCTATTTATCTATCTATCCATCCATCCAGCTACCTCCCTACCTACACATTCATATTATATACACATACACAATATATACACATATACGTAATTTGTGGTGTTCTCTTCTTTAAAATATAATGGTGCTCTCTGGGAGCAGGTTTCTTGGGGAGGTTTTCTGGCGGCAGCCTTAGTTTCAGTTCAGAGTAATAATCACCCCAAATGCAGCCAGCTGATAAAATCCAAACGTTTATTTCTTATCTCTTTCCTTGGGCCCCGTTAGCTTTCTTAGAGGCCTCTCTCCCTCCTTGGTTCCAAGAGCTCTTGCAGCTTGTCCTTTGCCTCTGCTTTCATCAGCCTCCAGCCAGCACCAAGGTGGAAGATGGAATGAATCTGACCACCTCTGAGAGTGGGCTTGTGGGCTTCTGTATGTCCCAGAGTGCTCTTTGGCCCTGAGAGCTTCTTGCTTATATGCTGTTCACTGAGTACACACCAATCATTATATCACTGGGAAACCATTATTTGTTGTAGGATTAAATCAATGCTAAACTAGATTTAAATTTTGTCCCCTCAATTCCACTTAATACCTTGTTTCAAGCTCTGGCCCATAACATCTCCTCATAGGATCAGATCAATCATACCGAACCATGCTAAATTAGATAATTATGGTCTCTATCAATTCTAATGAGTTAGCAGTTTGTAAGGATTCCAACAGTAATTGATATAATAACAATGTACATTTTTTTGTCCTTTCTTTGTTACCAGAATTTTGCTTAATCTTGGTACCAAACGGCACCTACTAAATGCTTATAGACTTGCCTTAAAATCTTTTGGTAATTACCTCCCTCTTTGCATGCTGCACCTCAGTGGCTGTCAAGGCCACTCTGTCCTCCAGCTCTGAGAGCGCTGAATCAGGGGTTCTGGTACGTGGGACTTGCTCCTCAAGGTCAGGAAACCTGTTCTCCTCTCCATGTGTCTGGCCAGTCTGAGAAATAGGACAGAGTCTACTTAGCTCCATGAGTAAAAGAGACTCAGATGAGTGCCAGAGGTGTTGCTAGGCACCTATAGTGTTAACCTAGATGTAAAAAGAGGGGGTCAGACAGACCAGAAAGCATAAAGGGTCCCTTCCAGCTTCAAATCTATGCTCTGCTCATCCCTGTCCCTGGGGAAGCTGCAGAGAAGCAGTGGGTGGAGTGTTGTGGAGAGTGAGATGGAGCAGAAATCTAAGCCCTGGGTTCCGGTTCCATCTCTGACTCTGACTGGAGTATGACCCTATTCAAGTCTCTGCATCTGCTCAGTGTGCTGGAAAACTCTCTCTAAGCCTCCATGTTACCCAATGGCATGAACAGCATGAGTTCTTGCTGCTGCTGAAATCATAGGTCTTGTATCTCTCCCGATAAATGTCAGTTATTGTTAATCATCCTTAATTAACATCCTTCTCCCTTGCCTTATTGTATCGAGGCCTCAAGGGGATCCTGGGGGCTTAAAATCAGCTGAATGAAAATACTGCATGTCTACACTAGCCATAAAGGGCTGGAATAAAGGGTAAGTGGAAGTGAACATGTTCAGCATGCTGATGGCCTGAGCATCTGCTCTCTGAGGACCAGTCCGGCTCAGTATGGCCCTGAATGTTGGGCCCAGGTTATGGAAGTTCATAAAGATCTGTCCATTAAGGCATGGAGGGGCTGCAATCTGTCTGTTGGGAGGAGATACTCTGAGACATTAAGGATGCACAGAGTGATGGGGTGCATGCTTTGGTGGAAGTCCAGACTCAGGGATGGAAGGGTCCTGGGAGCCTCTCTAGTCTAACCATAATGGCCGAGAATCCCCTTAACCACATGCCTACCACACTGGCATCCAGCCTTTGCTTGGAGACCTCCATGGAGAGGTTGGGAGTGAGCAGCCTTTAGTTCATTTTTAGATCACTCTCAGCTGTTGGATGTTTTTGTTGACATCACCCAAACCTTTTAATTTCTACCCAAAATTCTTTGCTCTTTCCTGTGGGGCCATTCAGGTCAAGTTTAATCCCCTTCTCCAGATCAGTTCTTTGGCTGTTTTGAAAACAATTATCATAGCCTCCCCAAAGCTGCTCTTCTCTATCTCATAAAGTAGGGATTGAGGCCCTTTATTCCCCATCCTGCCCTCAGGTTCTGAAAGAATGGCTCAGATGGCAACCCCTAAAGGCCCATCCAGGGGTCTGTCCACCCTTGAGAGTGACCAATAGAAGAATTGGTGGAAGGTTTTCACATAGAATGGGGCCAATGAGGTCAAAACAGGGCAGCCGTGGAGCCTGAAGGCAGGAAGTTTTTACATTCCTGAGTTCAAATCTTGCCTCAGATACAGTGTATTAGCTTAACTCTGCCTCAGTTTCCTCGAGTAGAGAAAGATATCAGAAGTCACTCTAATATCTTTGCAGAGGAAATTCTAAAATGGGGTCATGAAGAATCTGACATGACTCAAACAACTGACTCATAACAAATGAGTCTAAAGTCAAGTTTGGTCCGGATGTGGGCCAGCTGGCTTTGTCCCATTCCATGGCTATAGATGGAATGGCTAGACCCTTGTGTCCAGCACCCTATCCACTAGCTAGCTAGCTAAGACCTTATTGGAAGAAGAGCTGGGGGTTCTAAAGGACTGCAAGCTCAACCGGCATCCAGAGTACTATAAGAAAAGCAAAAAAGCCAATGGGATCTTGGATTTCATTAAGAGTGAACAGCAATGACTGGGACTTGGAGGTGATAGTCCCTAGTCAGACCACGCCTGGAGTCTTGCATTTAATTTTGGATGCCTAATGAAGGCCACTGAGAAAGCTGGAGAGGACAC
This sequence comes from Sarcophilus harrisii, assembly GCF_902635505.1. Classification (NCBI taxonomy): domain Eukaryota; kingdom Metazoa; phylum Chordata; class Mammalia; order Dasyuromorphia; family Dasyuridae; genus Sarcophilus; species Sarcophilus harrisii. The sequence goes on from NC_045429.1 coordinate 457,758,892, forward strand.
AGCTAGGAAGGCGAATGACTTCAAATTTGGGTCAGATGAAGGCTGGTCGAAAGGATCCCACCTAGAGGAGAGAAGACGAGGTGGGGTGGGCCAAAGCTGCTTCTATACTCTGAAGGGCTGTCCTGTGGCAAACTTGTTCCCCCATGCCCCAGAGAAGAAGGACCAATAGGTGGTAATTAGAGAGAGAGAGAGATTTTGATTGGATATAAGGAAAAAATAATTATCCTGACAATTAGAGCCGTGCGATCTGTAGGGATTCAGGCAAACACCTGACTGCTTGTCTGGAAGGTTGTAGAGTGATTCTGACTCAGGGAAAGATGGACTGGATGTCTCCCTTAAATCCCCTGAGACACCTCATCCCATATTCCCTCTGGGCTGGATGGTCTCGGGCAGTCATGTGATGAGTGGTCTAATGGTCCATTGGTCACACCTTTCCCAACACACTCACCAGACCAGGCAGGAAAGCCAAGAAGTTAGGGATCAAACAGCCCAAGATGTGAACACCAACCTGCTGGGCCTCGACAGGCCTGGTGCCAGGTGCAGAACTCCTTCCTGGGATCAGCCCACTCTGGCCGTCCTCCTCTTCTTCCTCTGAAGACCCTCCTTTGTCACTGACCTTGCTGGTCAGCTCTCCAAGCTTCCTCTTCAGGGCCTCCTCTTCTAGGTCAGCGTCTGTGTGGGCCTCTGGCCCCAGGGACTGAAACAGAGAAGAAAGGAAGCTGCCTTCACTTGCCCGTGCCCTACCTTTCAAATTTTGACAAACAGGAAATTTGAGCTGAGATTTAGCTCCTGGGGGCCAGATCTGGAAAGTGTTAAGGATGAAGTTGAAAAATATACCCAATTTAGTTCCGGTGACTGGATGGAGCCACTTTTTGATCGAATCAAACAATCAGTTTGATTGTATATCTCTTTGAATTAATCAGGACCACAGAGGAGGTCCCCCGGGGCTTACAGAGAGCCCCTACTTTATCTAAGTGCTGGTGGGGAGGGAATTCCCAGCCCAGGCAAGTTAGCATTATGCAGAAAGTTAAAGAAAAAGAAAGCCCCAAATGGTTCCTGCCTTCAAGGAGCTTATATTCTAATAAAGGAGAACATTAGCAAAAGTTTAAGTACTTCCGAATATACTGCATCCCCAGCCACGCTACTTATTACCTTCTGACACTGAGGAAATCACCGAGTCTCTCAGTTTCCTCCTGTTGGACCAGGAGGGTTAAACTAAAAGATCTCTGGGATTCTCTTCCAGACTGGAGGAAGCTCGGAGCCTAGAGAAGGTAAGCTCCCTGAGGGCAGGGATGGGTTCATTCCGGTGCGCCGCACCTGGCCCAGAATGAGCGCTTAATGTTTGTTGATTTAATGACTAGATGACCTCTAACTGGAGTTTTCTTTTTGGCCCCGGATCTGATTGTGTCGCTGTAGGCAAGTGTCCACCAGAACCTCCAAAGAAGCAAGCTTGAGCACTCTCCTAGTTTCCTGGCCACTCTTGGAGGGGCTCCTTTTGATTGTCTCTGGATATAATCCATTGACTTAATAATTGATCGACTGAAATATTTTTTTTCCCTGATAAGATGGCAACTCCCAGGGAAGGAACTTCTAAAAGTCGTTGCCTTTCAAGGGCTTGGGAGTGTGTGGGAGGGGCTGGCCAGGAGTAAAATAAATAATAAATGTTTGTTGACTGAACTGATAGAAGTAAGCTTCTAATAGCCACAGATTTAAGCACAGATTTTCTCTTGTTTTTTCTTCCCAAGCACCTAGCAAAGGAGGAATAAGCACTTAGTAACTGTTTAAAAGTCTCTAAGTACCTAAGTGCCAGGAGCAGTGCTCTTGGGAAGTAAGGTGCTAATTATCCCCATTTTGTATTTAAGGAAAGTGAGGGAGACAGATTGAGTGACTCAGGTTCACAAAAACTCCTCAATGTCTGAGGCTGGATTTGAACTCAAGACCTTTCTGTCTCTTTCCTAGAAGGAGCTCTTACCCACCTTTGTGTCTTGGCCCCCCAGTCCCTTTGATAGTCTGAGGAAGCCTCTTCTCAGAGGCTTTAAAAATTTATTTATTTATATTTTTAAACACATAAAATACAATACATAAAGTTATAAAGCATCCCATTATATCGAAATAGAATGATCAAGATGTTTTTAAAACCCAAGTTCTTGGACCCCAGGCTCAGAACTCATGTGAAGGGCCCCTAGAATTCAGTGTGGGCTCTGGTCAAGGGTGAGCCATTGTAGCAAAGGCTTCAGGGAACTCGGGCAAGAAGGAAGAAATGTTTCCTAGGGGCTGGTGTGGTGGATCGGAAAGAGAGGGAGGTTCGACCTTTACAGTTAAAATTCTGCCTCTTATTTATTCCCTGTAATCCTGGGTGCCTCCCTGGGCCTTCCTTTCTGAAAAGGGACACCCACAATTATCCCTCATGCCCCTGTCAGCCCTAAAGCTCCAGGAAAAGCTTCACCTCAGTGGTATCTGTGAAGGAAACAGTCAAGATGGGGAAGGAAGCCTTCCATCTACCAATCCGGCTTCTATTGCCCAAGCTAAGTTCTCTCCCCCTGCTCCCCTGAGCCCCAGTTGTATTCCCACCTGTCCCTGTGCACCTTAGTCCCGGCAATCAACCTAGAGACTCTTCTGCACTCGGCTTCCATTGAGGATGGCGACAAATAGAGAAGTGTTAGCGAGCCAGGGTATATCTCTCTCCTAGATAACATTTTAAACCCAGTTAAAATAGATACTGATCTTTCAAGTTTTGAGAGCAGGGAGCGTTTCCTGACTCTCCTTAGCACACAGGCTCTTTGAAGGAGGAGCTCTGGTGTTCAGTTCCCCCCCCCCCCCCCACAAAAGTTACTAGTTATTTCTGTATTCATTCATTCATGAAATCTCATGGAGAAGGAGGACAACTTAGCAAGACCCCCTCAGATTCATAAAACAGCAAGAAACAAGGTAGAAAGTAAAAGCAATTTATTAGTTTTTGCCACATATAAAAAAAAAAAGGCGGAAGAGCAGATAAAATACAATAAAAAGCAAGTTTCAAAGAGACATTAAATTAATCCCCAGGTTTCAGTGATCATTAAGGGGGAGGGGGTTGGGATAAGTTGGAAAAGGCCCCACTAAAACATACCTCCTATTATACAGGGTTGGCAGGTTTGCGATTTTAAGCAGAACTTCTTAAGGTCCTTAGAGCGGGCGCCAGGGTTCTGGGCCCCCCCCCCCCCCCCTAGGCAGCAGCCTGGGGATGGTTTGATCTGTTTTGACAAAGCTCCTGGATCTTCTGGCACCACTTGTGAGCATTCCCGCTCGGGTCCCTCAGGTGATAGGTCTTACTGGGTGTGTGGAGGAAAAAGGTCTTAAAGTTCTTGGCTTCTGGCCACAGTTGTGGGGACCACGGGATTTCTCTTTTCAGGACTCTCCTGACAGGATCCACGTAATAGAGGTGGGGTCCTTCGGTGAGAAGCAGCTGGCGCCGACGCGCGAAGGCCGTTTTTCGTTTGTCCACGGGACCCATTTTCAGGATCAAACGACCGTCTACAAAGCGATGCCACGGGTTCTCCCGAGCCTGCTTCTCCAGCAAGAGGCCCTTCTCCTCTTCCGAAAACGTGAGGTCCAGCTCCAAAGAGTTCTCGTCCACTCGGTGGACGTAGCTGTCCACGGCACCTCGGGGCGGAGAGCCGGGCGTGGGCGCAGCCGCGAGAGGGGAGGAAGATGAAGGCAGACCCAGGAGGTGGAAGATATCACAGTTTTCCAAACCTTCGACCTCAGCCTCATCTTCGTCTTCGACTTCGGGTTCCGGGACCGAGGACGGCGGCGACAACGGAGACGGCTGCAGATGGAGATGGTCCCAGGAGACGTTCTCGAAGATGGGGTGGGCCTTCAAGGGGCCGTAGCCCCCCATCTCTTCGCAGCCTAGTCGATTTCGGGGATCCAAAACCAGCAGCTTTTCCACCAGGTCTTTCACCGTCGGGAAGAAGTTGTCTGGAAAATCAAATGCTCCCTTTAGGATCTTCTGGAACAGAAGATACTCGTTTCTGGCTTGGAAAGGAGGCATTTCAGTCACGAGGAAGTAGAGCACGCAGCCCAGAGCCCACAGGTCCGAGCTCTTGCCCGCGCTTTTGTCCAGGAGGAGCTCCGGGGACAGGTAATACGCCGTCCCCACGAAGGAGTTGCACCGGGCCTGGGGATTCCCAGGGTCCAGGATTTTGGCCGAGCCGAAGTCTGTGATCTGAATGTGCATCTCGGCGGTCAAGAGGATGTTTTCGGGTTTCAGGTCCCTGTGGATAATTTCCAAGCCGTGCAAATACTCCAGGGCGGACACGAGCTCGGCGGAGTAAAAGCGGGCGCAGGGCTCATCCAAGGGACCCATTTTCTTGACGTACTTGTGGAGGTCTCCGTTTGGGGCGTAGTTGAGGCCGAAATATAGCCTCTCGTCGTCCTGGAAGGAGAAGTAAAGCTTGACAAAGAAAGGGTGGTCCAGGCGGGACATGGCGTCCCGTTCGCTGACCACGTAGCGGGCCTTCTTCTCCCGGATGATTTGTTTTTTCTCCAGGATTTTAATCGCGTAGTCCTTGGAGGTCGCCAGATCCCGGGCCAAGATCACGGTGGAGAACGATCCTTCCCCCACGACCTTGCGGAAAACAAAGTCTTCGGGCCTCTTCCCAGAGGGCTGCGCGGGGTGCTGCTCTAGCCCAGGGGCGTCTGGGAAGGGGGGGTCTTGTCTGGCGGCGGCAGCGGCAGGGTCCGTGGGAGCCCAGGCCGAAGCTGTTTGGGGATCGGCCTGCATAGCGGGGCCAGAAGGGGCTCGGACTGGCGCGCTAGCTTCGGCGGAGCACCAGGATAGGACTGGCCAACGAGTCTGCCGCTCCTGCTACGCCTCGGCGGGCAACGCGCTCTCAGAACGCAAGCTTCAACCTCGGAAGGCCCAGAATGTCCGCCAACTCCACGGCGGAGTTAATATGGCAGCCAGGTACAGCCCTGTGCTTTCCCCGCCCCTTTCCCCCTCCCCCTTTTATCTCTCCTCTCCCTCCTACTTTCCCCTCCCCTCCTATTGCCCCACCCTCATTATCAGACTCCTCCCTTGAGCTAATTAGACCCGATTGAGCAGAGACAGCCTTACGTCATTTAGAGGTGTTAAAAAAAGAGAAAAAGCAACAAATAGAATCAAAGTTTTAAAAAAGAGAAAACTTTCACTTAAAAAAAAAAATAACTGTTACAAAAGACTAAGAACGGCAGAGAGGCTAAGTTAGGAGCCCCCGATTGAAACTCGACCCCTCGGATCGTCGTTGAAACCCATTTCTCAGAAGCCCTGGGGTCTGGGGGTATCATCCAACAAGCCGTGGGATGCCTCGGGAGATGGACTCAGTCTCGGACGCATGTTCCACATGGACAAGGAGCTGAGTCCAGAGCTAGACAGGAGGAGAAACAGTCTCGGGGAAAATAGCGCACTTCATTGGATGAATGGACTTTTCCGAGAAACAAAGGCCCATTGAAAACCCGACCAACTGGCAACATTCGGCGCCTGTTTTTGGATTGCCCTGTCGCGGATACACTTGGAAAAATTAAAAAGGAGCTTGAGAGCGAGGGCGGGGGCCAAGACAGAGGCAGAGACCCCAGGGCGCTCCGGGTCCCCCTTTCCTAAGAGAAGTGAACGAAAGCAGCTCACGAAGCAAAGAGAAGTCACTTAATTGACGCACAGAGGTAACTGTTATAAAGGAAATCTGCTTCCTGTGGGTCAGAGCGGGATTTGATTCCAGGACTTGGGACTCTAGAATACGCCGAGGTCTCCCAACCACGCCACACTCCTTCCAAGTCAGCGGCGACCCAGAACAGGGGCTCCAAGCCCAGCGCTGATGACGTCGGGTCCCCCGCCCCCCACCCTCCAGCTATGCCCGATGAAGACCGGGGACCTCTGAGAGAAAAGACAATAGCCTTTCTTCTGCTTTGAACGTCCTTTCTTACCCGCCCCTCCCCCCCACTCTAACAGTCCCTCAGTGGTACAGCCATGCCTTTTCCCCTTCTCCCCCCTTCCCCAAGTCCCCCTAACTGATTTTCTTCCAGATTCAGCTCAAATCCCACTTTTCTTCTTTCCCCTCCACACTAGTGCCTTCCCCTAAGCTCGGGGTCCATAAATGTGTGGGAATATCTGGGTGTAGCTATGTGCAGAAAACAGCAACCCCAACTAACATCTACGTAGCATTTACTAGGTGCCAGGCACTGGGCTAAGGGCTTTATCTCGTTTGATCCTCAAAACAACCCTGGGAAATAGGTACTATTAAATATTATCCCCATTTTACAGATGAGGAAACTGAGTCATAGTGAGGTCAAGAGGCTTGTCCAGGGTCACACAGCTAGCAAGCATCTAGGGTCTGATGCGAACTTGTGAACTCATCTTACTGAGTCCAAGTCTAGCTACTGCACCGTGATATATATTATATACATACACACAATAATATACATAGATACATATTAGTCATCTAAGTCACCTCATTCTTACATGAAAGGGACTTCAACGTCCCCAAAGCTCTGCCACCAGTGCCCAGGCTCTGATAAGGGGTGCACAAAGAGTTTCGGAGTGGGGTGGTAGGGGTAGTGAGAACAGCCAAATTCTGTGTCTAGAGGCGGGTCCCCTGGTGAACAAATTTCAGGGATATTTGAGATCAGGGAGGGGCTGCAATTCATGTCGGAGAAGACAGATGAAGGCGCCATCCTTTGGAATACTGAGGATAGGAACACTCTTTACAGTATTCGAGCATCATTTATTTATCACAAACCTTTAAAATAATTTATTGTTGAGCTCTCTATCACAGCAAAGCCCCGGCTGTTTGAGTGACAGCCCTTCCCCTTCTCTCCTCCTGTAAATGAATCCTAGCACCTGCCCTGTGGCCTCTCAACAGCTTGGGGAAGGCAGCTGGACAAGCAGAGGTCCCCAAGAGCCAGGATTTCAGATTGGGAAGTCAAGGGAACTAGATCTAGTGACTTCAAGGAAAAAAAAAAGACAACCACAACAAATCCCTGTAATACCCATTATGGTTCTCTAGGAAAGCACTTTTCTCATCTAGGATGTTCTTCTCAGCTACCCCATGGTCACATCAAAGCACAGCCAGCTCCTTCTGGAAGTCACTTTTGAGAGAATGGTGACTGCTCCAAAGTGGGTGGTGGTGGAGGAGGGTAGTTTAATTAGCATTACCGTGGGGTGGAGGGAGAAGAGAGGAGGGAGAGAGAGACAAAGACACAGAGAGAAAGAGAGAGAGAGAGAGAGAGAGAGAGAGAGAGAGAGAGAGAGAGAGAGAAGACAGACAGAAGGACAGAGAAAGAAACAGAAAAAAGACACACAGAGAAGCAGAGAGGAGGCTGAGACAAACAGAGAGCCAGAGCCAGACAGAAAGACAGAGACACAAACACACAGAAACAGAGACGCAGGCAGCTTTCCCTCCCTTGGCACTCCACACCATCAATAGAGCTAATTAAAAGAAAAATCAATATATACTTTGGGTGCTTTAGTTCTGCTGAGGAAGCTGAAGGGGAAAAAGAAAGGCTGTTTCAAGGGTCAGGAAACGGTGAAGCTAATGCACTTAATTCTGGCCAGAATGGACAGGAAACTGAGATCCAAAGCTAGGAAGGGATTTGCTCAAGTTCATGAAACTAGTTGGTAGCAAAGTTGGGAAGTCAACATTCCTGGCTCCTGGTCACATCCCTGTTCCAGTCTTTCTACTTACTTTCTTTCTTTCTTTCTTTCTTTCTTTCTTTCTTTCTTTCTTTCTTTCTTTCTTTCTTTCTTTCTTTCTCTGTGTCTCTCTGTCTCTGTGTGTCTCTCTCTCTCTAACACAACCATTTGAACCCCAGTCTTTCTGGATCTAAGCCTAGAGCTCTAACTAGCAGGCCACCAGCTCCCTAGAGGTTGGAAAGATTAGAATTCTAATCTTGCCTTACATACCATCTGTGTGACTGGAGCAGTTAACTTCACCTTTGAATGCCTCAGTTTCCTTATCTGTAAAATGATGGGGTTGGACTAGATAGTCCTTGAGGTACCCTTTGTCTCAGAACCAAGGGGCTTCTGACCGTTCTTCTTCTCTATGCTATGTTGCAGCTTTCCCATCCCCAACCTAACGAGGCCCTTTCCCATTATCCTCTGGTTGATTTTGCTGCCCCGGTCCAGCTCCTGCAGCCTGCCCCTGGTCTCAGATGTGACCCAGGACTCTTCCTTTTCTCCTCCCCCATCCCTGCCGGGGCCCCTGCATTCTGAGAGCTGTCCGGGCTTTGGTGTGCACTGGCAGGCTGAAAAAGCTTTGGGAACGGGCCTCGAGATCACTTGTCCAATGTAGAAGAACCAGCCTCGCTTTATCCCAAGGTGATCATGGGTAGATCTTGGCCAGTAGATGAAGGTTGTTTTTTTTTTTTTTGGGGGGGGGGCAGGGCTAAGGCTTTATCACTCATGAGAGCCATTAATGAAGCATTTAATCTCTGTGCTGGGGAAGGCCCATGAGCAATCTCTGGAGGATCTGAGGTAAGAAATGTTATCTCTATGGGAGACTGAAGCATTGATGAATGAATGAAAGAAAGCCTGAAAAACTTCCTGTGTCAGGTGCCCTGCTAAGCGATGGAAATGCAAATTCTGTTCCTGCCCTCGAGGAGCTTGTATCCTGACAGAGGAGACAGCTATGATGCTGTGGAGAGATAGTCGGGAGTCAAAGGAGCCGAGTTCAAATCTTGCCTCTCCCGCTTGTAACCTCAGGGAAGCCAATTTCCTTCCCTGGGTCTCAGTTTCCCCACTACGGAATGAGGATGTTGAACTAGCTACACAGTCTAAGGGAATTCTGGATTGGTTGCAGGTGGGCCTGCCTGGCCGGCTTCTCAGGAAACACGTTCTACAAGGAGAACTGTTCCAGAGCAGCACGGATTGCTTTCAGGATTTATTACCTTAGTTGGATCGCTGGCCAGACCCCCCACCAGCACTCGGGCATCTCGCTCAAGCCTTTGGCCTCTGCCCTGGGGATGCCGGCCCCTGTTTCTCCCAGGATTCTTTGCCTCTTCCCTGCTACCTTCTCAGTACTTCCAGCTCTCCTCTAAGAAGTGTTTCCCCTATTAGAACATTAGGCTCCTTGAAGGCAGGGACTGTTTGCTTTTATTTGTATTCTTTAGGTACAGGGTCTGGCACTTAGTAGGTACTTAATAAGTGATTTATCATTTGTTCAAGGTCTTCCTAATAATAAAACTAGCTGCCGTGTCAATGGTATTTAAAAGTTTGTAAGACACATCACCTGTGTTATCCCATTTGTCCTCAAGGTCCCTCTGTGACAAGGAAACTGAACTCGGGAGAGATTGTGCAACTTGCTCAGGATCCTACAGCCTGCAAATGTCTGTAGGTTCTTGGGATCATGGATTCGGAAAGGCTAATGGTCCGTCGCCTTTGAAACCATTTGCCCAGGATCACTTAGCCAGTTTGTGCTGGAAGTGGGATTTCCTGACTCTAAGCTGGGTCACCCATCCATGACTCCATACTGCCTCTTACCTCACACAACATGGATATACATAAGTTGAATTTATTCTCCCCAAGCATATTCAAGTGGCTAGGTGCCTCAATGGATAGAATGGCAGCTCTGGAATCAGGAAGACCTAATTTTAAATCTAGCCCCCAACACTCATTTCACAGCCCTATCACCCTGGTCAAATCTGTCTGCCTCAGTTTCCTCATCTGTAAAATGGGGATAAGATTAGCACCTCCTTCCCGGAGTCATTGCAAGGATAAAATGAATTAAGACGTGGTCTATTTAATTCAATAATAACGTTCATTTCAGCAGTAGCATTTCCTTTACTGAGATAGGAACAGGAGGGAACATGGCTTCCCAGAGCACGGCTCAGCATTACCTCCTCCCGGGGCACCAGGATTCTCTCCTCTAGCCGGGCCAGCAAGCATTCGACGACCCGTATGCGCCGATTCACGTCAGAGAGAATCTGCAGCAGAAGAAAGAGGGAGAACGACAGAGGAAACAGATCCTGCTGCCCACCACCGGCACCCACCACCTCAAAAGCCCAGAGCGCCCAAAAGGAGCGTGTAAGGAGAGACCCTCGGGAAAGGATGGGAAGCACCCAGAATGGAGAGTCCAGAGCAGCCTTCAAGTGCAGCCCATCCCCCAAAAGAAACCCTGCTATTGGAAGTCACCGGCTGGAAGGGTCTGACCCCCCATTATAAATATGAGAAAGTGGAATTACAGAAAGCTGCAGTGATGTGGCCAGGGTCACTTACAAAGCTGTTTGTTTGGTAATGACTCACGTTTATCTGATTTCAAGACCAGTCTCTGCCCGACCCCCACTTTGCCTCAGAATTCAAGGCAGAAAATTGGGTGACTTGGCAAGAGAGGTCAGGAAATCACAGGCATAATGAGCAAACCAAGGAAAGATCTTGTGGGATTATAAGTTCATCCAAACCCAGGCCAGCGGATTTTGGGGCCTCCCGTTCCTCCTCTTGTGGGGAGGGGGAATGTTTATGCTTCTGGCAAAATAAGAAGGAACTCTGCTATCAGTCTGCTGGGGAAGGCTCCCGCTAATTACACCTCCCACTGATGGAGGCGAAGTGGCCACCGGATGCTTCCCGCCTGGATCCCAGGGCCTGCAGGAAGGGGCTCTGACCCAGCTCTGCATCACCCCAAAGTCACCATTCTCATGGGCTGAGGCTGAGGCTGAGGAAAATCAATTAGTCTCCATTTCCACACCACTGACCCAGGGGAAATCTTGCCATTATCGGATTTGTTTCTCATTTTGTTTGTTTGAAGAGAGGAAAGGGAGAGGGCTGTGTCCTTCTAGGTACTCAGGGTTTGAGTGAGAGGGTCCTTCTGAACTGGGAGAGGTGGGTGTGGATCATAATGGCTGCCCCCACACCTTCAGTCATTTGATCAGATCATCCTTTTATGTACTAAACCCTCTGCTCCAATGAGTCACATCCTTCAGCCGCTCGATCAATGTGAGCCGATAATTCCCCAGTCGATTCTGTTCCATGCTCACAACCGAGCATGAAGTGAGCCTAAAGTCGAGCCAAGTCCCCAACAGGGGTAAAATCCCGAGACAAAGTTAGGTGGTCCCGGGTCTGGCATCGGAGAGACCCAAGTCCCGTGTCTGCAGTTGGATTTGAACTCAACTCCCCCTGACTCCAGGGCTGGTGCTCTAGCCAGTGTGCCTTCCTCCCTTCCTCTACCATTCTACCTTTGTAACTTGGTAAGGTCCCACCACAAGACTTGGGTCCTTGCTTTTGACACCACAAAGAGAAGAATAAAGAGTCCCAGCAGGGCGGGGGGCTGCCTCCTAAGAGCTTTTTATGCCAGGTCCTCAGTCCCAGCATCAGGGCTCTCAAAGGCTCTGCTGCCAGAGGGCAGTCCCTCAGCAGGTCGTTTCTACCTGGAAGGGTTGGCTTCTGGGCCCACAAATGGCCTGCTTGTGTCTGCTGTCTGCCTCAGAATGAATGAACTTAGTGCCCAAGGCACCAAATGTGGCTTCAGAGCAACTCTATAATTCATGGAATGGAAATAACACAAGTAATTAAGAACCAGTTAAGCTGGGTGGGGAGAGGGCAATGAGTTACTTATAGTGGTTCAGGGTGTATACAGTGGGAGCTTCCTATTTTAACTACTCCTGCTAACTAGGTGCTAATGAGGTAATTTCTAAGTGATTACCTATATTTCCCCCTCTAAATGTTAGTGCCTTGGCCAAAAGTCCCATTGGCCCCACCCTCGTTATGGCTCTGGCCATCTGAGGCTCAGACTGACTAAGGCCTGAGAAGTTTCTAGCCAGAAGGTGGCAATTATTGTTGTCAATTTAGAGAAATTCATTTCATTGTTAGCTAAAATACAGGAGTTTCATCCAGTATCAGGAGGTATCAATCCCAGAACATTTCTACTCTTTGAAGTCTGAAATACAGTGTCGAATAAGTCTGCAAAAGTGCTCAGGGCAGGTCATTTTGAACAGACAAAACATTAAGCACTTTTTCCTGTTGTTTAAGATGATGAAGGCATGTGAGATAAAGTCTCTGTCCTCCAGGGGCTGATGTGTAAATTCATTATTCTCAGAGCCAAGAGATAAGGGCTCAGTGCAGGAAGTTAAAAGGGCCGGTGTTGGAATCCTAGTGTCAACTCAACTTGAAACAAGGTGAAAACTCAAGGGAGATGTCAGAATCCTAGTGTTAACCCAATGGAATTGATACAATGCTTATTGGTTCACACCTTAGAACTAATCCTTACAAGGTGACAAATTGCTAATACTGATAGACAATAATGCTTGTGTTCACACCTTTAGAGAGCTCTTATAAGCAAGAAGTATTTAAGTACTCATTGGAGTTCACACTTTGGGAGATTGAGCAGGGTTTAGTATGAGATATCTGAATTCACACCTCCCTTGAAGTTCTTAGGGCCAGAGAGCACTCTGGGAGATAACCCATAATCCCATTCTCTCAGAGAAGGAGTTAACCTTTGGGAGATCATATATATAGAGGAAGCTCTTAGAGCTTCAGGAGAGTTACTTGGGAACATTCCCAACGGTCGGAGAGGAGCACTCTGGGGGGAAGCCCACAAGCCCTCTCTCAGAGGCAAGAGAGATTCATTGCATCTTCCACCTTGGTGCTGGCTGGAGGCTGAAGAAAGCAGAGGCAAAGGACAAAGCTGCAAGAGCTCTTAGAACCAAGGAGAGAGAGAGGCCTCTAAGAAAACTAACCGGGCTACATTGAAGGACACAATAAAAGATCTGAACTTTTATCAGCTGGCTGCATTTTGGGTGATTATTTACTTTTAACTGAAACTAAGGCTGCCTCCAGAAAACCTCCCCAAGAAACCTTCTCCCTCAGAAAGAACCATTATTATTTTAAAGAAGAAAAAACATCAACAGGCCGGGTTTGGCTCAACTCCATTACATATTAGATCATATGTATTAGATCAGACTGTGGTCCTCAGTTTCCCCCTGTGTCAGATGAAGGGGTTGGACCGGGTAACCTGTGGGCCCCCCTTTTGTTCCCAGATTCCATGAGTAGGTGATTCTGGGTTGATTCCACTGATACCATAGTTTTGTTTTTGGTGACAGCCAAGTGCCAGAAGGCCTGTGAAAACCCGACCCTTGTGATGTGGCTCAGGGCCAGCCGGGGATCAGTTTCCCCTGCTGTAGAGTAAGAGGAATGGACATGATGAAGACTAAGGCCTTGTAGACCTTCTCCCAGGCTCCTCTGGTAACCCTGAGGCTGACAGGGAGACAGAACTAAGTTTTAAGCCCGATGGAAGTGGCTCCCTCACAGCAGAAGGGCAGCTCCCACACTCCATGGAAGCTTGAACTCTGATGGAGAGTTCCCCCCTTAAGGGGCTTCTAGGTCTTCCCTAAAGACCTGTAATTGGTAAGAAAGGCAGAGAACCGGACCCCGAGGACTATGGGTAAGAGTTCCAGTCCTGCCTACACCTGATGTGCTATTTCCCACTCTGACGCTCTGGGCCTTAGAGCTCGAGTTAGCCAGGAAATCTGCATCAAATCCTGGGGAAGATCAAATAACTGTGGGTCTAGAACTGGAAGGAAATCGACCCCCTCATTTGACAGATGAGGAAACCAAAGTCTAGACAAGTAAAGAGACTTAGGTAAAGTCACACAGCATTAGGGAGCAGAGATCTACTTGAACCCAGGACCCCAGCCCTAAAACCAGGCCATTTCCTCCTGGGTCACAGAGCATCCTTACTTTGAAGAATCTCATTAACCAGGTTCAAGAAACAGGATGGACCCGAGCAATGTTCCAGGCTCGTTGAATTGATAGAGTTAGCCAAAGCCTGAAGCCATGGAACCTTAATTTCATTTGAGACTCTCTCCCAGGAAGCAAACCTTGGACTGACCCACCTTGGTGAGGGGGCAGATGCTGGACATGTGGCCGTTTAGCGGCCGACTCACCAATTAGCATGGGACACCTGAGGCACGGGGGATGGCCCTGTCTCCCCTGCATCTGGAGAGCTTTCTGTAGGCCTTTCAAGGGGCCAAAGAGGGGTTGCTCCCCTCACCTGCCTCCTTAGCAATTATTTGTGGGTAAATGGACTGATGTCCTGGAACTTCCCATCACAGCCCCCCTTCTGGGAAGGGGGGACACAGAAAATGGCCCCCGGGGCCCCTGGAGGAAAGGGCAGAATGGCCAAGGTCTGGGAGCCAAGAACCGGAGGCATTTCTGATTTGTCAGGGGTTTAAAAAATTAAAATAAAATCTCACTGGCTCCCCTTACCATTCCAGGGACTAGGAGAACCTATGTCTCTCCCTGTTTCTAGATGAGGAAACCATGCTCCTTGGAGATTAAAATATAGAAAATGATAATATCATCAATCTAGAGCCGGAGGTACCTCCAAGGCCGTCTACAATAACACCTCCAGTTTACAGATGAAAAAACTGAGGGTCTAGGAAGATCAGAGACTTAGAGCTGGAATAATAACAACATTGCAAAGCCTATAGGTGCAGTTATTAGCCCACCTTGCAGATGAAGAAATTGAGGGGAGCTGGGGTCAGTGACCGGTCCTGGGTCACATAACACATGTGACACACAAACACAATCTTCCTGATCCTAGGTCCAGCACGCTGCCCACCGGGACTCCCGGCTGCTTCCTACCTTATCTGAGAAGAGTTTGCCTGAGGCTTTTCCTGGCTGTAGGAGCTGGGAAAGCTACATCCTTGCTTGAGGTCTCAATTTCCTCCTCTGTAAAAAGAGGGGGTTGGACCCCTCTGAGGTCCCCCCAGCTCTATCTGTAATTGTATGATCCTTCAGCAGCTCCCTGCCACTCACAGAGTCAGAGTCTGACCCCTCTGGCTTTAAGGCCTGTCTTAGACGCCTCCCACTTTTTCCCCAAATTTGGCTTTCTTACACACTATCTCTGGTGAAACCCAAATACTAGTCGGGTGTTCCCTGAATCCAGGGTGAGCTAGTAATACACGTTTAACTACTGGCTGTCTGAAAAAAAAAAAAAAGTATTCAGAGTGAATCTGCAATATTAACATTTCCCCCAAACTTCCTGAAATCCAGCCAATTCACAAAACAGTAAACCAAGCCCTGATTTGTAGCATTTGCTGATCTCCAGAAGGCAAATGCTCCCAGGGAATGCTACACAATTGGCTCTTGGGAGCCCGGCACAGTCCTCCCTAAATCTGACAGACACCTTAATGGTCCGTGGGCCATCGACTAGATCAGGAAGGCCTTCCTGCCTTCTCAGACCTTCTGGATCCTTTTCTGTTTTCAAGGCTCAGGTTGTGCTCCATATTACATGGGAGAAACTACCCCTGGTTCCTCCTCCCAGGAGAAATTATTCTCTCCCCCTCAAATTCTCCTAGAGCACTTGGTCTGATGTTTTCTTGTTCCCTTTCTTCCCCATCTCTATTGTATGTGTCCATGTGTGTGTTACATTCAAGAAGCTCCAACAGAATGGAAGCTCCTGGGGGCAAGACTGTGTCCTTTTGTCTTTGTATCCACAGGGCCCGGCCTGGGATTTAGCACCTACTATGGTGGGTAAATGATGAGATTGATTGGCGAGCAATAAACTGTCCGGCCTTTTACAACTTAAAAAATTAATTTTATGATTTGCAAGATTTCTTTTTGCTGCACTAATTGTGCCCAATTTGTGGATGTAAGATTCCAGCACCTGCCCATGAATGCTTCCTCATGAAAACACCCTTCATGTCCAATACCAAGTGGGTTTTTGAAAATAAGACGAGTTTTCTAAGTCTAGATTTGACCGTGTAGTTCAGAGGTTTTCACTGGGTTTTAAATCAGACCTGAGCTTCAGGCCATCAAAGCAAGATCATGTCTACTTTTGGGGGGCATTTCTTAACTTCCCACAAAGTGCGGCTTGGTGCAGGATCGCTTTGTGATATTCCAGCTGCATCTGGGGATTTTTGATTCAAACGCTATTGAAAACCCATGGGCTATGATGGAGCCCACACTTGGAAGAAGCCACTATTTGTCAAGTCAAGGGGATGCTGAGGGCCACGTGGGCAGACCAGGCAGGTTAAATGATTTGGAGATTTGTGCCCTGATGTGTGGTCTAGAAAGGGAGAAGCTGAGGAAAGAGTGAGGGGAGAAGTCCCAGGCCCAAAGCCAAGGCCCGGGACCTTCAGGCCCAGTTCTGGGGAGCAGCTGGAATTTTCAGGAAGCTGCCTGCCAGCACAAGGCCAAAGGCTTGTGTCCGTCCTCAGTATTACTCAGCGTTTCTGCACGACGGAGTTGTCGGCACTTTTGTACATGTGTCTAAAGGAAAGCATTTTGAACACGGGCTTGGGCACATTTTGTTCTAAAACTCTGTTCCCTAGAACATAAGGAGGAGAGGATGGAGGCAGGTTCTTGGGACCATCGCTCTTACCTGGGTTTCGGAGTGGGCCATACTCTCCGGGGAGGAAGTCCAACTTCCGCGTTTGGCATCGTAGGGAGGGACCGCCATCTTGGGGGTCTTTCCAAGGTCCTCGTCTGAGGTGTCCAGGTCGGCAAAATACTGGAGCTGGGGCTGGTCACTCCCCGTGGCTTCTCCATCTGTGGGGGTGAGTGTGAATTCATAGATCTGGAAGTGGAAGGGGACCCCCCATCCCTACAATCAGAAGGCCATAGATTTATGGTGTTAAGGGCCATTGAGTGCAGCCCCCTCATTTCATGGGAGAGGAGACAGAGACACAGAGAAGACCCTTGCTTAGGATCAGGATTAGCCAGTTCCTGGATAAGTAGCCCAGAGCCCCTGACTCTAAGTCCATTTCTCCATTACCCTGAGCCAAGTGAAAGCTCCCACTCTAGATAATCAAAACTGAAGGGCCTGCTGACCTATTAGAAGGGGGTGCTGACCTGTTAGAAGGGCCTGCTGACCAGCAGCACCTCCTTTGGACAGGGCCCATTCCTGGAGGACCCCATGTCTGCTCCCAGGGAGAACCCTGAAGCTTACCAGGGCTGGGCTTCCTTTCCAGGCTGGAGTCCCCCGGCAGAGAGCCCTGGGGGCTGCTGCGTCCCTGCTCCTCCAGAACATCCTGGGACTCTGGGGTGAGGCCGGTATGGCTGACCAAGGCATCTCTGAGGGAGGCAGCTTCCTCGTCATGGACACTTGCACTCGGAGCACCGGGGAGGGTCTGAGCACCGGAGCACACAGTTAGGGGAGTGAGGAGCCTGTGCGCCCCCCCCCCCCCATTTAACTCATTCAATGGGCACGAATGAGGCAAAAGAGTTATGGAAAGTCTATAGACTAAGAAGTTTTCATTGTGGGAGAAAGGATCATTGGGGAGAAAAGGCTTAGAGATGCCAGGAAACTCAGAGACCATTTTACAGAGGAGGAAACTGAGGCCCTGCAGTCACCTGTATGACTGGCCCAAAGTCACACAGATAATGAAGAGCAGCTCCTCCCACTCCAGACTGGCCCTTTCCACTGAACCCCCCCTGCTGGAGGCCCAGCAGGACACGGGCTCATCCTCAGAGCTCAGAGCGCCCCTGCAGGGATTTTTCAGAACGCCCACTAACAGGCTCCTGTCTCCCCTCTGGGGCCCGATGGGGGCGGGATGGCCCTCTGCCACGGACAGAGGCTCGCAATCTGGTCCAGCGGAGGGTCTGGATCCCAGGGATTCTCAGCCTGTCTGTTGTCATGGGGCTTGCTGAGAGCCAGAGAGCGGAGCCGGCCTTTGCCCCTGGGGTAACACTGACTGGTGGCCAGACAGTTCTGAGTGTGGGACCAAATCCTGGCTCTGCCCTAATACTCAGCCCCTCGATGGGCCCCTTTGCTTCTTTATTAAAAGCAAGATGCGTGAGGGGAAGACCCTGAGGATGAGCCCAAAGCCCTGCCGGCCACACAGTGCTCGCCACTGGCCCTGACTTTGGGGGGAGCCAGTAGGAGACCGAGCCAGAGAAACAGGGGAGGGGTCATGAACAGCTTTGGGGGGCTGGTCCTTGTGTCGGAGGCTGGCCGCGCTGCCGGGCAGGATGGCACTAGTGTGCGGCTGCCGGGGCCGGTCAGGAAAGCCCCTCCCCCCCAACCCCGTACCTGGAGGCCATCCAGGGCCGTTGGAGAACGCTGAGGAGACTGAGGCCGAGGCTGGGCAGGGGGGTCGGAGTCCAGGTCAAAGTCAAAGAGGTGAACTGACAGCAGCCGCTTTTCCTTGGGACAATGGGGCCAGGGAGAGGAGGGCAAAAGTCAAGGTCAGCAGCGTCCACTGCGGGGCACCAGCATCCACTGGGGGGCACCAGTGTCCGCGTTTCCTCAGGATAATAGGGGGCAAGGCAGAGAAGGGCAAAAGTCAAGGTCAGCAGCGTCCACTGGGGGGCACCAGCGTCCACAGAAAGACACCAACGTTCACTGCAGGGCACTAGCATCCACTGGAGGATGTGGCTGATCCCAGGAAAAAGACGGAAAGTCTTGTTCCTCCCCGGCTGGGAGAGTAGCGGAGTTTTGTAGCAGCAGAGCTCAGCAGCGCCCGCTCTGGTGCCTCCCAGAGAAGCCCTGAGTGCCAGGCATCAGGGGGGCGAGGGAAGGGCCCGGGCAGGGGGGACGGGGAGCGGGGACACTCACCCTGCCCGGACGCGGAGCCTCGGGGCCGCCCAGGGCCTCCTCTCCCGACGTCCGCCCGCTGTCCCCGCTGCCTCCCGCGGGAGAGAACTGGCCGCCACCTGTGATGGACGGGGACGGGCTGCATCACTGATGCAGAGCTGAGGGCAGCCCCTCCAGCCACAGATAAGGGGACAGGCCAAGAGGGGCCACGGGGTCACGCTGCTACCGAGTGCCCCAGGGGGCTTCGAACTTGGGCCTCAACTCAAGTGCAGGACTCTGGCTACTTTCCCTCCCTGCCCAGGGACCATGGGAGGATGGAGGACAGGGATAAGAAGCGGGTTCTCACTGAAGTATCTGTGTTTACTAAAAATCTCATGGATAAAACGAGTCCAATTCAACCTTTTTTTCCTTCCCTCCCTCCCTTCCTTCCTTCCTTCCTTCCTTCCTTCCTTCCTTCCTTCCTTCCTTCCTTCCTTCCCTTCTTCTTTTTTTCCTTCCCTTCTTCTTTTTCCCTCCCTCCCTCCTTCCTTCCTTCCTTCCTTCCTTCCCTCCCTCCCTCCCTCCCTCCCTCCCTCCCTCCTTCCTTCCTTCCTTCCTTCCTTCCTTCCTTCCCTTCCTTCCTTCCTTCCTTCCTCTCTGTTGCTCCCTCTTTATATGTCTGTCTTTCCATCTCTGTCTCTGTCCATGTATCTCTCTCTCCCTCTCTGTCTCTGACTCTTCCCTCACAGGTGGAGTCTCTTTGAGCCCCATCTCCCATCCCCTTTCTGCAGCCTGCAGCCTCTCCAAGGAGAAGCATGATTGAGGGAGCAATGGGGGGGGGCTTTCCCTCAGGACTCTGGGTGATTCTCTGACCAAGGCTGGTCAAGCGCGTGAGCTCTCCTCCAGAGCGGGGGCCACTTACTGTGGACATCTGGGACGCTGTGGGCTCTGCTGTGAAGACCTGGGAGCGAAGGGAAGACATTCACTGAGAAATAAACGAGATGATGTGGAGGAAGCTTCAAGCCATTCATCCAGGTCATCTTCCTCCTCCTCCTCCTCTTCTTCCTCCCCCCCCCTCCTCCCCACCACCATCACCACCATCATCACTGCCAGCAGCATCCTCTGGAAGGCAGCACCTGGTAGCCCCCGAGGTCACACAGAGCAGCGTGGGAATGTGACCGAGACACTTGCTAGCTGGGGGACCTGGGCAGGCCTGCCTCGCTTTACTTTTCTGTAATATTGGGACCATATGGGAACCTGCCTCGGTGGAGCTGCATTGAAAAAGCTTTGAGAACCTAAGAGAGCCAAGGAAGTGGCAGCTGGAGCTTCCTTGTCAGGACTCCGCCTGCCATTCAGCAGGAAGGCCTGCAAATGTCCCTTCTCAGACCCTGCCGGCCGCGCTTCTCCTTTCCCAGAGGCCACCGGGCGCCCGGAGCCCATGTCGAACCCGGAGCCGGGAATCCTGTCTGAGCCCCTCACTAGCTGGGGAACCCCAGGCAGCTTGCTCAGCCTCTCTGAGCCCGCTTCCCTGTAATTCGGGGGGTTTGCACTTGGACATCTCTGCGGGGCCTGTTCCAGATCCTGTCCCTCCCAGGGAGCTCTGCGCCGGAGGCGGGATGCTCGGCTTTCCGGCCCATCCTTAGGTATCATGGTCTCCTCTGGGGCTAGAGAAGGGGCAGCTGAGGGAGACAAAGCGCAATGGAGCAGGGAGGCTCGCGCTGTACAAGGCCGCCACCTGCTGGTGGAAATAACCTCAGCTCTGTAACATCGCAAATTCAGAGGAAAGAGATCTCAGGAGCATCTCTTCTGACATCCTTCTTCCCCCATTCCCCCATTTTACAGAAGAGGAAACTGAGGCTGATGCAGATTAAACGACTTGCCTGAGGAGCTGCCCCCATTTGTGTAATTGGGAGGAAATGATTCGACTACTTGATTTCCTCTTCTTATTTACATTATTTTTGTCTTAATTGTTTTTATTATCAGGAGCCTGCTAGATGGCCCAGTGGCTAGTGTGCTGACTAGAGTAAAAAATCTAGCTTCAGGGACTTCCTAGCTATGTGACCTTGGGCAAGTCACTTAATCTGTCTGCCTCAGTTTCATCATAGGTAAATTGGGGATTATAACACCTAAATCCTAGGGTTGCTGTGAGAATTGAGATGCTTGTTCTCATATCTGTCTCTCTCTCCCCTTCCCCCTTTCTCCCTATCTCTGCTTTTCTCTCTCTGTCTCTCTGTCTCTCTCCCCCCCATTTCAGCTTCTCTCTGTCTTTGTCTCTGTGTCTCTTTGTCTGTCTCTCTCATCCTCTCCCATACAGCTCTCTCTCTCCCTTTATCTCTCTGTCTCTGTCTGTCTCTCTCCTCCCCTCCCCACTCTCATAGACCCCACAGGCTCCTGCTGAGATTTGCATCATTTGATTACCACGGGCAGTTCACCTTCAGTCTGGAAAAGTCACTCAGGATTCCTCCTGTGGATTGGCCCCATGAAATTCATATTGCCCCCCCCCACTCCCTACACAAATGGGGGCAAATCATTTAACTTGTACCAGCCTTAGTTTCCTCATCTGTAAAATGGGGGAGAGGATCCTTCCCCATTAGGCTCCTGAAGTCTCCTTCCTCTCCAAAGTCGAGGTCCTAGAGAGCTGAGCTTATTTTCCACCAGTGTATGCAGAGGAGAGCAGACTGGGATTCAGACTTCTCTCTTCCCCCCCCCCCCCACTCTTACCTAAAGCAGGGGAGCTCCCGGGTCCGTGGTGCAGCCTGCCCCAGAGAGAGCGCATCACCTTGTCGCTCCCAAAGCGCTTAAACCTGGCTCTCACGTGTTCATAGTACCACTCAAGGGAGCCCGTCTTCACGACTCTGCCAGAGGAAAGATCGCCTCGTGAGCCAGGTGCCAGCTCTTCGTCTGCTTCTCTCCCCGTCAGTACGCTGATGTCTCACCCGATGGTCCCACTACTCAAAATCTCAATAATTCAGAGATCTCCGATGTCATCAGACTGGTGCTCCTTTCACAGATGCAGATAGCAACCTCTCCATGGCTTAGCCCCAGCTCAGTGTTTGGAATGAGTTTGCCCCCAGAAGCTAACATGAGAATGAGCCCTTTTCAGCCCCATTGGTGAGTCTTCCCAAAGCCTGGAGGGAAGGAGCTCCCCCTCTAGCCTTCACATCCTTTCCTAGAGATTGTGTTCCCATGCCATAGCCTTCAGGACCCCAAGCTTGTCTTCTTGCCCCATGGGGACATCACAGAAGAACTTCAGTAACAGCATAGAAGTCCCCATTTGCATTCCTATAGGACTTCCGATATCACAAGGGACTTTTCCCACTGTAATCCTCTGCTTCTTGGCAGAGTGGGAAAAACCAACAAACTCTAAATTTGAGTGAGTTCCTTCGAAAGAAAGTCTGGTGCAAAGGACAGAAGCTTGGATTTGGACTCAGAAGCTTTGGGTTCAAATCTTTGCTCTGTCATTTACTCCCTGCATGAATTTGGGTAAGACCCTGGCTCCCAGTTTGTTCTTTTATAAAACGAGCAGTCTGGCTTAGATGATCTTTGAGATAGTTTCTAGTTCTTAATCCATGAATTGTGCAGGCTGCCTTATTATCCCCAATTTACAGATGAGGAAGATGAGACCCAGAAAGAAAGTGACTTGCCTAAGGTCACACAGCTTAAGTTCTGTATCTAAGCCGATTCCAAGTTCCCTGTTCCATAAAAATCTCTGATCATAGGCTTGCAAAGAGCTTTCCTGCCCGCCTTCCCAACAGCCCCATGGAACCACAGAGGCCACTCATCCAGCCCAGTCAGCCCGTCCCACGGAGCCCTCACCTGGCCAGCTGGCACGGATCGCAGACCCAGCCTTGTTCTCGCCGGTTGTAAGTGCCGCACTTTTTGCAGGTGTACAGCTGACAGTCCAGGCACTGGCGTTTGCTATTGAGCAGGAAGCGGTAGGGCTGGAGGCAGTGGCCGCAGTGGGTCTCGTTCAGCTGGGCCTGGTCGGACAGCACCTCTTTCTTTGTGCTCTCTTTCTGGATCTTGCCCTTCAGTTCCCTTAGGGAAGTACCAGGAGATGGAGAAATGGCTTGTGAGGATGCTGAGTCCAGGCTGCCTAAGTCACACTAATGACTGGAGCCCAAGGCTGTGGGTTTATATTCTATCTCCCTTTGAGGCTCCAGAGGGGCCTTTTGAGCCTCTCCAGGGCTTTGCACATAGTAGGACGTTTCTCCATGAAAGCTTTGAATGACTGATTTAATGAGAATTTGTACATGGATTGACTGGATCAATGAATTTTACTAAATGTCTGTGCCCAGTGCTTGGCCCTTATACAACATGTAAAATCCTGAGACTGGAAAGAGTCAGAGACCCCGCCTCTTCTTGCTGAATTAAAAGCTGAGGATCCAACTTAGGGAACACTTTCAGAAGTGAATTGAAGGAGGAACAGGCTAAGGAGGGGCTGTAAATGGTGAAAGATTCAAAAGATGGAAGAGAAAAGATGGTGCCAAAGAAATGGAGGAATGAGGAAGAGAATGGTAGAGCCTTGGGCCACTTCCACTTCCCATCTCAATGATTTGGGCAGGTCACTAATCTCCTGGGTCTCAATTTCCTTATCTGTACAATGGGAAGAGATTAAATAGGATCTTTTGTTCATTCTGCCCTCCTTAAGATTGAGTGACATTCACACTCCCCTTTAGTCTCCTCTGAGACCTCAGCAGAGCATGAAGATGGTGGGTGATGGTGGTGGGGATGTCAATGGCAGTGGAGCCCAAGCTCAGGCAGGACCTGCTCAGCTGATGACAAAGTGAAGAAAGCTTTGGATCTGGGGGCAGGAAAACCCGAGTTCAAATCCTGCCGTTCTGTGACTCTAAGCACACAGCTTCCCTTTTTCTGACTCAGTTTCCTCAAATGGGGATAATAATAATACAGCATATTGGGGACCAGAGTTAAAGTCCCACGTCAGATATGGGCAAATCAGCCTTTACCCTCTCTGAGCTTCAGCTTCCTCCTTTGGAGAATGGGGATAATTGCCTGGATACGGAGGTTCAAAGTGAAAACAGTCATGTCTTGGGATCCATAGCAGGAAGGTATCTACCCCAAGCCAGTGGCCATTCAAGAGTTAAGGAAGCTGGGGCCCTTCGGGGATGCTCCAGCTGGCTTTCATTTGACCCCTGGAGATTCAGAGGCTGGTGTGTCAGGCCTCCCGCTGCCATCACCCCTCGGGGCAAGCAGCTGACTTTCCCTTCCAGCTCACGTTGTGTTTGCTCAGCCGGGTGCCTTCCAGTTGGCTCCCGGCGGCCCCTTCTGGAGCACTCAGCGCTGGGCAGCTCCAGGGGCCTCCTCCCTGAGCAAGCGGGAGCCTATTTGTGTCCCGAGCCCCGGATTCTGGCTGAGCTTATCTCCAGAAGCCCTGCTTGTTTGTAGTGACTCCCAAGCCTCAACTCTTCCTGTTGGCTACCGGGGGAAGGTGAGCAGGGTGATATTTAGCTTCTAGGCTGGGCCCTTTAAAGAAGGTGTTTCCCTTTTTGCCTTCTCTAGCCAGGTCGGGCCTACGTCTTTCCGCCATTGACCCCTCATCTTGGAGCTCCCTCTGAAACTCAGGGATGGGGGCAGGAAAGGGGCTGACAACCCAAATGACTGCGCCAAGTGCACGTGGAAGTTCCAACGGTGCCAAGATCCAGGGATGAAGCGTGAAATGGAACTCAAGTCAATCCCCCAGCATTAATTAAGCCTCACAGGGTGTTAGTCACTGTGCAGGATCCCAGGGATAAGGGGAAAGCTATATATATATATATATATATATATATGTGTGTGTGTGTGTGTGTGTATGTATACATGGACATCCATATATATGTGTGTATTATGGACGTATGTGTTTGTGCTGAGGGCACTTGAGGAAAGAATGACTGGGTATGGGAGGCCAAATCATGATGCAGCGAAAAGAGCCACGGGTTCAAATCCCAGTCACGCCTGGGTAACTGGGAGACCTCAATTTTCTCCTTTGTAAAAAGAGGAATAGGAGCGGGAGTGGATCAAATACCCTCAGGAACCCTAGTTTCTAACGGGGAGACAGCATATTCATAAGCAGGTACATGCAAGATACATAGAGATTATATGAGCAGTGAAGATGGGGGAGGAAGGGGAGATCTCGTAGCTGGCAGGGCCTGGAATGAGGAGCTTGAGCTGAGTCAGTGAAGATTGCAGAAGGTGACTCATGCTGGCCTCTGACTCTAGCCCTGAGTGATTCTGGCCCAGGTCCTCCCATGATTCCTTCAGCAGCAGTTCACCCAGTGTGCTGGGTGGGGTAGGGAGGAGGCCTCTAGCTCTTCTGACATTGAATGGTGGGCTGTCTATCACTTGAGCACACTGAACATGCTGAACCTTCCCCCCTCCCCCTCACTATTCTATTGGCTTTTGGGTGATATATAATTCTTGGGTTCCAAGATTGATGGGCACAGAACATCTCCAGAAGATGACTGATGTCAGAAAAGTGGGGGTTATTTTAGAAAGATACTTGGAGGGGGCAGCTAGGGGGCACAGTGGATAGAGCAGCACCAGCTTTGAAGTCAGGAGGATCTGAGTTCAAATGTGATCTCAGACACTTAACACTGCCTGGCTGTGTGACCCTGGGCAAGTCACTTAACCCCAATTGCCTCAGCAAAACAAAACAAAACAACCCCCCCCCCCCCCCCAAAAAAAAAAAAACCTGGGGTCATTAAAATCACTGGTCAACTTCCCAAAGACCATCCAGGTCACTCTCCTCCTCCTTCTGAATTCTCATTTTGAAAACTGCTGAAGGCTGAATCAAAGGAGACTTGCCCCCTTCTATCCCACGGGACACCCCTGAAACCCAGGCCACATTTTTATTCCTGTGTGCCTAGCATAGGAAACATCTGTTGATTGACCGGCTAATTGACTTCTAAGCTTCAAAGATGGGTGGTTTAATGTAGTGGAGAGAGCGTTGGACTTAATATTGGGAAGTCCTGGGTTTGAATCCAGTCTGAAATGCTAGGTGACCCTGGGTAAGTTAGTTCACCTCTCTGAGACTTAGTTTTCTCTTCTATAAAATGGGGATATTGGTCAGTTCCCCATATGAGGTTCTATGGGGTTCTCTCTCAGGTTTACAATGAGGATCAAATGTGATAAAAACAAACTTTAAAATGTTGCATGAAAAGCCAATCATTTGTAGCCTGGTGCAGCTGGCACTGGAGGACAAATTGCCGGTGTAGAAAAGAAGGTGGGAGAAGAATGAGAGTAAATGGCGGACAGCACCAAGGTCCTCGGGTGTGCTTTTAGTGTTAGCAGACACTGAGGAAGGCTGCCAGTCTGGGACTAGAACCCTAGGCTACAGCCTGAATTTAGTCATTCAAGAAACAAGCACCTACTGTGGGCCCTTAAGAAATTGACAATTTAGGGAGGGAGATAAGATAGCTTGGGAAAGCTCACTGGCCCTCTCCCTGTGGGACTAAGGAAGGCCGAGAGTCTCCCAGCAGGAGGAGGACTGGGGGTCCTGTGGAGAGGTTTGGGGGAAGAGGATGGCTCCCCATGCTATGAAAGGATCCCGGGTTCTCAAGTTTCCTAATGACACGAGAGGATGTGGTCCACCTCTAACCCCCACCAGGGGTCAGGCTGGACAGGGGAAGAGCAGAGTTTTCTCCCTAGTAGACAAGGAGCACAGATCAGGGAATCAATTCAATTCAGTTCAATTCATGGGGATCCTAGGTTTAGAGCAGAAAAAGATCTCAGAGAGGATCTAATTGTTGAAATCAGTTCAAGCCCTTCATTATAGAGACGAGGGACCTGCAAGGTCACACCAGCATTAATTGGACAAAACCCTCAAAAGGTAGAATCACTTCCAATGGGAGTAAGGACCTGGAGGACTTTTATCCTGAATTCTACATTGTCTTTGACCTTTCCTCAGCATCCAGGCCCTTTGTTATAAAGAAAAGACCTAAAGATCATCTAGTCTCTCAGGTCACAGAGCGTCTGTGATCACAAGCTTTGTGTAAGCAACGTGACAAGTATTGAGTTGGGGGCCTTTACTGTTGGGGAAGATTCTTTCTTTTTCTCTCCTTCTTCCTCCCTCCCTCCTTCCCTTCTTCCTTCCCTCCCTTTCTCCCTCCCATCTCTTTCTCCCTTCTCTTCCTCCCTTCTTCCCTCCCTTCCTCTGTTCCTTCCTTCCTTTCTTCCTTCCTTCCTTCCTTCCTTCCTTCCTTCCTTCCTTCCTTCCTTCCTTCCTTCCTTCCTTCCTTCCTTCTTTCCTCTCTCCCTTCCTTCTTTCCTCCTTCTCTCTCTCTGTCTCTCTCTCTCTCTTCTTCCTTTCCTCCCCTCTTTCTCTTTCATTTTAAAAAAGCATTACTGCTGTCTCTGGTTTGTATATAATAGTCATTTCTGGAAAACAAACAACAACAAAACCCAAACTCTCCCACTTCTCCCTCCTCTTTCCCCTGGAACAGAATCCTTCTTTGGAACAAAGCCGTTAATCCAAAATAACCTACACAGACTATGCAGTGTCTGACAACGTCTCCATTGTTTATCCCCCACCTTTCTGCTGGGAAGAAGGAAGTGGATTTCATTATCTGTCTTTCAAGATCATTGTTAGTTTTTCAATTACTCATATTTTATTTTCTTTCCCGTCTGTGGAGACGTGGGGGACTGTGGGTGTAGAATTGCTTATGTACTTTCAGACATAACTAATATGTTGATCGATCTTGTTGAAGTGTTGTTTTTTTCCCCTCCTTTTAAAAAACTTTATTATAGTATAATAATAGTCTGGAGGGATGACTAGAAAGTTGGTCAGAAGACTTAAGATCAAGTACTGCCTCTGCCAATACAGATCATGTACTGGTTGTGTGACTTTGAGCAAGTAATTTCTTTTTCCAAGACTCCAGGTAGCTCCCTGATGCCATAAATCTCAGAGAAGAAGCTGACCTACATTGATAGAGGGAGTTCTTATATTAAATGAAATTTCCCTAGCTTCTCTATTATTCCCTTTGTTCATTTGCAATTCTTTTGAGAACCGTGTGCTCATATAAGGAGGGGACAGTTGGGAAAAGAGACACACAGTTGTTTCTCAAGTATCTGGGCTGAGTGGTAAGGTCCAAAGTACTTTAGCATTTTCATTACAATATAGTAATGGAAGAACTTTAGCATATAGTCGGGAGGGAAAGCTGTTTGATTCATTTTTGTATGCTCCTCAGTACAAGAACCAAACTGTATTAGATAGGTCCTATGCTAGATGCTAATGGTTAAAAGATGGTCAAGAATTGTCCCCATTTTTCTCCCCTAACTCCCTAGTATGAAAGCTCTTGGAGAGCAGTTCTCTTCTCTTTGACTTTGCATCTTTAGAACTTGGCATACAGTAGGTGCTTAATTGTTGTTGAATTGATTTGCATTGACTATGATTTATAATAGAGCAGGATAAGCCTAGAAATTGAGGAGTTCCCCATTGGAGTTCCTGGTCCATTGTGTTAGGTGTAATATGATGGGCTTCCGGTGAAAGAACTTGGGCCTTGAAGAAAAGATAGTCTTTCCACAAATAGATAGGGGGGTGAATGGCTGGTGATGTAGACATTTGGTGATCTGATATCTTCAAGAACCAGCCCTCTGATAAGGAAAGATGGTCACACTTTCCATACCTCCTCTGATAGGCAGGGCACTGATGGCTACTTCCTCTTTCTTTGAACGTTCTTCTCTTGGCTCTCTTGACTCCATTTATATCCTAGCTGGCCTTTTCCCACTCCAGAGGGAGAAAGGCTTTTCTTCTTCCAATCTAGCAAGCTAAGAGTGCCCAAAGATCTACCCTTGGACCTTTGTACCTCTCTCTTGTTCTCAGAGAAACTGTCTACTTGCATGATCTCAGTATTCCCCTATTGTCAGGTCCCAATTAGTGCAAACCAGGAACCTCCTGAAGTGAATTTGCAATATTCAAAGTTATAATTCTGTAAAACATGGCATTGGCTCTTGTCCAATGGAAAGAAGCAGTGAGAATTTGATTAATGTGACCACTTAAGAGTCTTTGTTATTGACATCAATGCAGCTGATGCCCCGACTAGCCTTGGGGTAAAACATGGATTTTTTTGGTCCCAGTAAATCTTTCCTTCTCAGAAATCCAAATAAAATATTAAAAATTCTCTAATCTCTATCTTGCCTCAGTTTCTCTGCCATTACAGTGGAAGAATTTTCTGGCATGTGTGCATCTATAAAGTTCATTTATAAAATATGTTTAAATTTCATTCATAGGATCCTACATCTAGAATTGGGAGGGAGTCAGAAGTCCATTTTACAAATGGGGAAACTGAGCTCATGGAGGAAAGTTACTTCATCAAGGCCACAGAGAAAGTCAGCATTAAAAGTGAAATTTGAATCCAAGTCCTTTGACTCCAGAGCAATGCTCTTTCTGTTGTCTTAATACGTGCATATTAAGCACCTACTGCGTACCAGAAACAGAAGATACAAAAGAAAAAAAATTAGTTCCTGTCTTTAGGAGTTCCATTCTCTTGGGCTAAGATACCCTATGCAAACAGAAAACTAAAGACAAAATTGCTTACTCTAATCGTTCTTCTTCTTTCTTTCGAAGATCGAAGTCACGCTGAACCACCTCCCAAATATGCTTGGCCTCTTCATCTGTCAGCTTGGAGAGATCCAGTTTTCTGCCCATTATTGCTGGTGGGTCAGGATGGCACCCTAAATGTCACAGAGAACGTAATCAGCTGAGGAGAAGCCATACCATCCAATTTGCAATTTAATTGTTCTCAGCAAGCACTTAAGTCATAGGACCCTATATCACAGGTACCATCTATGACCTTGGAACTTGTGGTCTACTAAAACCCCAGATCTCTTTCAGACAAGTCACTAATTAGTTGCCTCCTAAACTTCAAGCATCTGTGACTTTGTGCGGGCACTCAATTACTCAGTGAAGTTTGTAGCCCCTTTCCACCTCAGTAGAGAAATTTTAATAGTTGTTATTCCCAATAAAATAAAGATGAAACATGTCACTTACCACCTGATAGAGAGGTGACGAACTTAAAATGAAGAAAGAGACCTACATTTATGGACATGACTAATGAGAATTCCCTTCCTCCATAGGACTATGTAAATATGAGTTGATGAATTTATTTTTCATTTAAAAAAATTCTTGTTGTAGATAAGGATTGTGGGAGGAAAAAGATTTATTAAAAAAGCAGTTAATTAGGAAGAAGAGAGAAATGTTATGACTGAAAATTTGCATATTCATAAGGACGAGCATCTCCAAGCTTAGCTGGTATGGTCTTTGGACAAGAGAACTACAGTCTGATCAAAATAGAGTGCAAAAAATAGTGCACACTCATGGACACACACGTGCACACACACACAGGCATATGGTCATAGGTTCTTAGCTTCAGAGTTAGGAGTGAATTTTGAGACTATCTCGTCCAACTTTCTATTATCAGTTGTGAATATGAAGCACTTAAACTATACCAGCTTAAGTCCTTAAGCTCTGTCCTTGGTGCTGAGGACACAGTTATCAAACAGTTCCTGCCCTCTGGGAGCTTGCATTTGAATGGAGGAGGTAACATGTTGATAGAAAAATATATATAAGAAAATAAATACCTAGTAAATAGATAATTTTTTGGGGGGGTAGCAGCTAGGAGGGGGGCCTCTTGTTGGAAGCAGTGCTGGAGCTGAATCCTGAAAGAAG
The DNA here is from genome assembly GCF_902635505.1 of Sarcophilus harrisii. NCBI lineage: Eukaryota > Metazoa > Chordata > Mammalia > Dasyuromorphia > Dasyuridae > Sarcophilus > Sarcophilus harrisii. Next base: position 457,789,009 of record NC_045429.1, read on the forward strand.
TGGAGGATTCTCCTCCTCTTACTACCCATTGCCTCCTCCACTACCAGGCATTTCTAAAACATTTTAAGATCCACAAATTGCTTTATATGTAAGATCTTATCTGAGGCAGTTAGACACTCTGGGTGTCTATTCTCATTTGCAGATGAAAGAACTGAGTCACAGGGGGAGCAGCCATTTGTATAGGGTCATATAGGTAGTAAATTGTGGAGCTGGGATTCAAACCCAGCTCTCAGTCTAGAACTCTTCTCTTCTACCAGAATCTAAAAGTTTTTAGTGAAGAGTAGATGAGAAATCCAAAGCCTTAATGCAAGCTTGAGGACATGGCAATATGTGAAGAGTTTAAAAAAACTCTTTCTTCAGGGTTCACTGAGGCTTTCAAGTCTACCAGGCAAGTTGAACGCCCAAAGGCTGCATCTGCGATTGCAAAAAGGCATCACACAGACTTGATTCTTATGAAAGGAAATATCTGCCTCAAGAAGGGTCATGTGCTTTCTCTGCTGGGTTTGGAGTGACGATGACGGGAAGGGGGAAGTGGGAGGTTGGACTCCATCAGATATAGCTGATTCTAATGGGCTCAGCTGCTGTCATGGGGTTTAAGGTCACACTCCTGCAGAGTCTGATGGAATAAATGATGAATGATTTCTAAAGCCAATTGGCTAACAGAGAAGTCTAGCAGACCTTGACACTGAGGACCAAAGGCCTTCGTGAATGCAGTCCACAGCTGGCCGCCATTTTGTATCAAAGTGACCTGTAGTTTCTAGTCTGTGAACATTTTGGATCTGCCAGTAAAATATAAGATATTGGGGGGGGGTTAGAATAAATCTTTTCATCCCCAGTTCCTGGCACATCATAGAAACTTAATAAATGCTTAGGGCTCTGAAGTCAGGAAGACTCCACTTCCAAAGTTCAAATCCATCTTTAGACATTTATTAGCCATGTGACCCTAGCTAAATCATTTAGTCTCATGTATAAAATGAACCGTAAAAAGAAATGGCAAACTACTCCGGCGTTTCTGCCAAGAAAACTCCGAATGGGGTCAAAGAGAACTGAACAAAACTGAAATTGCTAAGCAATAACAACTAAACACTCGCTGATTGATTGACAGAGTAGCTCACGACTCTTTCTAAAGGGGGTTGATCAAGGTTTTCCCTGGAGAATCAGGGGAGGCACGAGAGCACTTTTGGGCCATTTTAAAATCTGTCAAGCAACAGAAGGATGGTCCTCATTTTGCTTGGCCCCATAGGGGAAAACCCAGAACAAGAGACTGAGGGGCAAAGAGGGAAGTTGGACCTTTACAGAAGGAAAAGCTTGCCAAGGAGAGCTGATCCAAAAAGGAATGGGAGGGGAGGGGAAGGAAGAAATAGGAGGAAAGGAGGACGGAGAAGGAAAGGGGAAGGGGAGGGGAGGAAGGGGGGAAGAGGAGAAGGAGGGAAAGGGAGTTCCTCTTTTTTGGAGATCTCTAGGCAGAGAATGGACTAAAATTCCTGGTCAGAGGTGGGGATTCCTATTCAGGGCCAGGTGACTTCTTCCCCAGCCCCGAGATGTGGATTTTCACAACCCTTACATAGACTTACTGGGAGTTTTCCGAGTGGAATCCAGCTTGGGCAATAGGTGAGAGCACTGAGGGCTTTCAGGGCCCTTTCCCAGGCCCTTTGAGCAGGTGGTCCACTGTGCTCACTCTCCTAGGCTAACACTGAGAAGCCTCAGAAATGGGGAAGTGATTTCCCCTCCTTGGAGCACCCTTTTTTTCCATTCTGGATTCCAAGGCTTTTTTCTCCCTCAGACCAACCCACTGACCAAAAATATTCACCATGAAAATGTTAATCAAACAACTTCTTTCCCAGATCCTGGGCTTTTAGATTCAGAGTTGGCAGAGTCCTCCGAGACCGTCTAATCTAACCTCCTTGATTTACAAATGAGGAAACTGAGACCCAGAAAGGTCAAAGGATTTGGCTAGGTCACATGAACTCCTATCTGTCGGCTTCCAGTGCAGTCCATCCTCCACTCTGGCATACTTCTTCCCTCAAATTTATTCTACCAGGAAGATGGGCAAAACTAGCTTTTGCCAGCTGGAAACTGCCCATCAGCCTCTTCATGGCCAGCATGAAAAGTCACCTTCAGCTGCCCAGAGCCTGCTTTCCTTTATAAACCTCTAGGAGCCTCGGGGTCACGGCAGAGCTCCAGTTCACAGGCTACCCTGTCCGACCGCCCTGAGCACCCAACGCCAGCTTCACAAACAACACTGTTCTGTGAGCGGTGTAAGGGCGGGGAGGAGAGTTGGTATGCCACAGGCTTCCCACTTCTCATGGAAGGTTCAATTCGGTTCTTGGGTGGAAAAAATCCTTCCAGATGCCCCCTAGAGCAAAATGAATGGCTGGGTTTCAATGGAACAAAATGCCCTCTTCCTCATGAAAAACAGGGGTGGTTTTCTTTAATTTTTATTTTTCCCATCTCTCCCTCTCTTCTGAAGTATTTAAGCCCACAGTGAGGGCATTCATTAACATCAAAGCCACACAGTATATCCTAACAACCAACCCCGACCATGACCATCAGCTGACTTAGCTGTTTTCTCACTCTATCTTGGAAAGGCCAAACCCCAAACCTCATATGAGAAAAAATGTGGCTCCTAAGAGTAGCACAATCAAAGCCAATTATGGAAACCCCTCACTTACTCATGTCCCCCCCCAATCAATCAATTGACAAGTAGTTATTTATTGAGTTCCTCCAAAGTTCTAAGCCAACGAAGGGCAAAAAGACAGGGCTCCAGTCAAGTGCCCAGAATGTAGCTGAGATCTAAAGAGTAAACAAGAATAGGCTCCGGAACCTAAATCATCATCATAGAATTTGTGCCTTAAAGTTCGTGCTCTAGAAGTTCTTTGGAGAATCTCCTGAGCTTCTCTCTCAGATCCTACTTACTCTTAGTCTAGACAAAATTCTAACCAATCTGCTTCCAAGCTTTGAAATTCACTTTCTAATAGATCTCTTATATATATATACATATAGATCTAGTAGATCTCTTATATAATCCCTTCCTTGCCCACAGCAAATTAGGGATACTGCTGAGCTGCTAGAGACAGTGAAGAAGAGATAAAAACTGAATCAAAAAGGAGATCCCAAACTCACAAAGTCAAGTCCCTTCCAATGAAAGAAGTTTCTCTCACAATAGACTGCTTGGCCTGAGTTCCAATTCTGCCTCAGCTTTTTATTGTGTGACTCTGGACAAGCCATTCTCTGGGACACTGTGTCCTCATCCACAAATGAAAGGATTAATGTTACGGTCTTGGAGATGCTCAGATCTCTGAATCTTTCAATCCCTTTTTCTCTTTTTCTCCTTCTGCATCTTTACTCCTTCCCTCCACTGCCTCCTGACCCCATGGAGTTCAGGCATTAGGAAAGAAAAACATTTCCCCTTTTCTTCTCTCATTATCTTCTCTCTCACTGTCAGTCCAAGAGGAGATCCAGCTACATTTGCCTCCCACTCTACTCTCCTTCCTCAGCCCTTTGCTACCTGACTTCTGAGCCCATCCCTATTCTGAAGTTGCTTTCTCATAGGCTGCTTGGGGCTCCTTGGTGGGTAGGGGGTGGGGTGGAGGAAGGCAGGGGTGGGGTTGACAACTCACTGGGGGTCTGCAGCGGGGCAGGGAGCCTAAATCCAAAAGGCAGAGTGAAGGGGCTGTGAAAGCCGAAAGTAGGAAGCGTGCATGAGGCGAGGAAGTGGACAGCAGGAAGGGGAAAGGAGATGACCAACCATCTGAAGGGCTTTGAGAGGAGTCTCCTGTACCCAGCTCCAACCAGCTTTCCAGAGTTAAATTTTCAGTGTGAAGTCATAACTCTGAAATTGGCAAATGGTACAAATCAGGGCTTGTTCTATCAGTTTTTGGCTTGTCTAGACTTAAGAAAGTGATGGAGAAAATATTAATAGTGCAGATTAAACTTAAAAGTGGACATGTAGTATTTTTCTGGGGTGGGGAGGGAAAAGCTGATTGTTAAACATTTATCGGTATATCTCTTGTTGCTCCAAAGCCCCAACCCAAATTCCCATAGCCTGACAATCAATGCCCTCCAGCATTTGACTCGAAGGTACTTTTCCCAGCCCTATCTCACGTTCTAGCAAATCTGACCTGCTCCTCTCCCAGACCCACTAGCTCTTTCCCTTCTGTGCCTTCCTCCTTCAGCATCCTGCTTCTCCCTCAAGAGCCTGTACAACTTATGGAAGGAGAGCTGCATTTGGACTTCGGGGACCTGGACTTACTTTCTGGTTCTACTACTTACTGTTTGACTGAGAGGTGACGTCACCTCCCTGATGTCATGAAGGACAAACAACAATAAGAAACAGATGGGACATTGCACCACGTGTGCATCCATCTGAGGCAGAAGATCTGCCAAGAAAGGCTTATTCACTGCCTATTCCTCTAGGTAGAATTTTGCTCTAGGTGTGGGATGGACCTGGAGACAGAAGTTCTGAGTTCAAGTGTGACCTCAACACTTAGAACAAATGGAGATAATAGCTCCTCTCTCCACGGTTGTTGTGAAGATCAAATGAGATAATGTTTGTAAAGTAGTGTGTGAATCTTAAAGAAGTAAATACTCTCATCATCCTCACCATTATTATTATAAAAATGGAGAGAACTTGGTCTCTGCCCTTAGAGAGCTTACAGTCTTGTCGGGGGGGGGGGGCAAGAAACAAAATGAGATTTCTGTAATATGCCATCTCACATGACAAATGATCACCTCTCACCTGGACCATTGCAATAGCCTGCTTGTTGGGCTGCCTGTCCCATGGCTCTCCCCACTCCAGTCCATCTTTCCCTTAATCTTCTTAAAGCCTAGTCTGACCAGATCATTCCCTGCCCAACTCAGGAAACCGAGTAAACACCTTCAGGATCAAATATAACAATTTTTTGTTTGGCATTTAAAGCCCTTTCCCATCTGTCCCACCTTTCCAGTCTTCTTATCATTTATTCCCTTCCACTAAATCTGTTCTTTGCACATGTCAATCCATCCCTGAGCTCCATGTTCTCATTGGTTTTCTCCCATACCTAGATTGCTCTTCCTCCTTCCTCCCATCTTTTTCAAAGCTAAAATTCATTCTAGACTCAACTTAAATTCCACCTTCTTCATGAAATCTTCATGAAGTCCAGACTTCTAGTGACTCCCCTTATCCATCACCTTGCACCTAATTTACATTTATTTGAAATACGTTGAATTGTAAATAAGCCCCTTGGGGGCAGATATTGTTTCATTTATTTCAGTATCCCCATTATCCTTGCATGCAATAGGTGCTTAATAAATGCTTGTGGTAAGGTTTGCATGTGTAAATATTGAAAATTATCTTTGCATATATTTTAAAAATAAAAAGTTCTTGTTAAAAATATTATGGCTCTTTTTGGACTACTTGCCATCTGGGGAGGACATGGGGGAAAGGAGAGAAAACTGGAACATAAGGTTTTGCAAGGGCTAATGTTGAAGAATTGCCCGTACATATGTTTTGAAAAATAAAAAGCTTTAATAAAAAAGATTTAAAGAAAAAATAAAAATATTATGATTACTTTTGTTGGATATGACATTTTTGGCCACAGACCTAGTTACTTTGATTGTCAATATATAATATCCCAGGACCTGTGGTCTTTTATTGTGGAAGATGATCAATCCTGTACAATTCTGATTCTAGTTCCAGCATATTTGGATTTGTTGTTGTTTGTTTCTTGTAGAATTTTCTCTTTAAACTAGGTTTTGAAATTTAACAACAAAATTCCCAGTATTTTTAAAAAAATAACTGCTTGCTTTTTGAGAGTATGTTAGAGAGTTCGGCAATAAAGTATATTTCCTCTCCTTCAACCCCAGGATTTGGTGTCCTGTTACTGCACGTATTTTGAATGCAACCTCGGTTCCCAGGAACTGTGCAAACAGCTGGAGCAATCCAGTTGTCCACAGATAGGACAAAGAGTCTCTGTCTCGGAGCCCAGGTGGGTGTCTCTGGCTCATATATCCTGTGAGTGGAGTCAAGTGCTTCCCTTCTCCTTTCCTGTTGGGCATGAGAGTTCTCTGGAATCCCTGAGCTCAGAGATCCAACCTGCTTCTCCTGCAAACATCCCGGATGAGTGCTTATCCACTGAGTCCCAGAATCCCTGATTCTGAGGCTAGGAAGGGACCTCTGACCCAATCCTGAACAGGAAGCCCTCTGTAACATGTCCAAGAAGTGGGCCTCCATCCTCTGCCTGGAGACTCCACTGAAGAGGCTCCGGCTACATCCCAAAGAGGACTGATCTGTAACAGCTCTAACTGTTGGCAGGACTTCCTTGCCACCCGTTTAAATCAGCCCCTTTTTGCAAATGTAGCAACTGGCTACCAGCTCTTCCTGGTTCTGTTTTCTGGGGCCAAGCAGAGCAAAGCTAATCCTTCCTCCTCCCTACCAAGTCATCTCTGAGCTTTCTTTCCCATTTAGCATCCTCGGTTCCTTCCACTGATTCTCATGACACAGACTCCAGGACCTTCCATCCGGTTGCCTCCTCCAGTGGATCCGTGCCCTTCCTGAACTGAGGCTTCCCGAATTGAACATGGCACCTTAGGTTTTAATGAAAGTGGAGTACAATACAGCAAAATAATGTTTTGGTCATGTATACTTATTGTGTATCTAAGTTATATTTTAATATATTTAACATCTACTGGTCATCCTGCCATTTAGGGGAGGGGGTGGGGGGGGGATAAGAGGTGAAAAATTGGAACAAGAGGTTTGGCAATTGTTAATGCTGTAAAGTTACCCATGTATATATCCTGTAAATTAAAGGCTATTAAATAAAAAAAAAAAAAAAAAAAGAAAGTGGAGTACAATAGCCATGTTATACAGTTGTTAAAGTTCTTTAAATACATTCTATCATTTGAGTCTTGCAACGTCCCTGAAAGGTGGGATGTTTGTATGCTATTATCTCCATTTGACTGATAGGGAAACTGAGGCTCAGAGAAGGGAGTGAGGGAAGCATTTTGTGCCGTTTGTACGATACATGAGGTAGTGACTCCGTGGGCCAAAGGGTCATTCCCCTCTGAGGCAGCAGACATGTCTTCCTGAGTCCAAGTCCAGCTCTCTATTCCCTAGGTTTCTCTTGCTTCCAGGAGGACGACAATCCTCTCCTTACTAAGTCCTGATTATTCCATCTTTCTTGAGATTGTTAAAAAAAAAATTTCTAGAAATTATCTCTTGGTCATGAGATTCCTGGGCAAAGTAATCTTTCTTCCTCATTCTTCTGCTTGAATTTAATCATGCTTTCGCTCCCCGAGATTGGCAGTCATCTCTGTTTGTTCAAAGAGCAGCTAGGGGTGGGGCAGAGCCCAGGGCCACCCAGCAGAGGGGCCTGGAACTCTTTGCTAAATACTAAGGAGCCAAATACAGATTACTGGCTTTCCTTAACTGTCTTAAAATAGTCTTTTTCTCCTTTAAAAAACAATTTAAATTGCTGGTAAATTTTGAATGGAGTTTAAGGAAAAAATACAATTTTTTTTCTTGAAATTTTGATTTAAAATCAAACTCTGTCTACTTCTTGTCTTGCCTTGATTGCAAGAGAAATTTTGATCTGACGGTAGGACATGGGTTCTTGGCCAGTAGAAATTGGGGAGCAAAGCTCTGCTGGGAAGTCCTTCCCTTCCCCCAACCCCATGCAGCCTCTGATTATAAATGGGGGGAGAGTTTCTCTGAGTCACTCTCTCTACACTGGTGGCGATAAGACGACCCAGGGTGTTAATCTTACAGTCATCCCCGGTTTGGGGAACAGTTTTTAGAAGGACGTTCTGGAGAGGGACCAGATAAGGACAAACAAGAGTTGAATTAAGTTCGTAGAGTTAAGTTTGAAAGGAACTCTGGGGTCTGATGTGCCCTTTTAGGGCTAGTGAGTGTCAAAGGCAGGGAGAGTGTTCTCTCCATGGTGCTACTGACGTGTCATGTGAGGAATGATGGAGGAAAAGGGGAGGTTTAGTTTGGAAAAGAGAAAAGACTCAGGGGGACAGAAGAGCTAAAGACTCGGAGGCTTTCCCGAGACCCTCTGTGACCGGGTCTTAAGTAGCCCATTCACTGATTGGTTTTTTCCATAGTTGGAAATCACATTTCCAGTGGGTCATAGGATGAGAGATTCAGACCCAGAAGGTGGCTCTGAATCCTTCGTTTATTTAGGTTCTTATTTTTACAGGTATAAAAATGAAAGTTTAGACAGCTTGACAAGGTCACACAGGTAACGAGTGATTGGCAGATCCGGGATTCAAATCCAGGACCCCTGCCTGAATCCTGCATCATCTTCGGGAGGATGAAAGGGATCTGGGAATGGAGAGAGGAGAAGCAGCAGAGGTTTTATCCCTTGAATTAAAAAATAATTGTGCGAGCTACAAGAGAGGACATGGCCCAGTAGAAAGAGGGCTGGGTTTGGAACAGAGCTTGTGATTGTTCAGTCACTGCAGTCGTGTCCAACTGGTTATGAGCCTACTTGGGAGTTTTCTTGGCAGAGTGACTGGACTGGTTTGCTATTTCCCTTTTTGGCTCATTTTACAGATGAATAAACTGAGGTGGTGTGTGTGTGTGTGTGTGTGTGTGTGTGTGTGTGTGTGTATGTGGCTATGTGTGATGTGCGAGTGTATCTTATACAAGGAGCACAGACCGGATGCTCCTTGGGGGCAGGAACTCTCCTATGATCACCCTTGCATGCCCAGGGCTTTACCCAAACTAGGAGTTTAATCTAAGTTTAAATCCTCTTCCATTCATGACATCCCATATCTCCAGGCTTCTCTTGCCTCACTTGGCCATTCTAGCCTTTAGTTTTCTTCTACAGCTCAGCTCATGGGAGCTGCAGGAGGAATGGGGGTGGCCTGGGATCATGGCCCACCGAGGGATCAAGTGCTACAAGATCTCCGATTTTGGGTGGAAAGGCTTCCAAGGCCTCATGCTATCTGCTTACTTTACACCAGAGGAAACTGAGTCCTGCTGGCTTGGGGACACTCTCCGCTCTCCCTTAGGGTTCAGCTGAGAACCTCTGAAGCATCTCTCCAGATCCAGCCCTTTGTGCAATGGCCCATGACCCCAAGCCACCCTCCATCCCTCCTGCATCTCCCATGAGCTGCATTATAGAAGGGAGCGGATCTAGCAGAGCGGCAGAGGTTCGGTGCCAAAGGGCCCGGGCTCAAGGGCATACGTTGATGGCAGGAGGAAAGGGCTTTTGGCCTTCCCCACATGTGTGGCTGCCCCCAAATGGGGGCCTGGCTCTCGATTGATCGATAAGCATTTATGAGGAGCTGGGCAGACAAAGGAGCAGTTTCAGACAAAACTGAAGTGGAGCTTACATTCTACTGGGTGAAGGAGCCTCCGTAAAGTAGACCAAATGTTAGTGCTCACGGCTCGATGTTGAGTCACGAACACTTGGGCTCCGATCCTGCCCGTGACATGGATGGGCTTTGGATCCTGGGCTGGGGTCACTTCACCTTAGGGTTCCAGGCTGTTCTAAGAAATCACTGGGGGACGGGGGCCCATCTTCCTTATCATTCCCAGCAACACTTGTTCCCAGGTTACTGCTAATGGTGGAGGGAGGCTCCTGGATGGGGCAACAATCCCAAGACCACTAATCCAGAGCAGCCCTCGGAGCCCTTTCCTGCACTAGGGAGTCCTGTAGGGAGGGATATGATGACATCAGAGAAGAGGCCTGACCATTCATTAAGAATCAGGGCTTCCATCTGCCCGGCTGATGAAATCTTCCCCATTAGAATGAGAGCTCCTTAAGGTCAGGGGTTAATTAATTTTTAAAATTTGTAACCCCCCAATATATAAGTGCCTGGCACACAGTAGGGTAGATCCCCTGGTAGCTAGGTAGTGTGATGAATGAGTGCAGAAGCTAGAGTCAGGAAGAACTGAGTTCAAATTCAGCTTCAGACACTTCCAAATTGTGTGACCCTGGGCAAGTCACTTAACCCTGTTTGCCTCAGTTTCCTCATCTGCAAAATGAGCTATACTCCAGTATTTTTGCAAAGAAAACTTCAAACGGGGCCAGGAAAGTCGGTCACAACTGAAATGACTGAACAGTAATAAGTAGGTGCTTAATAAAATGTTTGCGAAAGAATGAATTTCTGGCAAGTAATTACAATTCTCTGAACCCCAGTTTCCTTATTTATAAACTAAAGGCAATAGAAAACTGCCTGACTTATTTCTCAAGGCTGATTCTTGGAGAGTCATCTGTCAAATCCTGAGCCTTCCTTGTTATAAACTGGCATCAGGCTGAGGGTTGCTGGGTAATATGACATGGGCTTTAAATGGCAAAGAGAAGCCAGAACCTTTCTTGTTGCTGGGCTGCTTGGCAGAATGGGCCCTCGCTCTGGCAGGACCTAGCTCTGTGACCCTGGATAAAGCACTTTGCTGCCCCAGGCCTTAGTTTCCCCTATAAA